>NW_008794230.1:0-111661 GCF_000699145.1 Aptenodytes forsteri
AGTTGTCGACTGAGGTTAAACCATGACAGAAAACGAAGTGTTTCTATGTAGAGAAATGCTGGATTTACTGACTTCACCCTATTATGACATGAATAAGGCAAGGAACTAGTGGAAAAAGCAGTATGTGATTGGAGTTTTAAAGACTGTAATTGGTGCTTTTAAAATGTTCTGCTAACTTTATGACAGGGATTTTTGTCTATTTTTCCTAAATATATATGATTTCCTCTTAAAACACAAACACAATAAAATCCAGAGGATGAAAAGCAGAAACCTGAAAATCAAATTTTGCCTCAGAAGTCAGTATTTGGTTTGTTTGTGCAGTATGTGATTGGAGTTTTAAAGACTGTAATTGGTGCTTTTAAAATGTTCTGCTAACTTTATGACAGGGATTTTTGTCTATTTTTCCTAAATATATATGATTTCCTCTTAAAACACAAACACAATAAAATCCAGAGGATGAAAAGCAGAAACCTGAAAATCAAATTTTGCCTCAGAAGTCAGTATTTGGTTTGTTTGTTTTCACTGAAAGCTCAAACACTTTAGGAAATGTTCAGGCAAGAAATGAAGGCATGGACAGCTATTGATCTTGGAGTTTACAACTGAGTAAACTTCCTGTTCTCTCTTCTACCCCTTACACCCAAGAGTTATGGACGCTTGTGTCCTGCATATTGCCTCTGGGCTTAGGGTGCTGAAGCCATGTGCTGGATGTGCAGATATTATCAGAAGACCTTCCTTTTACCTCTTATTGAGCTTTTCTGCCTGCTCTTAGAAATTCCCAGCAACGTTCTTCCACTGTCTGGGAAATCTTATTGAGGATTTTCAGTGACTTTGGTTGACTGTCAGAATTTTCTTTATTAATGCAAGTAAAGAAAGGAAAATGGTAATTTTTTTTCCTTTTTACCATTTTATATGTCAGCTAAAACTAAACGAAATTAAGTGGGACATAGGGGTGGCACTTCTACAGCCTGAGGAGTTTGTCCCTGTCAAATATCATAAGCCAGCTGCAAAGAAAAAGAATCCACAGAGTTTTTTGCAACTGAAAGTGCTAGCCACTTCACATCTAGATTATTTATAAGGTTTACCTATAGCGCATGTCTGGTATCTCTTCCTTACGAGGAGACTAAACTGATGTTGCTTGGTTGAAGTTAGTGTTATAAGCTGGAAGTCTAATGGATGAAAATCTGGCCCTTGATGCATGATACTTTAACCATAAGAGAAAAAAGAATTGAAAACCAGTGCTGATAAGAAAGCGTCAAAAATCAAAATTAATGGGCATAAATATACCTAACTGTCACCTTCATATCATACAGTGGCTCCAGGTTCTGCTATTCTGTTAAGATGGCATACTAACCTGTAAGAAGTTGTCGTGGGGAATATAAACAGTGGAGGGTTGCAAAGGGCTGCTAACTTTGCCCCTTTTATGATCAGTTTCTGGGAAGCTGTTTCTTGTCATCTCACTGTTTATGCATTTCTGACAAAATTCTCTACGGGGTACCTTCTGTTACAGGTAAAATGTATCATGTTTATTACTTCATGCAGTCCTTCTGTGGCATTTATTCCACACTCATATGAAAGTGTTTTCAGCATTGAGAGGGAACAGTAGATAGCATTAAATTTTATACCAGAAGAGTGAATTGTATTTAAATAACTCTATACTTATGGTTAACTAAATAAAACCTTTTGAATGTTATGGGCCAGTTCTTTAGCTGGTGTAAACTGGCTTCTGCTTCTCACCAGCCGAGCATCTGACCCATTGTGTTCAGGCTGGTTAGTGCAGCAGCAGGGAAATGCGGACTTATATGTCAATTGAGAATAATTCAAGTGGATAGATGACTCAGAAGGACAATGCAACAGCCCTGTATAGCTATTAATAAGGCTCCTTCAGTTGATCATCTCTGAAAGAGTTAGAAACATGTTACTTTCATGTGAAGAGCTCTTGACTTAACAGCCAAGAGCACTTCACATGAAATGTGAATGCATGTTGAATGTTTATTCTTTCATTAAATCATTCTTTGCTATTATCAAACCAATGCATTGTTGTGGGATTTCCTTTTACTTTCAGCTATTTCTAGATTTCAATACAAGTGTGGTTTGCTGTTAGTACTTGACTAATTATACTATTCATGTGAAGAGCTCTTGACTTAACAGCCAAGAGCACTTCACATGAAATGTGAATGCATGTTGAATGTTTATTCTTTCATTAAATCATTCTTTGCTATTATCAAACCAATGCATTGTTGTGGGATTTCCTTTTACTTTCAGCTATTTCTAGATTTCAATACAAGTGTGGTTTGCTGTTAGTACTTGACTAATTATACTATTGTTGGTGTATTAATTTAATCTAAGCCTGTCACCTTGGCTTTCTGTTGTCATGCACCCCATTCATTCAACAGTCTTCAATGGAATGGGCAAAATAACAGATGTTGAAACTATCTCACTACTGTTTTAAAAATGTCTATGAAATGAATTATAATCTAATGGAATCTCGGAGAGCACTCGTTCAAGGAGCTGCTCGTGTTCACCATAATGAAATGTAAATAAGGTTTTGAGCAATAAAAACTTCACAAATGTACAATAATTGTTGTTTGCTTGAGAGGTTTTTGGGGGGCAAGGAGGTGTTTAAAATCAAAATAATGGCAGTCAGGGCTTTTAACTTGACCTTCAGATAGAAAAAATAATTGTTTTGCTTGATTCCTGTGGATGTTGCGCTCTCTTAGACTGAAAAGCTCTGTAATTGAACTGAAATGCCAATTATTTTATATTTAAATATATGACATTGTGCAAAATCCTACCCTTTCTACAGTAGGCTTTTTAATTTCAGATCATTACATTTCTGCCACTGATTTTTATCCCTCTGTTAGTAGCAGTGGTGGATGCCACAAATAGATAGAGAATGTTTATTTTAAATACCAAAGGCGAAACACGACAAGAGACTTGAGTTCTTGAGAGACTTGTATTCCAAATCAGCTACCTTCTAAGTATCAGCTTAGGTGGGGAAACAATTCAGAAATTCTACTTTTTTACTCAGCTTTGATACCAAAAATTCAGTAGCAGTACTTCATCACTCACCTTTAAGTATTTCCAGGTGCTGAAACTGAAGGGCTGAACAAAAGAAAGAACACAGACCACCACTTCCCACTTATTTAACATTGTGCTACACCACTTCTTTCCTTCTTGCCCAGTTCTCTTGCATGGTGCATTCCTCAGCTGCATGATTCTTGCATTCCTGTATGCACAGTGTTCTTTTCAACACAGTATTTTTTTTTAAAAAAAAGTAGTACTAACTCCTTCTTGCATTTCATATCATGCCTGACACATTGAGCCAGGTTTGAACCAGCAGACAATGTAGCTCTATTGATACTGACTCCAAGTGTGCAAAAGAACAAACAGGGATATTCAGTAATTGTGTTAATGCGTGCAGCCTCTTTGGTTTCCTGGTAAAACCTCGGAATGGTCTACTCCCATATGTCTTTCCAACTACTGTCCCTTAATTACTGAACTGAAATCCAAGAGCACACAGGAAAAAGAGGGAATGTTTCCAGTTCTCTGTTAAATACTGTTTAGTGTGTGGAGTCATTTCCTCACCAATGCATGTCTGTCTAACAGCGTGGACACAGAATTGGCATTTGACAGGGGTAAGTTGGAGAGCAGTGCAGAAGATAAAGATACCTCATGAACCGGATTTATAGAAATGTAAATAAGTGCATGAATCACAATTGTCTAAAGTTAGCCTTTTCTTCAGGGAAAATATTGTCTTTGTTGTCTAGTATAGCAAGCCCAGGCTAACTTATTACTTCGATTACAAATAGGGATGTCATGTTACAGTTTTACCTTTCTTATCCCACTTAGAAATCTTCTCTGAGTGAAATTTGTATGGGATTTGCTGAGGTCCAGCAGCCAAGTCAAAGTAGTGGCTCTGACCAAACTGCTTGGACATAACAGACAGGTAACCACAAGGCAGGCACAGAATGACTGTGAAGGTGCTCATGAAAGTATCAGATACTTTATGCAAACATTGCTTGATATGGATGCCTAGATTTCTGCTTTGCCTTTTCCAGAATAAAAAATGAGCCTTAGTAGTAATAACTGTGCTTGAAATGTGGTTCTGTGTTTGAAAGATTAGGTGTTCTCACCATTGCTATCAATAGTATAGCTGAAATCAGAATATCAATGGCATTAAATATTCCTCGTGGAGATGCAGCCTAAATTTCAGATGACACCCATGCTACTGGAGTGTTACTATTTATTGGAATATGTTAGCCCGAGACATAGCTGAAGCTCCTGCTGTTATACTTCTGTGGCAATGGCACCTAGATAAAAAGGACTGATTCTGGCAGCTAAATGCACATGATGTTGTAAGTTAAAGTAGCATGTGACACCATCCAGTAAACACTGGGCACAAATCTTTCTGCTGTGATAGTACTGTTGACATGCAAATACAATGAGACATATGCTTTGTTTTGATTTTTCTTTTAAATACAAATCAAACATTGTAAACCTTTTAAAAATGTATGCTTATGAAAGCAGAGAGTAATGAAATAGAATATGAGCATAGTTATGGTAAATCATTGTATAATATGCAATAGTTTCAAGCTACTCACACGTCACTTCACCATAACATTTGCAGTGTAATGAAATGGTCCACAAATGATTAATATTCTTAAGTGCTTTCCTTTTTCTCTTAAGTGCTTCCAGGCAGAAAAAAGAAATATATTGCATTATCAGTGTTTGTGTGTAGTTAGTGTCACAGTGTCTATTGATTTTTACCTCCTGTTACAAATGCACATTAGGAGGTTTTATCCGTATATGATAAAGAAATTGGAGAATGTATCTTGAGCTACAGCTGTAGCTGGTATAAATGGTGGTAGCACCATTGACTTTGTTTGAATTATGCTTATTTACATAGGTTGAGTATGTGGCCCTTGTCTTCCAAGTGAACTGAGAATATTCAGTACAAGTAATACTTTATCTCCCTGTCATTTAGATGTCTCTGGGGACTCCGCTTCTGTTCTACTCCCATGACTCTGGCTGGTATTTCTAATGATTAGCTTTTTAAAAGTGTCTGTGACTTAATTTTATTATTGTACCTTTCTATGTAGCTAACATTACAGAGGGTTAGGGTTATATGAAATTGCTTGAGTCTGAAAACATGGTATGTCTTTCACAGCAACCCTTCACTTGGTCCCAATCTATAGGTAGGCCCTGTATTTTCAGCACTGCTAATATGCAGATGTTATATATTAGCATGGTAAAACATCAGAGTCCTGCTAAAAACACAGTCTACAGTTACTGCAACTGAGCTCCAGTGTGGAGAGCATCACTTAAGCTTGAAGGGTGGCCTGAAGAAGTCAATTTTCAGTTCAAGAAACAAAAAGAAAATTTATAATTCTTACGACTGTTATGAGGAGCTTGAAACTAATCTGAAATGTTTTCAAAGATAGAGAGATATTCAAAACCCAAAACTTGTACTTTTGGGGAGAAGGAGCAGGAGGGTGAATGAAAAAAAGGAAAACTCATGATAATTAAGCCAAATTTTAGCAAGGCTGAAGCGTCTTCCTTATGCTGCTTTTTCTGCATTTGTTCTCACCATAGATTCATGAAGAATTGGAAAAAGAATCAGGAAAATTCTGGCAGAGAAAATATAGTGAAGAAGCAAGCCAGTCTTGGCAGATTTCAGTTAGCAGTAGGAATATGGAATTCTTGTCGGTGCCCTCTCATTAGGTAATGGTGTCTTTTCCAAGTGAAGAGACTGAATAAAAGTCCTGCTACTATTGCTGTGGAAAAGAAGGAGAGAAGTCTTTGCCATGACACTGAAACTCCATTCATAAGCACACTTTTTGTTTGATTAAAGGTCCTCATTTCATTATGAAAGAGTAAAAAATAGTGAATAGCATTAGTAAATAAAGTAATAAGTTTTAAAGTTTTAGAATTGTTTTTATGTACGTACATATGTATGTGTAGGGTTATTTCATGGAAGAAATTGCTGGGAATCTGTTTAGAGAATGAATGGAAAATCCTCCAACTTACAAGAGAGCTCTCTGAAGAGCAGTTTTTGAGAGCAACAGGACAGAAAAGACAGCAGAAGAAAAGGGCAGAAGGTGAGTTTGCAAATGGGCTTGTGAAGAAATAGTTTTCTCAGGATGCATTGCTGGACGATGAAGGCGATCTCCTGCTTTCCTTTACAGTGAAAGGATACAGAAAAGGCCCTGATAATGAGTCAAGGGAAGGCTAAAACTGGGATGTTCATGTTGGAGGATATATCAGGAAGTTCCCATTTTTCAGTGCAAATACTGAAAGACTGGTTTAGATACTGCCCAAAACTTGCAAGGGTACAAAAAAACATTCAGCTAGGCAGGTATTCTAAAGTCTCATGGAACAAATCAAGTGAAACAAGTATGCATCACATCAGCCAAGAGCCAAAGGTCACTCATAGATATACTCCTAGAGAAAAATGAAACAAAATTCAGAAGGCACATATTTGCCTACGTGACTAAAAAAGGATAATACTTAGTTTTGTAAATCTTCTTTGTCATATAATGGAAGTAATGTTGAGTGGAAGTTCCTCTGCTAGAAAGTGCTACTTGGTCAAATGTCTGAAGCAGAAGCTGTGGCCAGGCTTAGAAATATCCATCATCTATGGTGTTTTGGAGATGAGTCTTGGAAGGAAAACAAGAAGCCCATTCATCTAGTCCAATGTCAGAGCCTTTGAATGACAGTATCACTTCAGTGTGAGCACAAATTGAAAACACTTTTTTCCCCAAAACCTTAAAATTGTTTAAATAATTCCCAGTATTGTTTTTATAAATTGTTCTAAGCCACACAGACATTGTAAAACATTTTTTAACAGAAGATAGCAAAAATATTGCCACCTTACAGTGCTAAAGCAAGGAAGCGCAGAGAAGTTACAAACAGGGCAACTGTATCACAAACCGCATGTAACAATGCACTGTCAGACCCAGCATTCGCAATCCTTAATGGAAATGCCACTGTGTGTTTTCTTCGGTGGTACCATGATGAGCCTTTGAATTGACAGAGCAATGAGGGCAACACTGTCTAAAGATTAAATGCAACCTGATTTTCATGCACAATCAGATCATTTTGTTGATATTGTGCCCAAGAATGTTCTATCAAAAGGAAGAAGAGATCTAAAACAAGCTTGGCAATGGAATGCAGTTATTTTCTATTACATTGGCACTAGACCTTTTTATTTTTGATCTTTCAGAGATACATCTTACCAGAAGCTACTTTGAGAATACATGTTATTAGCCAAGAGCCAAAACCATTAAAATGTTGTAATATAGCACTATACAATTAATATATTAAAGATTATAAATAAATGTACATAAAATGGGGACTCAATGATATCTCACTATATAGTCACACTTTAAAATAAACATCCCATAATGCAGATGTGGTTATACATGTTGAGCAAGGGACAGTGAGACACACGTATAAACATCAGCTTAAGTATGAACCGATGCACAGTCAAATTACACATGTGCAAGGATACTAATTCACAGAGCATAGTTTGTATCTTTGTAGAGTAGCTGCAGTGTGTGTTACATTTAATTACTTTCCCTGTGGCTTTAAATTGGGTAGGGTTTTTAATACGTAGTTGGAGTAGGAAAGAGTTGATTCTTGACTGTAGCTAACACATGTTTGCAAAAAGACTCTTTTTTTGCTTGAATAAACCTTATACCAGTTAGCATATGAAACTAACTTCTACTAAAAACCGTATGATAAAGGTTTGACTACTTAAGGGCTTTTTCTAAAGCTCATGAAAATCAATAGAAATACAACTGATTTCAGTAATCTTTGAATCTGGGCTTATGCAAGAATGGCTACTACTCTATAACAGTACAACAATAATAAAACAATATCTAAAGAAAGAATAGTGGAGGTTTGGAAGTGTGCAATTTTTACAATTCTTTTTCCTCTTGACTAGATCCTGGCATTACTCAATATTAGATCAACACTGAAAGCTAATGAAGGTTTGAAAAGCCAAACACTTGGAGTCATGGTCAATTTCTTATGGTCATTGATCAACAGTTTGGCATTTTTGTTAGCATAAAAATATTGAGATAGGATAAATAAAGTTTAACCCATAGATCAGTAACAGTTGTAGAATATCTAACATGACTCTGAGCAAAGGCTTTATACATGGGGCAAAAAAACTGCATGAGATAAAAAGGCAAAATCCTCTTTTCTTCTGTTTTATAGAAGGGATTTTGAGATTTTTTTCAGAAGTGGTTCTGGAATATTATGAGAAGGATAATATAACATCTGTATTAAGAAGACCATGGTTGTTGTTTCTTTCTGTGGATTAATCTTCTGCAAACATGTTCACACATGCCATGAATTCTAACACTCAAACTGCTAGAATTTTGTATTTTGCAAACAATTAAACATAGTCACTGTTTCCTTCTGTTTTCCCAGAAGAAAATTCTAATTAATGTGTAAAAAAGATACCTGATCACGAGTGGATCCTTCCCTTCTTATTTCCTCATTTTAAGTTTTTGTCTACATTAAAAAAAAGAAAAAAAAGAAAAAAAAGAAAAAAAGAGCCGTGGCACAGACCCAGAAGGAGTTCTGCAGCACATGTGAACAGTCTGTCGTGCCGAGGAGACCGGGCCAAATTTGTTCTTGCTGTAATTCCATTGAAGTCACTGGAGCTATTAATGGGGATGAATGTTGCCTCTTATCACTTTTGACTTTGTATGCTGTGAGAATTAGATTTCACAAATTTTTCAGATTTCACTGGCTGGGCTAAAAATAATGCAGTGCACAAATTTTTTTCCCTCTGATTAGTATGCTAAATATAATGCACCTTTCAGTGAGGAAGACATTAGACTTGATAATATAATGTCTCCAGTAACAGAATCTTTGGAAAAAGTAGTGATAGGCCATTTTCTATGTGTAAAAATGGGCGAAATGAATACACTTGTTGGTTATTTAGAAAAACAGTCAAGTACCTGGTTTATAAAATTGACCAGTGGCTGGGAACAGGTGGTTTCATGACTGAGAAATGAACATACCCATTTTGCCCACCTCTTCACTTCAATAAGGTTTTAAAATGCCTAACCTTAAAAAGGGAAAGTGTATTCCTTTAGCAAAGAATCCCATATATTCAGTTCAATAAGGTTTTAAAATGCCTAACCTTAAAAAGGGAAAGTGTATTCCTTTAGCAAAATATCCCATATATTCAGTAATTCAGAGTTTTCAAACACAGCTTTTTAAGTTGTAAAAAGCACCTGCAAAGTATACAACTATATCTCTGAAACTTTCTCAGCCTAATTTGTTTACCCATGTTTTAATACCTGTAAGCTGACATTCTTTGCAAATTTGAAAGGTCTTTTGCATTTCTTTTATTGAACTGAATGTTGTCATTGAAAGGAAGCTGTATAAACACCAGTGTTGTGGGTTTTATTCTATAAAAAGCAATATTCTTCTTTGCTTTCTTTTGCTGAATATTCTTATTAATTCACAGAAGACTTAGCTGATTTCAGGAAGCAGATGCTGAGTCTTGGGAACAGATTTTTTCCAACATCAACATCTGGAAGTGTAGCTGTCTCCACTAGTGGTGAAACTGGTGGCTGTGCAAAAGCCTTCAGGGCTAATATCCTGGGTCAGGCTGCTTAGGGAATTGCTTGAAGTCTTTCTCAGGAATATTTCTTTGAGTTACTGCTGACTTCAAGGAATCTGTTTCTACCCTCCAACCCCCATTAAATATGATGATTAAAAAAAAAAGGCAAATAATTTTCTCAGTAAAAGAAAGATATTCCCAGGGAGCAAGATACTATTTTCTCTGGTTTATTTAAAGATCTCCCATAAATAAAATGACTTGAAGTCTGACGGATTGGTTCTGAGGGCCATTTACCATCTCATTCTTATTAATTTCTGCATTCCTTAGAGTTGTGATGACAACAATGATACAAGTTGCATTTCTGGCAAGACTAGTGAAACAGGGAAGCTCGTTATCATGAAGAATAAGTAATTGCTAAAAGTTAAATATCATTAAAAAGATCTTTGTATTTATAATCTTTGGATGACAAATTTTAAGCAATAAATTTTAAGATTTTACTTAAATATTACTATGCAGATTTTAGTGCTAGCCAGAAGTCCAACAAAGGACAAATCCTGGAGAAAGGATGGTGTACTTTACATATTTGCAGCGGCTATACTGTCGTCCTTGAGGAGTTCTAGTATTTCACACAAATTGGAGCACTCCAATGCCTTATATTAATAGATTACAGGGACTGTATTGGCGTCATCTGATTTGTTGATATATCTTCCAACAAGTGTGCATGTGTTGATTTTTAACCTTTAAAGGGAATTACAATACTTTAATTCTCATTGATGAAAATGGCATAGGCAATATGTACTTCAGAGAAATGATGTCCTAAATCTTCCAAACTATATGCCTCTTTCATGGCCATGGTTCTACCACCTTTGAATCTGTATTTTAGAAGTATAGTTATATCATTTACATCTGAGGCCTCTGCCCCACTTCTGCCTACTGATTTCATTTTATCCCTGCAAAAGACTACAAAGGTTATGTTAAGCCCATTCCTGATACAACGACACGGTCTTCACGGTATGAATGTTGGGAAGAATTTAAACTGTTCTTCAGAAATAAACAAACCTTCCCTAACTTTGATTTCTGTGTGTGTTTTACACTTTGATATATCAAGTCACTTCTTAGAAAAGAGGTTAATAACAAGGTTCTGAAGTTTCAGTGTCTGAGCCTGCTGGTTTTGTAATCCTCACTCTGCCTCATTGCTATTCTAATTATCATCTTAATTATCATTATGGTATGTTTTCTCCATAAGAATAAACAGCCAGGGTTACAAAATATAAAACAAGGACAAGTCTTTCCCAAACTGCTTATGTGTACACAGTACTTGACACATTCAGAATGAGATTGATGAGCAAAAGTATCTTTGCAGAATTCTTATATTACAATCATAAAAGCTGAAGTAATACAACTTACAGAAACTGAGTTTACACCAATACAGCTATGATCAAACTGCAGACCTGCCAGCTTTAATTTCTTAATGAAATAAACGTCCGCCATAGAGCTTTTGTTTGCGTTGCTTAACATATAAACCTCTCCCATTAGGAAAACTTTAGCTTCAACATTCTGTTTGATTCAGCTGATTTTTTTCTTGCCTAGAGTATCTGCAAAGCAACACTGTTCTGTACCCTCAGGTAGTTGAAAGTTTCCTCAGCAAAAACAATCAGTTTCATGTGCAAAAACCCACGATTCTTACATCTGAAAAATTAACCCAACCCAGCTGCAGTGAAGGAGCAGTATGAATGTCTATGGGGGGGTAGGCTGTGAAGTGGAAATAATCTCTAAGTGGCTTTTTGGAGCAATTGCATCATGTTGCCAAGTTTCTGTAAGACTCCATGATATTAATATTATTTGATTAATTGCCGCATAATGGATAAAAATTGCCAACCCTACTATGAGGTTGCAGTTAAAAAAATAATCTTTTATCATTGACAATAATTTTACTTTACATTGATAACACCCTCTAGAAAGTTACTTAAATGAACATTCTTATAATATTATTACCATTGACATGTGTCTTTTAAGAGTATGATTTCATTTGGAAATGGGGGCTCTACACTGCATTCAACCTCAATGATCTAATAGTACTTTTCCGTATTTCCAACTTTTGTGAATTCCCTGTATTAATTATTATGAGATGTAAAAGGGCGTGCTGCATCTGTCTTCCATGTGACATTCAACATTAAAGTGGCCAAAGGATTATGGAGTGCATCGCTAGAACAATTGTCTGTGGATTAGAGGGAGGAACAACATAAACTACAGCATTTGCACTACCAGCTGTTGTTCTATTTACTGTGAGAGCACTAGCATGGTGTATATGTTCTTCAAACATACTTCTGAACATGTATGTTCTTCCTGTATTGAATCAGTGGTAAATCTCTTCTAGACTTTTGTATGATTGCAATCTGTAACCTGCTAACCAGACTCTTACCAAAAATTCTTGTAAACAACATGTTTCAAACCGTGACTCAATTAAGAGACTTTTATGAACCATTGTTTTTCTAGGGATTTCTTTGAGACTTCAGATTTTTTGTGAAGACCTCTCTTCACTGCAAGAAAATTCAGTGAATGTAATAAAGTTTAAAAGTGTTAAATAACATTTTGCATATCTTTCTGTAAAGTCTGATAGAACATGAGAGCTATATGAAAATAGAATACTCTATGTGATGATAACATTTTTGCTTAAATCTATATTTATCTACTAATAGCATCTAAATAAGTGCTAGTGTTCTCTCCATAAGTGATTGCTAGGAGGCTTATGAAAATTTTTAGTAAATAGAGAAAGTTAAAAAGAGTCTCCGTTCCTACAAGAGGCTGCAAACAAATTTCCAAGAACAATCCACACAAATACTATGCATGAACTTGTGTACTTCAGAAGGGTTATCCACATCAAATTATACCTTATCATTGAGGTAAAGTATTTTTAAGCTTGTTGTTCAATTTTTCTTTTAAGAAACTGGAAAGCCCTTCCTTTTCTGTTTTTCTTCCTGACTTTGCAACCCACATGTATTATTTGTGGAAAGTACTGTTTTTAAGTAATAATTCACACTTGGGGTGACACTAAATCTAAATCTTACTGCTAAATGTTTGCATTAAATAAAGGAAAAGGATAATTAAAAAAACCCAACAAAGCAACAGAAAATCTGCTAAGAGTATTCATAAAAAAACAGTAAAACAGATCTGGGTTAAATGCTTAAGAACTCCCAAATCAAGTATTCTATATATTAGGCATCTCATTTAAAATATATGAAGAAGGTTAGCACCATTTCAATTTGCTCAGTATTACTGGATATTAGGAAGGACAGAAAGAGAGCTCATAAAGTATTTCCATTAATAAGCTTTCCTTCCTGTATCCTTCACCTTTCTGTTATCCTTCACCAGAACACCCAATTCATGTTAAAAAAAATAGACCAACAGAAATCAAAAGCTATACCACACAGATGCTACTCCAGCCATCAGAATCAGGTCAGTTTTTAACTTCATTAAATTGCTGTCATATGGTGTCTGCTGACATGCATCAGACTTTGGAGAGTCTTACTCATCAGGTATTCTCTAAGATTGTTAACAAGAACAGCAACTCTCATCAGGGGTCCCCAAAAAGCAGCTAATTAGGGGACAAAGGTTGCTCAGATTGTGACAATTACACCTGTAGGTCCCTGTAGAAACACCAAAATCTTGAACAAATGTATGTTTGGTTGCTTAGTGCAAGAAATAAAGAGCTAGTCCATTAAAAAAATGAGAGGCAGAAACTGTCAACCATTTGAAAAGCTTTACGAAAATGATCATCCAATTAGTGGCTATGATCAAATCAGGCATGAACTCTCTCTGGATGGCTCCATAATTTTCCTTCTTGCATGGTGTAATTTCATATAGCTCAAATGAACTCGTGAGAGGTAATTCAGTTCCAAACAGTTTTCTCATCACTGCTAATTATACTAATACATTGAAATGCCTCCTACAAAATGCATGAGCCCTTTAAGCCACCTCATTAATGTGATATAATTTTTGCCAGAATATATATCAAACCTATTATCACCACAGGTTTTCTTTAGCATTTTTTTCAAAATGTCTATCAAAAAGCTGAAAAAGTAGATTTCTATCATCTATTCTCAACATAATTAACTGTTTCTTTGAACTGTGGTTGTCTATTGTGGTATTTTCTTTAAAAAGTACCGGCAAAATACAGTATGATAGGGGTATTCCTCATACCTACAGGTTCTTTTCTCTCAGTATTTGATTCCTTAAATCTTTTTTCGGTTGTAGCTGATTCTTTAAACGGCAAATGATGCATACAATAATGTGCAAAAATGAGTTATACAAACTGAAAGCAGGGGTGTAAAAAGAAGCATCATCTGAGACTAAAATAAAGACAGATTTTATGGTATTTATGTCAGTTAATTTAACTGCTGGTAGGGGCTTTTGTTGAAACATGAGTTAGTTCCAGTGTTTAACCTTGCAGCATTAATTTATGCTTTATGGCATGAGTACTTCATCACTCCCTCCTTGGGAAGACAGTTATCTCATTAGCCAGAATTTAATGAAATGCAAGGATACACTTCTTAATTTCAAAGATTACTATAACACAAATCAGGTGTAAATCTCAGACTGACTGTCCCTTCCCTTTACCCATTTAAAAAAAATAGATTCATTTTGCAATCATATAACAGAAATTCATCTGGTAGGATAAATTCCTCTACTGCTGTTCTAAAGGCATTTCTCATCTGTGAAAGCTGGTTTAACTTTGCATTCAGTAATATTGGTGACATTTAAGGTCTGTACAAAGTTTAAGGTTTATAACCCATTGTAACTACTACGAACAATTAACAGTGTATGGTGTTGGTTTCATTGGGGAAGGATGTCTTGCACAAGAAGTATGGAGCAGAACCTGGCTTCATTTTCACAGAACTGTATCTAGATCCGTAAGAATGTGAGCGTGCACAGTCTACCCTATGTAAGACTGACATAACTGACAAGACTAATGTAGGTTTTTTACACCAGTGCTTATCACCATATCCAGAATGCCAGTAAACACAGAACACTATACTGCCTTGTAGTCTCATTTCTTTGAAAGACAAGGTGCTCAGACACGGTTTTACCGTGTTTTTCATATGCCTTTCTTTTATTACTTAACTGTTGTCATAAATTAACTTAGTTTCCTATTGAAATCTCCATCCTGCAGTTCTCTGCATGGGAGTGTACTTCACTGAACAAGAGCAAAATCTAGAGAATTCATTATGTAAAATGTTTTTCAGTGAAAAATGCAGGTGTTACGCTCTTGTTTATAATAGCAGTTCTTTGTTTCAGTATCAAAGCAGGCAAATTTATTAAAGATTCTTGGTCTTATATAATGTTAATGCATATAATGTTATGTTATGTAATATTTACTTTCCATATGCATCAGTATGAAGAGATAAACACATATTTTCCCTGATGTTAACAAATAGTAATAGCAATGCTTTACACTTATAGTCAGTTACAAATAACGTCCCACATTTTAAGACTAACAAGTCTGTCCATGACCAGCTGGCTACCTTACATAGAATGTGAACAAGAAAATAGGAGGAAATTCAGAGCAAGTGTTGTATATTGGTATCAGGCTGGGTTTTCAGATGGAAATATGCCTATTGATGGAAGGAGGAAACATCCTTGTGCATGGTGTGGCTCTAAGTAGGGCAAGGCATATGCATATTAATTAAAGATATTTTTATAGCAGTTCATTTTTAAATTTTATTTCTATATAGTACAAAATAGTAATCACAGCTTAAAGTCTATAGCAGTATGAAATGTGATTATTTTTTCAGCAGACCAGGAAAGGACTGTCTGCTTCCAAACTAGACTGTGGCCTTTGGTTTCTGCAGCCATAATTCCTGTATCTGTTTTCCAAAGGCAACCAAAAATTTGGCATGACCAGGTCACATCTGTTTGTCATTAGACAGACTTTGAAACTGGACAACGCAGACAGCTTAGCTGTGAACTTCAGGAAGTGCCACTAAAAGTATAAAACCAGGCAAGTCAAATACTCCGAGAATAAGTGTTTACACTGCCTCATAGTATGTGGATCTACATACTTGTCCATGAGACTTTGGTATGGAAATCCACGTTGTTGGTCCGGCTCTCTACAGCAATCTGTATGAAATAAGCTGCCTCATGTTGATTCATGACGGTTAAGGAGGACATTCATACGGTCTAGGGTTTTCCATCTGTTTTAAATACCTTCAGAATCTTGTCAGAATAGATCGTTGTTTTTCCCTTCAGTGGATCTAGCCCTTTCAGGGTGAAGTCCATGTATTGTGGCAGGGACTGTCATGGCATTTATTATGTTTGTGTAGCACACTGGAGTATAACCTGACTCTGCCAGTTAGGTGTCACTACATTAAATTGTAATAATAATAAGGCACTACGGAGAAGGGACATACTGAACAAGAATGCTGAAGCATATCTATTTTCATTTGAAAGTCGCTGTGCAAAGTCTGATAGAGTTATAGAGCAGACAGGACCTCAGTTGTCAAGATTTTACCTTCTACAATAAACTGCATTTCTGCATTGCCACCTAAAAAAAAAAAGGGTTGCTGCACCAGTCCTCCTAAATTCATACCTGTTTCAAAAGGGTCTGGCTTGTTCACACCAGATGCAAAAACAATTTCAAACATTATTACTTTATACTGCATTTAATATATTGTACGACTACACATATATTACTTGGTGTCAAAGGATGAATTGGCCCCTGGAGAATCTTGGTTTCAAGAACACCCTTTGCTATGCTCAGCTTCCCTTCAGGCAGAAACTGAGAGAGCGGGCTGTGGGGAAAAGTACTTGTAAGAAATCCCAGGTTAGGAAAATGATCTGGAGGAAGATTTGCCATACTAGTAAGAGAAAGCGGGTTGTACTATCATCCAGAGGGACCCTGACTGGCTGGAGAAATAGGCTGACAGGAACCTCATGCATTTCAACAAAGGGAAGTGCAAAGTCCTGCACCTGGGGAGGCATAATCCCACACACCAGTACATGCTGGGGGCTGACCAGTTTAAAAGCAGCTTTGCAGGGAAGGACTTGGGGGTTCCGGTGGACAGAGTTGAACACGAGCCAGCAATGAGCCCTTGCAACAAATAAGGTCAATGGTGTCCTGGGCTGCATTAGGAGAAGCATTGCCAGCAGATCGAGGGAGGTGATCCTTCCCCTCTACTGAACACTGGTGAAGGCATACCTGGAGTGTTGTGTCCAGTGCTGACTCCCCAGTACAAGAGAGATATGGAGCTAGTGGAGGGAGTCCAGTGAACGCCCACTAAGATAATTAAGGGACTACAGCATCTCTCCTATGAGGAAAGGCTGAGAGAGCTGGGACTGTTTGACTTGGAGAAGAGAAGCCTCAGGGGGATCTTATCAATGTGTATAAATACCTGAAGGGAGAGTGCAAAGAGGATGGAGCCAGGCTTTTTTTAGTGGTGTACAGTGACAGGACCTGAGGCACAGTTCCTGCCATCTGGACATCAGGAAACACTTTTTCACTGTGAGGGTGACTGAATAGGGGCACAGGTTGTCCAAGGATGTTGTGGAGTCTCCATCCTTGGAGATATTCAAAAGTCGTCTGGACATGGTCCTGGAAACCAGCGCTAGGTAGCCTTGCTTGAGCAGGAAAGGGTTGGACCAGATGACCTCCAGAGGTCCCTTCCAACCTCAGCCATGCTGTGATTCTGTGAAAGGCCTGGCTGAGAATACCTTACATGTCTTCAGCTATACAAGAAATCTACTGAATCAGAAACCAGGAGATGAAGCTTGACTTTCAATGTTGATTTGGTTGTGATTTTTGATAATCATGTGCCTAAAACAAAGGTTTGGAATACCAACTCAGTAGTGGTTATGCTTATCCTTGCTTATCCTTGACTTTTAGAAGACTATGCATAAATGAGGTGGACCTGAAATCTAGTAATAGACTTTGTCAGACCTTCTGATATATAGAAACAGTTTTTCTCAAAAGTAGATGAAAAAAATAATATTTCAAGTGAAATCAGGCAGTAGAGTATATGCTAACTAAAGCCAAACTCAACAATTTTTGTAATTTTTCAGATCAAGAAATTTTCTTTGAAAATTCTTTAATTTTTCCAGAAAAAAAAATTATGAATTTGTGAGCTTTTCCCATTCCTCCTTGTTGAAGGATATAGAAGCTTCCATACTGGTAAGAAGGGGATTTTCCTCCAGAATTCTTGTCAGTTCTGGAGTAGATTTAATCCATTAGTCTTCCATTTCTCAGAAGGGCTGCTGACAGCTTTCAAAGGGAAACTTTTACTCATGACTGCTCTCCAATTTATTTTATTTTTGCTTTCCAGCCACTGCTTTACACATATCACCTTGCAACAAGTACTGCCTCCCTTCCAGTGGCTTATATATACGAGGCTCAATTGCCCTGGCTTTCAGAAGAAGTTTATTTTTATTTAAAGTCTAGATACACATGTGAAGGTGGATGAAGGTCCAGATCTTGATTTCTGAAGAAATAATATAAGGGGGAAGATGGTGATTATTCACTGTACTGACAGATTGAATGAAGCTCACTGCTACTCAACTTTTTGACAACATACTTCCTTGCACAAATAAATATTGCCTTGAAATCTATGAATCTGAATTTTGTTTAATGATTACAACAGGGAATCAGAAATCAGGGGGACTGGATTCTATTCTAATTTCTGTTATTTAGGGCTCAACCATTTGATCAAGTTACCATTGCTTTAAGAGGTACTATGTGAACCCTCAGCCTTTGGCAAATCCAAAGTAAAGTGCGTTAGCATAATGTTCTTTCATTAAAGTTTAACCTAATGTGTTTTACCTTGTGTTTGACACAAACAAAGAGTAAATAAACAGCCACCACGGCTCAGCTGATGCATAGTAGTAACTCATTAACTTGTATGGCCCAGAAGCATAACTGTTGCTGTTAGAATATATTGACTTAAGTCACTCTTAAGTTTTCATCCAGTTTCATGAAGTGACTGATCTGGGAGAATTTAAGACCTCTTTTCTGAAGTCATGCTGGATAAAAGGGAGGTACAGATCTTTAGAAATTTGGGCAAGCCCAAATCAATCACCCTAAATGTCTGCACACTATGGAAAATAAGCGAACTATATCTTCTTCTTCTTTTTTTTTTTTTTTTTTACACAGCTGTAAAATACAAATAGCATTATTAATCACACTTACATAACCAAAAAATAATCTGGACTGCCAAAATTTGTTTCCAGTTTTTTTAAAGTCCTTCAAGATTCTTTGTATTGGCAGTCTGGATTTTAAGTTTTTGATATTCATGTTGTTTATTTAAAAAAATTTGTTAGATTCTCATATATTAATCTCAGATTGAGACCTTTTAGGAAGAACACAATTTTTTTCTGAGAACTGGTAACATTTACTATATAATACTGTGAGATTCTCAGAGCTATGTGGCTATGCAAAACCATCAGATTTTTCACTGAGGCCAATGACTAAACTTTCATAGATATTGGCAAGTGGAGGAACATGTCCTGTGTAGGTGAAATACCTGGGGTGGGAAAATTTCTTTGGAAAATGGATTTTTAGAAATACAAAGCAAGTGTCTCATCTCTTCATCGTTTACAGTGATGATGCAAGGGGTGTGCATTAAACTGTTGGAGTAAGTTCAAAAAATTACCTTCCTGTATACAATATTCTGAATGTGTAAAGCATAAGTATATGCAGAAAAGTTGTAGCAGTAGAGGCTGTGTTTCTTTAATCCAATATGATTTCTTGTCCAATGTTTGAAGAACGTGACCCAGTTTATTTTAACACTGCAGATGATCATTTATAATATGTCTCAAAGAAATTAACATAGAACCAATCTGGACCTGCCTGCAAGAACAATTAAAAAAAAAAACCTAATCATGGCTTCTCCCAGTCTAATCTGACGTGATGACAGACAAAGTGAGGAAACTGGTAGTTGGAAATTGAGGTCTTAGCTACCTTTTTTCAGATTTGCCTCTCCTGTGTCTGTCTGAATATCTTTGTTACTTTAACCTTCCTAGTCAAATAATAAGGCTGTTTCTGACTGTATTCCTACGGCTTCCAATTATGCTTATTTTCATTCTGCTAATCTTGTATTTTCTTGATAACCTAAAGTGTCAGCTTTGCTTGTGTTAGGGGACTGCCACAAACAGACGTTAAAGCATTACAATAATTATGTACCCAGCGACATGACTAAAACGTGCATAGATCATCTGATGTTTAAAAAAAAAATGAATTCACGTTAGTCCATTCTGTTGACATGCAGGCAGGGGTCTTGATTTATTTGGGTGGGCTACTGAGAAGTGTCAGCTGACCATTAAGACTATCTATAAAGTTAATTCTTTTAGAGGTCAGGGAGCAACACTTAGTCTTGTAGAAATTAATTTTTAGATTTCCATTGTGGCATTAATGAAGAAAAGCTGCAAGAGAAAACAGACCATTTTCAGGAATGCGATTCAGAACATTAACACCTTAATTTACATAAAATTAGTTACATACTGCTGCAGTAATTTAATTTATTTGACCAGGACTTTGCAACTGTGAAAAATAGATTCATAAAGGCAAATCAGGACTCTTACATATTTTCTCCAAGTGGCTGATTTCATGACAATATGAAATCAGAATGATTTAATTGCAAGACATCAAAAAATACAATGTGTTGCCAAATTTGGAAGGCTTGGATTTGGAGTAAAAGGTTTTAAAATGGAAATTAAAAAAAAATCCACAAACCCTGTACTTGAAATAATTGCTGTTTTTCTCATGTGTACTGAATAGGCGATAAAATCAAAAGTTGACTGTAAGATTTTGACATATGGCACTGGAAATCAGGCATGTAGGCAAAAGGCAAAAGCCTTGTTTTTGAACAAAGAAACGACGCATATGAAAGAAATGACATAACTTCGGAGGAAAATAGAGCTTTTTTGCTTTTTTCCTTAAAAAAAAAAAAAGAAGAAAGAAACATTATTTTTTATTTCTAGGTTCCTCAGCTGAAAATAAGATACAAAGCAAGCTTCTGCATCCTGAGTGTTCAGCTCTTTGATTTGCAGAATTCACCCATCATCTTTCAACAGTAAAAATTAAAATCTGCCCTTCTTTATCCTTTTAAAACCTGTCTTCAATTCAATTATCCACTGGGATTAAGTTGGAGTTGTACTATACTTCTGTAGTTAAAACAGTTAAAGCTATGTGGTGAGGATGCATTTAGATCAGTAAAATGATGATTTATACTATTTAGCTGCTCACATACATCAGAAAGTGGAGAATAAGGTATGCTGAATATACAGAAAAATACTAGATGCAAAGGTTTGATTGTGTTACACTTTCATTAACTTCTCTGAATTATCCATCAATAATTTCTTCTCTACAACTCACAATTCTGAAACTGTTTAGCCTTATAAAATGCAAAGATGATTTCCCATGTCTAAGTGACCTGTAGCTCCTTCCTAGGACTCATTAGGTTCCTGGAAAGGACCCTACATATTAGCCAAAATATAAAATTTCTCTTTTGGAGAACATAGGATCCTTGCCTCTGAGCAATTTAAATATCCAGCCTGACACTTTAGATAGGAAATTATAGATCATCCTTGTTTTGCATCTTTCATTAATCCTCCAGTAAAAGCCTGAACGGTTCCTGCCACCTGTTAATGTAGCATTTTCTTACTGTCACAGTTCAGAAAAGCACTCTGATCCATCCCAAATCTCTCCTAACCCAGCTACAAATCCATGGTCTTTTGCAACTTGGTGGCCAGTGTACGGACAGGGGCAGTAGCCATGTGCAGCCAGAGGCCACATCCCCTTTTGCTCTTTGCATTTATGAAGCTTAGTTTTGGAGAGAAAGTTTAGGTTTGGAAGCCTAAAGTTTATATACTTTTGTCCCAAAGGCAATAAAGGATAATTTTATCCCTGTTAACTTGCTCTGAGGTGATGCATTCCTACTTCTGCAAATCACCAAAGAAAGGGCACTTCTAGGGACACAACTGTTCTTTAAAAATATTCTCCTGTCGGGAGTGGGAAAGTTTTTAAAGTTGCAGGAATTGGCACACTGATATAATTATATCTGCATTAGAACTTTTACTGATACAAATGAATCATCAGGCAAAAATCCCTACACCCAGAGCAAGTGTAATTGCACTGCTGCAACTTGGAGGTAAAGAACTGGCTCTCACAAATTAAATACTTGGATTTTACTAGTCACAACAACACGTTACAAATATCAAATCAGTGACTGAACTACATATCCCAAAAGACCTAAGTTCAGGACACATTCAAAGGCAGAAAGGATGGTTTCTTTGGTGACCTGCTACAGTGTAATTCCTTTAGCTATATCATTTTATAGCAGAACCACAAATTTCCATGAAACTTGACCAGCTAAATTAAGAAGCATAAATTGCTGCATTATATATCAGTCTTGTCTGGATTCCATACTATAAAATTTCCTTGCTTGTACATTTTGTATGTGTTTATTCATCCTCAGAAAGAACACAGACCTTTGGAACATTCTTATTCTGCCCATATATTCCACATAAGCAAGCAAGACTTGGATATTTCAGAGCTATAGCCCCAAAATTATGGTAGTGCTGAGCACAGATAGCTTTAAATATGTTAATAAGTAAAGTGCTATTCAAATGATTTTTAGCTAATATTCACTATGTTATAAATAATGGGCCACATCATACTGATGAACTTCTAATGATTTTCAACAGAGATTTGACCTTCTTAACTTCAGTTGTGGCTCTACCATGGCCTTTATATGTGAAATAAGTATGCAGGAAGGGAGGCTTAGATTTACAGCATGCACACCACTCTACATTAAGTCCCTTTGGAGATGTCCTTAAAACACACTGGATACAATGCAACCAGCTTTCCAAATGGAATAAACTACCTCACACAGAGGCACACTTACTGCACACACACAGGGATGCACAGAAGAATAGTTGCAGAGTAACTATTATTTGGTGGCATATTTTTCCTTCGTAGACAGGTGCCCAGGAAGTGCCCAGGATGTAAACTGGTTAAATTTAGAACAATAAATCTATATAGTATGGCAAATAAAAATAAAAAAGCCTCCTGGTATTGTGAAATCAGTTGTTTCAAGAATAATACTCGTGTCTGCTACCTAAACTTTTCTTAGTATGAAATATTGTCTAATATACATGATTGTATGGATCTAGTCTTCATTTCTCTGTGATCATATAGTTAAACGTCATGACTACGAGCCACTTGCAAGAAGCAAACAGATTCACTGTTAATTCTCTCACATGGTAGCATGACACAAGAGCTTCTCAGAAGTCAGATAGTGAAGTCAGATATTGTCAGTGCTCTGTAAGATGTTAAAATGCTTTCATGCCTGTCTCAGAAATCCACCTTTATGTGACCAGCCAGGCTTGCAGCCCATTGGGCATAACTCTGCAACCACTACTGCCCACAGAAGAAATCTACTGAACTATGCTACTGTCCCTGTTGTACCAGTGTCAATTGTCTTGGCTGGATTCACTTGAGGGTGCTCATTCTCTCAGAATGAGCTACAAAGAGCATCCCTTTTGAAGCTGGGAAGTGTAATGCGATCTCTGTTAAACAGCAATATTAAATAGTGATGAGTCTGTTCCTCACTTGAAAGTATGTATCATTAGTTCAGTCCACTGGCAATCTGAAAAAATTTGTTCGCAGGGCTCTTCTTAAGTCTTAGCATGAGTAAGAGCATCTCCTCTATTCCTAATTCTGAAGCCACCTTAATGCAAAATCATGAAGCTCTGCTCAGATATTTTTAACAAAATCTGTTATAAAATCAGGACAGTAACAGTGCAGATACTTTGTGCGCACGTTTGAAAGTGCTATGTGTACGAAGTTATAACTAGGGCCTGGATGAATGTTGGGAGAATCGACTTTTCAGTGTGATGAGAAAACCGTTGAAGTATTTTTGGTTTTCATCAAATACTCTGAGTGGGTTTTTTAATTAATAGATTCGTAAGAATAGCATATGCAGTAAACTGAATCATACAAGAATATATGGAAGTCCTTTTGGAAGAATACCAGATAAAAGAGTACACTTGCTTAAAAACAATAAATGTCCATTGTGCCAAAAATGAAAAAAATGCAATAGAAATTAAAATGGATAAAAATATTAGTTTTTTTTTTCAGTGTACCAGATTAAAACTCATTTCATAAAACAGCAGAGGCTCTAAGTGAATATCTGCTAAAAGAATAGATCTGTGAAAGTAGAGCTGTATAATTTTTGTGCAACAAGGATATCCATTTAATAGGTTTCCACACCAGCTTTGATCACATTTGGAATTATTCTGCTTTTTGTTACATTTTCTCAGTTATTTTTTAAACTTTTTTATGCTTTCTTTGAAATATATGAACCTTTTAATGTATGGATAATTTATTCAGCTCCTAAATTTAAATGCCTGGTGGGCGTAATTTTCCTATTTTAGTTTACTTCTATAGCTGCCTTCATTTTGTCTGGAATTTATTATTCATTGTCTCCAAATTATAACAGGACTGACGTGTTAGAGTATAACTCCTTAAATTCATTTCAATATTTTAACTATTTGCATAACAATCCAGGGGGGTAGAAAGCTTCCCTGGCAACCTCTTTGTCTTAAAGAAATTGTCAGGAAAGTGCAACATATTTTAATATGACCTTAAGAATATGAACATGAAGATGTTTGTGCCAGCATTGTGACTTTTTTGGTAATTTGAAAATATTCTCACAAATTATGGGTTATTAAGTCTGTATAAAGATGCAGATCTTAAGCAGGCCAAACTCTTCATTGACCCAACTGGAGGGTCTTGCCAGAGTTAAAACTGATGGATTTTTTCCAGATTAAAACACATTTTTAAGTGGTTCTTAAAACATATTCCGTGGATCACAGTGTTATTTCATCATAAAAGTAAGTCGTCTGCATTTAGAAGGTGAAATGCAAACTACTGCACTGGGCCACCTGCAAGGTTCTCTTGCACAGCGCAGCATGTGATGGAAGAGGGAGGAGTTCAGCAGAAGTGCAGCTGATGGAGATGAAAAGTGAAACTCATTTTGTGCTGGGCAGGGGTGGAGTGGGGTGATGAATAATGACTCAGCAGAACTTTGTTTCACAGCATAGCTCTTGGTCTGAGAGGTGTAACAGGACTTTGACTCTGTCAGAGATTTCTGCCAGCACCTTTTCCTTTAAGTGAACATCCCAAAGTGCCAAAAAAGGGTTGTTTTAAAACACAATAGCAACAGCAAAACACACACACACCCCCTTCCCCCCCCCCCCCCCCCCCCCCCCCCCCCCCCACACCCAGCCCACACCACCCACACCCACACTTCAGCAGAAGTGCAGCTGATGGAGATGAAAAGTGAAACTCATTTTGTGCTGGGCAGGGGTGGAGTGGGGTGATGAATAATGACTCAGCAGAACTTTGTTTCACAGCATAGCTCTTGGTCTGAGAGGTGTAACAGGACTTTGACTCTGTCAGAGATTTCTGCCAGCACCTTTTCCTTTAAGTGAACATCCCAAAGTGCCAAAAAAGGGTTGTTTTAAAACACAATAGCAACAGCAAAACACACACACACACACACACACCCTTTAAAGCTAGATTTTACTTGAATATAAACCTGAAGGACAAACTTAAAGAAAATTCAGAAGGAGACAGAGCCTGTCAAGAAATCTCGCCCCCCCAACAGCGGCAGGGGTTGGGTTGTCTCTTCTTCTGTATGACTCCTAGTCTGGCGCCTGCTCTTCAGTCTCTCTGCCTCTTCAAGGAAATATTTCCTTTCAGTCCTGGGCTCCCTGAGCCACATGCTCGCACTTCTGCCAGCTCTCTTCTGCCTCCCTTCTGCTCTGTGGGCTGACATGGGGTCCTGGGCCATCGGCAGGGTGGGGGGAGCCCCAGGGGCGGCTGGGAAGGGGCAGTCAAGGCTGGGAGTGCCCTCAGGGCCCTGGAAACCAGCATGAGCAGGTTTCCTTTTGCTGCCTCAGGACGCCTTTTTTTTTGAGAGGAATGTAACAAAGACACAAAAGGGGTGCCAGCTGCAGAAAAGGGGAGAAGCTAAATACCTTGCCTGTTAGGACCTGCCAGAGTGTTATGGGACTTGCCTCCTGGCTTTTGTTGTAAAATTTTGTGCAAGACTCTAGAAAATTTTAGAATATTTATGGTGTAAAGCATGTTCACTGTTTACACTAAAAATCAGATGTCAGCTGTGCCAAGACTCCCTGTTTATATGACAGTTCAGGAGACAGAGCACTTGACCAAGAGGTAGTAATGTTGATGTAGTAGATCCTTTAAATTTAACATTTAGGACAATACTATTATTATTAGGCCTAGAAACAAGGCTCCAGAATATTCTGTAACCTTTTCTGGTGAAACAGAGCCATGGTTCAGAAAGAAATAGAAGACTCATAGAGCCAGTGGGAGGGAGAAACAGCGGCCAGGTGTCCGCATGACATTCTCATGGAGACTTACTGCAGGATCAGCTTAGATCCTGCAATAAAGACCATATTTTTATAAGTTATCCTATGTGGGGATGCCTTTGTAGATCTAATCTGAAGTGTCTTTGGCACTGTAGGGAGCTGAAGCTGTCCCTAGACAGACCTTTAAATGTGGACAATTTTTCATGTCTTGCCATGAGGAACATCAGATGTTGAAAAGTGCAATTCTGTACCATGTAAACAAAACCAAATTGTATGTCTAATAGCTAAATATAGGTGTCCTAGTGGATTTATAATCTTAAAATAGAAAAAAATGTCTCTGTTTTGAGACATGACATAGCAGAGTGGAGTCATGATAGGCGACTATTTTTCCTAGACACTGAAGTAATCAAAATGACAGTAATCATGAAAGGAGTAACAGTTATCCTAAAACAATGTTAAAATGAGTAATAGGACGAGACATGACTCTATTTATAGTCCCATTGGAAAACAGTGGGAATTTGGACTAGTTTCAATAGGGGCAATTACCATTGGTGCTTTTTTAAAGCTTGTCCAGTCTGTGTATTCCTGTAGGCAAAATATTTGTTGGTGATTTTATTACTGTCCTACTTCCTAAGCTCACTGGATACTGGCTAAAACCCAACCTTTTGGGGAATGACTTCTACTATAACTGTTCTTTTAATTTCTCTGGCAGGGCAGAATGGGTGGCAATTGTATATGAAAGAGAGCCGTAGGCTATGTAGACATCTCCTTTGCCATTCCTATCACCTCCTCTGCCCACTCTACTCCCTCTATCTCTCTTTGGCAGGATTCTGAAAAGGCAAGGGCAAGGAAACAGGTTTCTAAGGAGAAATCCTTTTTGTAGAGGAGAATGGTTCTATTACGCGCACGTGATAGTACAAAGAAGCATATGGAGCTTCAATAGGGAGCAATTGAGGCATCAGAAAAACCTATCTCAGAAAGAGTGTGATTAGTCAACCTAATCGGGTAACTTGTAATGATTAGCGTTTCATGAGTATTAACACTATTGCAAGTTTGTCTCCAAGATTAAGAAATGATTGCTAACTAGATGCAGAGCTTTTCCTAAATGTTAAAGCAATATCTATTTTCAGTTTTGAAGCATATGAAGTTTTTATAGTATTAAAAATATGTAGAAATATATTGAGCTGAAACTTAATTTATAATTTGTAAGTTTGGGCAACTGCATTTAAGCTTCACCACTAAATATAGGATTATAATTATTAAGCCATTTTTCATTGGAGGGGAAAATATTTCAAAAACAGCTTAACCTTTCTTTTCCAAGCAAAAGAATAAAATAGTTTAATTAAAAAATGAAAGATTGTTTCTCAGTGTGATCTTAATAGGAACATTAGTTTTGGGGGTTTTAAGAAGAAATATTCTAAAATAGGTTATCAAAATTTAAAGTATAACTATTACCCACAGTGGTGGTGGTGTTTTTAATTTAGTCTCCTGCAAGGATCAAAATGCCTCCTCCATCTTCCAATCCTGGCAGTCCCTTTCTATTCCTCCCCAGTCTACGCAGAAGTTACATTGTTTCAGTGCTATAGTTGCCTATCCCATATAAAGAGCTTCCATATAAATTTCAGAATTTTTTCATATTTTTAAAATGTCCGGCAGATATCTCTTAGTTTCAGAATCATGTTAGACACAATTGCAAGACCACTGCTTGAAAACTTTTGATTCATAATGGATCTTGTGCATAATTTGATATGCTTTGTACGAAGTAATAAATCCAAATGACATATAATAGCAACTGTCTGAAATTTGGGGATTTTGTATTTTTAAAGTGTAGATCTTCCATCTTATGTCCTTTGAAGTAAAGCTTGAAAGTTAGAATCAAAGCCTGAGATTCCAGAAGGCAAATATAAAAACTTCCAACAAGGTAATTTCTTTCTGAATATTTCGTGTTCTAAAGTCAACTTTGTGATTTGAAGGGCTTGACATTTACTTAAATATATTGTGTTAAAGTTCTAATCTTGACATTGCTGCAGGAACAAAAACTGAGCTGAAGGGAAATTTGAGCAGTCATTTAAGATAGCTCCCAGACCTAAGGCATGGCCAGCTACACCTAAACTATTCTGCAAGAAGTCTAACCAAATTCAGCATAGTAATACTATGATGTCAAATAGTGCTTCGTCCTTTGTGACATAAGAAAACAGTTTCTATCTGAGAAGCATTTTAACTCAGTGCTAGCAGGGAACATGGAATTAGGGCAGTTGTGAACATGTTCCAGAGACAAATTCATCAAGTGATAAGATTACTGGTGTTATTTGGTCCTTGAGTGAGCAATGGTAAGCCTGTGAATGGCAATAGATCAAGCAGCACATTTGGAATAGGTAGAACTAACTCTTGGATAATGCTGAAGCCTGCCATGGATGACTGGCCCTTGAGCAATATATAATTCAGATGCACGTGGATCAAACATTGTGATGAGTGTGAAGCAACTTGGGTGTGATTTTCTTCACTAGTTGGTAAAGAACACTGCCCTGCATTTTCTTGAAGAAGTTGAGAGATGTGGCAGCATTAACTCCATTTCAAACAGGGAATGCCTCTCTGAAGGTTAAGCAAGCCTTTGTCACTCTCTAGCAGGTAGAAGGGAATGGGTTCTTACAGCAACGGATCTTGCCATTGTAACTTCTCCCCAGTTCACAAGCATGAGCATGCCTGCAGATACAGCCTGACATTACATTAAGAGGAGAGTGAGGAAGTGGTATTAGCTCTTAATATTTTCCTGCAGCTATGGTTTGTCCTCAGCCTGCTCATCCAGCTAGCTGTGCAACTTACCATGCAAATTTGGTCTGATCTGAAATGAGACATGTTCATTTGGTGGTTTAAGAGACTTGTCTTGCATGGCTGGAAGAAAGTGAAGAGTTGGGGTGGTGAGTGCTTATGAAACCCTGCCATTTCAGTGGGTTTGCATATTCATATGATCAAACAGGTATTTTTTTTAAAATTAAAAACTTAAATGTAAACCTGACGTAGCTACCCTACATCTATTATTTCGGTCTCCCTCTGTAGCCTATTCCTCCTGATTAAAACACGTAGCAATGAAAGTGTATATTTGAGTCTCAAGTTTTGGGGAGTAGGATCCATATCCTCAGAATTACAGGAAGGCTGACATGTGGTTTAGCCATTGGACTGAGAATTGAGAGGTCTGGGTTCACTTTATTCTTCTGTGTGACATTACGGAATTAGCTTACTCATTCTGTGCCTTAGTTTTCATCATTAAAAAGTAAATAATAACAATACTTTCTTGCCTTGTCTGTATTCTAAGCTCTTTGAATTGGTGGTGGGCTGTTTCTTATTTTGCATTTCTAAAAACCCCAAAAGGCGCATTATCTGTTTGACTTTCTTGGCAGTTCCATAAGGGAAATAATAATAAAACAGTAAAAACACTCCTTTAAAGTAGTTACTAAGAAAAAAGTAGGAAACTAATAAGTAGAAAATAAAATAAAAGCAATTAAGTGATACTGCAAGATTCTTTACTTTTTATATGCTTTACACTTTTAAAAGCAAAAATAAATGAAAACTAGGAATAATATTTGAGAAATAGACATCTTGCAAAAAGGTAGAAGCAAAAATTTAAAAAGAAACTGAGGAAGTGGTGATTTGCAGTAAGTCTTCTATTTGTTTAACTCTAAGACGATACACATTAACTGTGCAATTTCAAAATACCTAAAAGGAGATGACTACCAGGAGCACAGTAGGAAATTTAAATTGTACTCACTAATTATATTTTATTACAAATTATTGGTTTGCCAAGTACACCAATCTGGTTGGGTGAATGCAAAAGAGTGTGCTGTGCATTATAGTATTGATAGAAATATCTAGTGATCTATAACCGTATTCTAAGTGACACTAGACTTGTTGATGGTTTTGCAGTGAACATGTCCCCTGCTATACAGTAGATATCTGTAACTGTGGCTGGTTTGAAATGCCCTGGCAAGTCAAGCTGTTGCAACAGTCATATGTTGATTTGATCTACAGAGGCAGTGGGTCCAAGTTCTGTTGATTATTTGTCTTACTTAGCAGTAAGTTAAACAGTGTGAAAAACTGTGCAAATGTTCTTTTGGGTCATTATGTTATTGTGCATCATCTACAATATATTAATATATTTTGAGCTTGTGTACACGTCTTGTTAAATTTATTTGTTTTTAACAAATCATTTTTGAAAACCTGTGCACTTTATCACAACTGCTTCTTAAATCTCACGTATTTATCATAAAGTATTTTATTTATTGAATTTTATTTGCCATCAAGAGAGACAGACATGAATATAATGTTTAAAAAGATGTCTATTGATGTGAGAAAAATGCAAGCCGTGTGGTAGAAGCTCAGTGAGTGGGAGAAATGTAAATGTTCTCTGCATTTTATCTCACATGACAGAATGCATTATGGTCAAAATAGTGTCTTCTCGGAGACACAGGTTTCTAACATCTGCATAATACACACTTTTATGTAAGCTCTTTATTCTGCATGCAATTGTTTAGTTAAATGCCCTACAGTCTCATTTATAAGACCCTCTTTTATGCCATCACCTTGTATGGGTTCTGTACCTTGGATACATATAACCCAATTATAATTACCATGACAATATATAACACCTTTTTGAAACCCTCCTCATGTGATATAGGGGTGTGGTATGTACTGATGTCAGAAACAAGCTATTTTCATCAGGCAATTAGTTGTCTTTGACACAGGCCTGCCTTTCCCACCAATTAGTACAAACGGCAGGGTGCATTTCCAGAATTTTGCAAAGCCAGCAGCTCGTGCTATTAAGCGGAATTTAGGATATTTAAATAAGTTCCAACACATATTCTGGTTTTCTTAATTTGCCAAAATCAATAGCTGCTTTCTGTCTGTGAATCATTTCTGACTCAACATAATGCACATAGATTAAAGGTCTTATGAGATTTATTCTTCCTGTCAACAAACAGTTTTAGTTTTAATTTTAGTCTTTCATACCTGATGAGTGCTATTAACAGCCATTGAACAAGAGCTCAGAGTTACAATATCCTCTCTAGCAGTTCAGCTATTAAGCCAGGACATGTGATGTTAACAATTAAAACGGACGATTCTGTAGCACAGCCTTCTAATCAGATATGCAAATACACAACTAACATGTTGGTCAGATTTTAATGGATTTCCATATATTATGAATAGTTATAAAGAAGTTGGGCTCAGGTGTCCTTCTCTACTCTGCCATGAAATCGTCTTAGAAATGTCTTCAGATGTTATGGGTCTTAGTTGCACAGCCAGCAATATGAGTCAGAATAATTTAATGCTGCTGTGGTCAATTTTGCCACACTGGCCGGCAGTGCTGAAGGGCTAGTGCCTGATCAAAAGCCATCAAAACTCAGCAGACTCCTGTTTGTGAAAACGGGCTTTCAGTGTGTCCCTGAAAAAAAAGGCAGGGGGAGAATGGCATAAGAACATCCTACAGACTTCTTCCCAAGGGTACTGTGGTCCACATTCAGGAGGGTTGTTAGTAGCTCAAATTGGCATGTTTAATTGTAAACTGAAAAGACTGAATAACAAGTGTGCAGTTGCACGTGGCCACCTCTTTGATGGACCAAACCAGCCACACTTGTCAACGCTGTAGATGTGTTCAGATAGCATGTAGTGTGTTCTTACTGCTCTTTCTCTGCTTCTGTCTACCCTGACCTTGTTTTGTTACAGTGCTGCTGTTAGTTCGCTTTAGTTCTCTTATTTTTTGCTGCATGCATTTTCTTGGAAAGCTTCAGTTAATTAACTTGGGTTCACTTTTCCACACACCCCTTCCCCCACACTTTCTTTAAGTGCCATTGAGGTGATAAAAGTCAGCCTAGCCATACAACAGGGTTCCTAGCTGCTCGGGAATCTTGGTGCCCAGCTGGGCTTGACTGAAGTCAGGAAATTCAGGCAGCTTTCTTTGGAGCTCCATGGGATCATTGCTATGTCCGTATTTTCTGTGTGGCTGGGAAATGGATGGCATAGACGCACTCTGTGAAGGCTTGCTTGGCTGAAGCCATGACATGATAGCCCTGGACCGCGGTTCTCTCCCATCATTCAGCTGCACAGGCAAAACCTGAGGAATTTCTTGCAGCTCAACATGTGCAGGGCCTCCATTCTGCTGAACTGGACCCTTAAATATGGAAGACCTGGGCTCATAACACCCATCAGCAGTAATGGGAGCTAGGTAACTAAATTCCTTGCACAGCAATGAAAGAATAGGCCCTTTTTGATTTTAGAAGTCTTTCCTACAAGTCTTTCCCTTGTGCCTAGTATGAGCATATAAATGGCCATTTTATTGTATTAAATATGTATCACATCCATCATTTTAAATGTTGTGCTGTGATGAAGGCTTCTCGGTCCCAGGATCAGTTCTGAAAATATTTAAACCTGGCAAGCTAAACATGCTCAGCTGAATAAGCCTAAGGGTCCCATTCATGGAAATGTTATATACTACTTATGCTTGGTTTTTTAGTTAAATTACACAGAAAAAGTTGGTAGAATATTGTTTCAGCATGAATTATAACATTTTAATATTCATTAAACCAACTTCTTGACTGTCTTTAGCGGTGATTTTTCCATTGTTCAGCTTAGTTGCTATGCAAACCTGGAAAAGAGAGGGGAAAGAAACAGTCTCAGGTAGCAATCCACAACTGAAAACACACAGATAAAAAAAAATAATATCCTCTTCTTGACCAAACAGTGAATGATGATGGTTTAAATCAACTCTTCAGCTCGTATGAATAATTAGATTTATGCCTTAGTGTTAATTTGTTTCTGTTAAGTGCAAAGATCTCATTTTGAAAGCCTTCATTCATTAAACTTTCTGTTTAATTGTTTAAAAAAGAACCCCAGCAACTCTGAAATCAACCAAATAATACCAGAGAACTGAGCATTAAGGAGGATCGGTACAAATAAGAATAACAGCACAACATAAACCAAATTTGCTTTCATTTTCAAAGGAACATTATACCTTTCAAGTGTTTTATTTGCAATTTACTTAACTAAGAATAAGTGTGTTTCTGCAACACATTAGCTGTGTTATAACAGATAAAGTTGAATGGGAAACATTCAGAGGTTACTTGTGGATCTATTAACTACCATTTTAACACTGTTTTGTAGGCCAAATCACTTTGTTTTTACTCAGTACCCACAGTTATATTTGTAATAACATTTTTATCCCTTGAATTTTCTAAACAGACCATTTTTAGCTATGTTTTGGTCTACTAAGAATAGTAAAATTTTTAATTAATTTGTATGTAGACTTATTTTCCAAAATGAAGATTTTCTTTTAAATGAGATTAGTTTGTGTACATTTCACTTCGTAGTTCTGCAATCGTATTTCACCATGAAAGGAAAATGTAAACTGTGTCTAGGCTTACCAACCACAGGCTATTTCAGATTGCATGCAGCATGCATTTCTTTATGAACTATGAAACAATCTCCTTACAGCTCCTCTGATTCTGCTGGCGCGTACACTGTGTAATATTCTACAACAGGAATGGAAGGTAATTGTAAAATTGAAAATTAAGAATAATATATGCAGTAGTCTCATATATTAAGACTATCAGGACTGGATTATGAAAGAGAGTGCGTGTATATGTGTATGTATGTATCTTAGGAAGACAAAGGCCCAAGGCAATTTCTGTTCGGGTTTACAATGGTTTTGCTGCAAGCATGCAGAACTAACTGGGTTTAGATTAAGGCAGTCTAATTAGTGTCATGTCAAACTGGCAGTGATCATAAGACAAGAGAAAGGTCACTCTTGTCATCTGCTTGGTCTTTTGCCCTTAAATATAGAGCTGCATAAAGCACAATCTCCTTCTTGTTAATGGAAGCAGAATATGTATAATCTGCACATGAAATGAAAAGAAAACGTGTAAGGAAATTTCTTTTTCCCATTTCCTCGTCAGGAGCTGTGAATTTTAGTGAGAATTAAAGTAAGGCTAATTCTGCAGTCATCTTCTGACCTGTCAGGTTAGCTGTCACCCTCACGTCTCTCAATGCAGGTCTTTAGCTTCTTCTTGCTGAGTGCAGCCTTTGCCAACTGACAGAAAAATACCGACCATGACAAGAAAAAAGAACATAATGTCCTTTTCACCCATCACTACTCAAAATTGCTCAATCTTTACTGACATATTATTATATATTGTGTCTCTGAAAAAGCACTTGCTTTCTTTTCTATAAGAAGTATGAAACTTTCAAAAGACAAGTAACTGTTCTTTAGAAAATATTAAAGCGTGTAATTATTTTAAATCGTCTATTAATATGCAATATGTTGTTCTTTAATAGGAATAAGTTGTCGCAGATCTAAAGTCATTATGATGGCGCCCACTAGTGTCCCTGGGCTCGCGGGGCTGGCTCTGCCTGCAGCACCTGAAAGCAGCCATGTTGGCCTCCGCGAGGGACACGTCCCCAGAGACACGGGCTACTCCCTTCATCCAGAAAACATATCGTGAAGATAAATTGAAGACGTGCAAATTGTGTGAAGAGGTACTAAAATCCTGTAGGATCAACTGCTGAAACTTTTGTTCCCGTTTCAGTGTTTTCTTCCAATTTCGTCATGCCGCCACAAACCAGGGGGTTGGACTCGTAAGCATGAGTTGCACCTAATTGTTCCCAAAGGGCTAACCTATGCCTGTACCAGCACACAAACTGGGAATGTGCGTGAAAACTCCAGTAACATCACCTTCCACGCTGCTGGGGTATTGGAAGCGTCTGAAACACTGGGAGAGCCTGCACATCGCCTGTGCAGAGCAGCACCTCTGCTCCGTGGGGGTGGGTAAAAGATGGACTTTCAGCCATAAGTGTCAGATTTTTTGCTTTTGTAAGTTTCTAATCTTTAATGTCACTTGACAGTTTCTTATGATTAACAGTTGGCCTTTTGTTTAAAAAAACAGAAAAATCTAAGTGTTTGCTGTAAGTAAATGATTTTTAAAAAAATCCAATTAGAGTAGTGGTGATTAATGCATTTACATTACACGGATTAACACTTTAGAATATTAATCTGTTTGCATTTTTTCCTAACTCTTAATATTCCTTGATTTTTTTTTTCCTGAGTGAAGCATGTGTTATTTCATCACATGACATTGCTTTGAAAAATCTTTCTAGTCTCAGATGTGGACCTTAATGCATTATGCAAAACCCAGGGATTTAGATTTTTGACATTGCATACACTCAAAATATATTCTAAAGGGAGACATTATATGCTAACTTCTTGTGAAATCCTGTAGCAGCTGCTTGGTTAATATAATATGTTGAAAAATATTTATGTAGTTTGTTTTCTTTTCTGTCAACCCCAGTATCTTATGAATTTTTTTCAAATGGCCAGTAGCTGAAGTAGTGACTTTAGTTTGACTTAATATTATGCCACATTGACAGATGAAAACTCCTTCTAAAAATGTCATTTGAGTGCTCTACTAATTTGCATTTAGCTCGAAAGCTTTTAGTGCTTTGCACATTCACATTATAAACATTTGGGTGAACATTAATACCCCAGCTAAACAAAAATGCTATTCACTTCAACCATTTCTTCCACTACATAAAAACTATAAATGATTCTCCTACAAAAAAAAAAAAAAAATTGAATGCAACCCGAAAATCAATTATAGTAACTATTTAGAAATGTAAAGGAAAGGCAATGTAAAAAAGTGACAAAAAATCTTTAATTGTAGGGAAAATGTGCATCTTTTTTTCCCAACGTGTGAATAAAATGCATTTCCTTCTTTAACAATCACAGTTACAATGGATCTATGCATCTCGCAGGAAAAAATTGACAATTTGATTATGACTTGTACTTTTTGCCGGGGCCATGAAAGTGGTTTGTGTTTGAAATGTATCAGCTGGAAGGTACTTATTACTCATAAACGCTGCGCTATTTCACTCTCTGCAAAGTGAGCTGTTAACAGATACAATTTGAGCAGAATAGCCAGAGGAGGCCTTTTGATATGCAGAAGAGCTGACCCGCGTGCTGAGCCTTTAATTGGGTTTTTAATTTTCCAGGCCATCTGACAATATCAAACATGATCCCAGTGCTTGAAATGTTGATTGGAGGCTAAGCAGGATGTACTCCAACATGGCATTATGGAGAGAAAGTGGAAAGGACTCAGGTAGAAAGGAAGGCACGGAGAGTTAAAATCATCCAGGTCTCCGTGTCTGCTATTCTCCAGAATACTCTGAAGTAGTTCAACATTTCTCTTGACTATTTTATGGCTGGAGTTTTAAATCTCTTATAATATTTCAGTAGTATTGATCTCCAGCTCATTATTTTGACCGTATCTGTTAAAATGAACTGAAAGCAAGTGCTGTGCAAAATAACCATTAACAATTGAGCACCTTTTCTTAAGGAAAAAGAAAAAAAAAACAAAGCCCCCACCCCCCCAAAACAGCTGCAAGAAACTACTGTATTAGCATCCTTCCTTATGTCTTGGATAAAAATCATGTTTACAGTCAACGTTTCCCTTTCTCTTCTGAAGTTTTCGATTTGACTTTAAAAATGTGTTTAAAAAAGTAGCATTGTACATTGCTTTGTGTGTGTCTGTATTGCTTCTATCAAAAGGACTGGAGAAGAGTAACGTTTAATTTGTTACCTTCTGCCAGACTGCTCAGTAAACATTTTTTTAATTTGTTCATTTGTAAGGATAAGGCAAAGAATAAAATCTAATTTATCATTTTATTAGAACTGTGTATCTGAGTGATGCAGGACTGTGGATTTAAGAAATCTGTAAATCTCTCTAATAAAGGCCTGGGGAATTATTAGTAGGGACAAATGTAAAATGCCTGACAGTTACGTTTCCAAAAGAAAACCACAACAATCTCATTAAAGAAATTACTGACGGCAGCTCACAAATGTTAATGGTTGAAACAACAAAGGACATACAATATCAGAAAGCAAAGATTTTTTTTAACTATTGATCTGCTAACTTATGGAGCATATCAAAATAATGTGCTAGACAGTTTCTTAGTGAACAGACATCTTCCTTAGCAGTTCTAGACAATGCAGTGCCAGAAAAGCTGCTGACGTACAGTGGCTACTACAGTGTAAAAAGATAAAGAGCAGCTACAGTAATAAATAGGGAGCTTCTAGGAAAGATGAGGTTTTGTGCTATAACTTTGCTGAAACCTTCAAAGATTAGAATGAAACAAAAAATTTCAAATGAAATATGTCTTGAAGCATACATTTGGCATGAATATTGAATATTTAAAATGTTTTTGCTTTTGTATATCTATAACTGATAAGTCTTATAATGGTGACAATTGCTTATTTCTTTTAGAAATAAGCAAAAATATTTTTTATCTTTTCCTTCATATTAGACGAGCTTTTGTACAAGCAAATGTCCATTTTACTTTGCCATAATTTAGAACTTTTGAAATATTTAAAGAAAAATAAAATAGAAGGCCTATTTCTGACCTGTTTATCTGCAACTATAACTGACACGTAGGAGTGCTTCACAGATATATCTGAGAGAATTAGTAAAATCTTATTTTACTAATAAGCCATTTTCTGCAGGCTAGGTTGCCAAATTATATACCCATGAACACTAACAGCCTGTATACAGACATGAAGAAATATAACCTCATTTTATCAAGGCAGTTAACCTGCTAGAGAATCTTCTCTATGTCCTGACATTCATGATAGACTTTTGGCCTTTTACCTTTAGTTTTTCAAAACCCATCATAATATCCTGGTAACTGAGCAGGAATATTTTAGCAGTAATAATTATCTCTTTGGAGCAAAAGTAAAAATAATGTATTATATATAAAATTATATATGCATGACTTTTCCTAGAAATCTGAAATGTATTAATTCTCTGTTAATTCAGTTAATCATCTTTCTCTCTAAAATGTAAACCATGGAATTTCAAGTGCATTGTTTCAAATCCTCTGTTTCATGTCTTGATCCCTGCAGTATTTTACTCTTTATAGTAAAGGAAGAAGAAGAGTGCCTAAGGAAGTTCGTAGAGATATCATACGTAGCAGCAAATGACCTAGTTCATGCATATCATCCATGAGGTAGAGTCCAGTATTTGCAGGAATTTTTTAGCTTTAAAATAGAATATGAGTTGAGTTTTGTAACCAGTTTTTCTGTTTTTATTTTTTCCTCCTATGACCACCAGTAAAGGTGCTTCTATTTCTGCTTCCTCAGGATTCTATTCAAATCCATTAAAACCAGTCAGTTTGTTTGTTTCTTCAATGTGCATATAAATCTCCCAGTGCAAGCACCAAGGGCTGTAAATATCCAGGCGATTCACTCCTAAGTACCTTGTGAAAAACTTTATGTTCTATTTATTATTTTAATAATAGATTAGAGCCTAAAGATTCAAAATGTAATCAAGGCACAAATGCAGACCCCCTTTATTGGCAGACTGATATCATTACAGGTTCTAGTGCTTATTTAGGACTTTTTTATTATTCATGTGTTTTCAGACTTGTTTAAAATTAAAGAAAGCTTTAGCAGATTGTGACTTGACCACATCCAAATCTATTCCATATAATACAATTAACTCCTCTTAAAATACCAAGGTATTTTATATTAAACTTAAGCAAAATGGTAAACATACCAGTTTTTTTTTTTTTAAAGGAAAAACTGCTAATAGCAAGTGGTAAAGACGCATACTGATTAGAAGAAATGGCCTTTTAATTTGTTTCACTCATGTGACCTTCAACACTGTGGTAATAGGGGAAAGCTTCACAATCACAAATGGATTCTATTTTCACGACATCCTGGCAGTGGCTTGTAGGGCTGTGCTTTGATAAATAAAAGCAAAAGCTTAATATTTGATAAATATGAAGCAATAGCAGGCTAACGATTGTAGAAGGCTAAGCCAACTGAGGAAGTGAACCCTTCTTCCTGGTCCCAGTTAAATTATGTCTCCATTAAGCCAGCCTTCATAGCTCTGAGAAGACCTCTTTTATTGGACTAGTAGTATCTGAAGAACAGTTGTGATCCCATGCAAACAAATAATGAGAAATAGACCTATCAACCTTCAGTAGTGGGAGGCACTTTTCAGGCATGCACAGGACAGCTGCGGTGTTATCAATGCGGCTGTGACCCCACTCATGCATTGCACCTCTAGACACGTGCACTGTGCATTTCTAGGGCACTGAGCAGTCAGTTTGGGTCACTTGGTCCTTATGTAGATTAGAGGAAAAAATTTTCTGTACTAGCTCTTCAAAAAATACAACCTGTGAATAGAACTGACCAAATTATTTGTTGTGAATATTACATAAAATTAATTCCCGTTCTTTAATCCCAGGTATTCATGTGAGTGTGCTTTGATTTGTATTATTTAATCAACTGTAGAAAGAATCAATAGTATTTGAGCAGTGTTTTGTGCTAACTTTTGTGCAATAAACTAACCAGTTTACAAAAATGAAGCCAGCAGTATTTCTCAGTGACTGCTAAAGAGGGAAGCTGTGGAAGAGTATTTCTTATGGAGCATTTCTTGGAAAAATGTAGCTACTTCCACAGTGCTGTTAAATTAGGTTGGTAGCCCTTTGCAGAGAGGGAGTTTACACTGCTGAATGGTAGATATGTTACTGGGCAGAGCCAGTCACACTGCAACACGGTTAACCCATTTGTCTTGGAACCGTTTTTACGTTATGACTGTGGTGTAGAGCATTCCCTAGATCGTATTTCCCAAGGTTTCACAGAACAAAGAGATCCCAGAAAAGCTGTAAAAGCCTGGATTGCATAGCCACAGGCACTGCAACCCACTCTAGCTTCGGACCTCTGTACAAGATATAAGCTAAGAGAGAGGGAAAGATGAAATATTGGAAACACCCATAGCTTTCTCCTGATTGAAAGGAACCCACCACAAAAAACTTCATGGATAGGACCTTGCCCCACACAGAGGTAGCTAGATGCTCGCTCTTGATTTATGATGGTGATAGTACAGGGTTCAAAGATGAAGAAGAGAGAGAAATATTTGGTATCTGTGGGTCATGATTAACAAGGAAAGACCACATTATCTAAATTTCTACATTTCAGGACAAGATTCATTCATATATCTGTAAATTGGCTACCACACACTGGGAGCAATATAAATCATAATTATAAAGTAATATGACACAGTTGATTAATTGCTTAATTAAGCCTTAATTAATATTTGTAAAGCAGTTTAACATCCTTGGTTGAAAAGTCTTATAGAAGTGTGAGATATTAAATATTACTATTTACAGTCAGACATTCTGGCCTGCCTCTGTTGAAATTTCAGAGAGATGCTTTGATAAATCAGTATTAAATTGTGGTTATTATTAAGAAGGCAAGAATCCCTCTCTGTTTCTACCATGGACCGAAATAAAGTCCCAAACTCTTTGGATACACTGTGTACCTTTCAATGTCTTCTTATTTTCATAGTCCACGCTGATCCAATATATCTACAGACCTTCATTACACAGTGAAAAGAGGAAAAACTTTTTATGGACTTATTTCAATATTTTATCTTTTCTTGCAGTAGCATCTACTTTGCTCTAGGCCTCACCTATAATGAAAAAAAAACCCAAACAGCAAAAAAAATCCCAATTGCCTGTACCCTGAAGAGCATACGATATATAGCCCTTGTCCTGCAATCAGATCCACTTGGGCAAACCCAATTATAGGATCAGGGCCTAAATAGGATAATAGGTATTGTAGAAACTACCATAAATTTCTCTCTGGTGTCCTATTTTGCCACTACTTGAACTAAGTGGATAATTCCGGTCATCTTTCTTGTTATGATGTATCAATTCAACACCGTAAATTTACTGCTATTGGTCTAATTTGTCCATAGAAATCTTTGCAAAGCTTAATTTATATATATTTTTTCCCCAGAAGCTAGCTAATTTTGCTTGTAAAAACTCAACAATATTAGACTAGAATTGAACAAAAAGAATTTTTACAAAACAATGAACATGGACCTTGGTAAATGCAAAAAGAACTCATTAAAGAAATATCTAGAGATGTGACAAACTGTCCTCAAATAATCTGGATACTCAGTGAACCACAGTATCTGCTGGTTCGCAAGTAGCCAAGACATCTCATTGTCTGCTCTGCATGAGTCCACACACATACTTATAATTAGATACCTGTTCTCTGAAATGACGGTCGCTATCTGATTTGAGAATAAGGAGTGTTGTTTTTAAATGTATTCTGTTAACTGTATTGTGTCATGTTGTGTTACATAGCATTCAGTTACTCTGCATCTCATTATGACAAATACTATTTTGATATAAAGGAAAGTGAATGTTAAATTCTGAGAGAAAGAACAGTTTTTAGGTCAGATTATTGCTGTACCATTGAGGTTTTTAAAAGAACATGAAAATTATTATTAAAGTTGTCCTGACTGCTTTTTCTGTAAGTTCTGACATGCATTCTCTTTTATCATTTCCAACTATTTTCTTTTATTAACCTTTATTTTGAAGTTCTGTTAAAAAAAATCTTGCACCACCCTTAGTAGGCAAATTGCATAAACTGTGCTTGCCATAAGCAGCATTTACGTGTTATCAAAAGCCCATTAACATTACTCCTGCTGTTTTCACTTCACTGGCATAAGTCAGTGAAAGCCCAAATAAGTTCTAAATTTAATTTAGATTCCAGGATGTGATTTGGATGCAGAAACGCAGGTACCTGGGGCCATTTGAAGTGCCCCGGGATATTATAAGGCATCTGCAAGAGCTGACAGATGTAAGATAGGCCCTGCAGGAAGTCTGCACCCTTCTGGAGTGTGTAGGACAGGCAGGGCACCCAAGCATCTCTGACCTCTGTTTAGGCGTCTGAATCTCACCCTCTGTAACACAAGAGTGCCACCTTATTACTTTTCAAATCTAATTAAGATACACTATCAACTTGTGAATTTCAGTATTCTGTTGCATTATTTCTGCATTCCAAATTTTCAGGCATAGTCTCTTTATTTCTGATGACATCAATCATTTCATACATGATTAAAATTAACTTCACTCTTCTTCTATGCCTGCAATTTGTTACTAGCAAAGCAAGAGCAATTTCGCCTGCACCTTTGAAGGAAAACATTGTATAAATATTATGCTGAGCTTAATGTTCCTAAAAATGTTACACTTTATCATGTTAAAGATGCTTCTTTCAGCTGGAGTCCAGTGAAAAGCTCCCTACATTTCTTAAGGACAAGTTTTAGGGCACAGTGAGGAAGAGGTACATACCAGTATGTTGACTAACAGGCTAGTTGACTCACTGATTACAAATGAGTTTCTCTGGGCTGCCCAATGCATAGATCAGTTTGCCTTATGTTTTATAAACAGTGTAAGGAAAATGCCCAGTTCCTTTAGAAATCATACCTTACATCAGCCAAACAAGCCAAGAATTTCCTAATTTAGTAGTCAGCATCACTTACCTGTAAGTATTCTGCAAATGTTGAGTCCTGGTTCTTTAAAGTATTATCTTACTGTATGTTTGATACTATAAGAAACAAGACTATTGGTGTTTGTTAAAATGAGAAAAAAATCAACAAGTATTTACACGTGAAATGTTGCTGTCATCTTCATGAAGGAAGGAAAATACTTTCGATTTGGGCTTCTTTAAGGAGGAAGTAAAGTTGAATGGCTATGTAAGTTTGGTATTTTTTTATCAAGAAGAGGGACCAGTAGTAGCAGTCCCCAAATAGAAAGTGTCCTGAACAGGTTTATCCAACATAAGACAGAAAATGCTTGGTGACTCATTCGTACTAAACAGAGGATTGAAGTGATTTTGAGCTGCAAAGATTCAGTGTTTTCCTGAAGCATACTTAGGTTAACCAATTTATGCAATTTTATCAAGTGTTCTAAGCAGTCCTACAGAGTAGAGAATACAGAATCAAAACTGTTATGATCTGGCCTAACCTAAGATGTTCTTAAAAGCCAGATAATATTGAAGATAAAAGATACACATTCCTAGTGTATTTGCATGTACTTTCAGCATTTTAGCAGCATTCAGATTTTCTTGGAATAACTTCTGATTTGAAGAGTTCTTTCAAATCCTGTTAAACAATGATAGGCAGGAGTTCTAAAATAGTCACTGATTACATGCAAGGATTAGCTTTCAAAGAGTATCTTTTTCAAAGTTTAATAGGAAATAAAGGTGCCCAGTGGTATCAGAACGAGGATGAGATAATACAACCACAAGGTGAGGATGTGCTTATGAAGACAAGCCTGGGAAGAGGACATTACAATTTCAAGGCAATGACAAAAATTCAATTCAAGTCTATAGAGACTGTATTACAGTGTCAAGACGATGGCAAAATTATGCCAATGTAAGTCTATGGAGACCACTTTACTATGTCAAGACAATGGTAAAACAATGTTATATAAAATGATTGAGACCACATTGCAATGTTAAATTATGATGCCAAAACCTTGTCATTTCCTGGAGTAATGACAGAGGATTCTGCATATGTTCCTCACAGCATCGCTGCTGGACCTGTGCTCCAGATCAGAACACTTTTGTAGCTCCAACCCTGGGTCTTTCTTGAGTAGGAACCAACTTTTCTCAGACTTAAAGGTGAAAGCTGAGGACATTTGAGTTGTTGGAGCTAAATGTCTTTGCATTTGCAGATGCAGGTGAAGAGCATTCTACCCTTATCTCTGATTTTTTAATTATTTTTTTTTTAATAGTAGGACACAGGACATTATTGACTTTCGCGTGCGCTGCCAGCCTTTTTTAGTCCAGTTACCTTTTTTATGTGGGGTTGGTTTGAAAGTAGATTGATGCCTCTGTTTTGGGAATGTGTATTACTTTACATTATGCCAGTTGTTTATAGCATTACAAAGCTATAGTTACTGTATATGTACACAAACAATCTCACAAAAGAAAGAACTAATTCCAAGTACTTCTGCTGAAATTTCCCTCTTCAGTGTGAAAGTGCATGTATTTGATGTTCTTGCAAAATGACAGTTTGAAAGCTTGATTTTTTCACAGGACAAGAAAAGTGTTGATAATGGTAGAGCATATGTTAGCTACCTCTCCTCCCAGTATGTTTCAAGCCATATATAGAGAGAACAAACTTTTAGCAGTTCAGTTCTCGTCTGTTCAGTTCTTGGTATCGTCAACAGAGAGACCAGTATTGATGTTGCTTAACAGTTTGCTCACTCTGTTATAATGTTCTCTAATAAGAACAGTAGTGCCAGATCATATCAAAGGTCTGTCTATCCTAATATCCTGTATGAGGCAGTGGCCAAGAAATTATGTGTAGTAAAGAGTGCAAGAGCAGGACAAGCTTACAGTGGTACATCCCTAGAACATTCCTCTTTCAGGCTTTGCTGCCCAGGCTCTTCATTTGGAAACTATGAGAAAGCGTTCATTCCATGTGAGATCATGAAATAATTTGCATGATGCTATGATTACATGATGCTGTAATGACCTATATTTGAAAGAGGGAAATAGGCCGTTAGATTAATTATAAAATTATCTAAGCTGCTTGATTTTGCGCAGTCACTAATACTGTCAAACTATCTCATAGACAAGTTCTGCTGTAAGTTCTCTTATACCTACAAGGTGATATATTTACTGATTAAACAATTTAAATGTGAACTTTCATTAAAAAAGTGTGTGAAATGGTATTTGCAATTTGAGATCTGGCATGTTTTAGTTCTCATCGGAATGTACAAAAAACTACTCAGGGATAGCTATTAAGAAAACACAAACAAAAAGATCTTTCAAGATCTCCAACTTTAAAAACATCCCTGACTTCTTTATGATTTGAAATGGCAGCTCTAGTCATTTCTCTGGCCATGAATCTGATTGAAAAGATAATAAGGAGCCAATAAGAAGCAAAATTCTAAGTGGTGTTAAAACTCTCTAATTGTGCAGAGACATTTCCTATCTGAATCAGAGGAGAATTTATCTACTATGGTATAAAGATAATATGTGGATATTATTTATCAGTAGAATTTAAAATCCAGAAGACCACAAGCCAGAATGTTTCTCTGTTAGTTTTCACACAGTGAAATGACTCTCTCTCATGTCTCTATTTGTGATATCATCAGTGACAGGAGTTGTTGCTATTTACCTAAGCTTTCCAGGAAAGGTATATTGAAGTTTCTTAAGAGGATGAAAATCTTTTTCAGATGAAATTTTAATTCTTTCCTGTTCTGCAGAGGTGTTAACAAACCCGTTCTTAGAATTATGTTTGAAAAAGCTAATCATTGTGATTGTGTTACGAGAGTTTCTACATTGCTTTTGTATAAATTACCCCTCTGTGCTTTGTGGCACCTCAAATGTCCTCATTCAATACTATCAGTGAGAAAGCACTCTACCAACTGTAGGAACCATCATGAGCTTTTGTTTCATGTGAAAAGTTCCATGATTTCACGGTAACAGCAGATTCACAGTATGATGTCTTTTACAGGTCTATGCTTCTATAATATTATTTTCAGGAGCTTGTGAATATGATATGTTGGATGAGGGAGTCATGGTTGAAGGGATTACATCGGGATTAGGACAGAGGCTGCAGATAGCGAGTGATTGGACAGTGGTCAAACAGTGTTTTGCAAACACTCATAATGCCAAATAACATATTAAAAACCATGGATTGCTTAGAAAAATTTCGGAGGCAATGTTACTCAGCAAGAAGAAGATGGGCATAAAGCTTAAGAGGCACAGATTATATTCTTTTGCTGCTGACTTATTTATTGCCATGGGGTATTAACATGCCCTGTCCATACCTCAGTTTCTCCATGTAACATGGGGATAATGGTACTTATTTTCTTTTGTAAAGCGCTTCAAGATCCTTGCACGATGTGATAAGTATTACTATTGGTTTTACTATTACACATTATCAAAAACCAAAGCAGTCTTTTAAAGAATTCATTTAAAGGTTTTAAAAAGCTCATGTTGCCTAATGTATTATGGGAGATATATAACAGCAAGTAGCTTCCTGCTCTATTTTATACATACTAAATTTTGTTTCCAACATTTCATTGTGCGTGCCACCAACAGTAGCAAGTATAATATGCTGTAGTTGGACAACTGCCAAAATTTGATTGTATTTAGTAATTCCATTCTAACTATATTCGCTGCTGGACTTCTCTGAGTGGGACATACAAACTGTTGCCATTCAGACACTGTTATGGGCAGATATTTTCCAATAGAACATGAGAAGAATAAGTCCCGATGAGCTAGACATTAATTTTATAGCTCAACTGAAATAAAAGGTTTCAACTCAGTGAAAGACTTACTGTGCTTAAATATTATCTGGAATGACAGAAAGATGTGCATGAATTTGCAGACAAATAAAATTTAGAGATCTCATATATTATACAGCTAAGATGAAATGCAACTCTCCATTCAGGAGGAGGAACTGAATATTTCTTCTCTAAGCACCTGAGAATAGATCAGAGAAGACAATATCCACAAATAGGAGGTTTCAGTCTGAGGGACTGGGAGTTGTTTTGTTTACTCTTTATCCAAGAGAATAAACTGTCCAGAAAATTGCTAGCCTAAAAAGAAAGGTACTTGACCAGAAGTGACATGAGATTTCTCTTCATTGTTCCCCCACAAGACTACTATCACCATTGCTAGTGGTGGCAGTGTTATTTCTCGGACAAAGGTGTTATCACCTTTGATAATTGAAAAGTTGTCCATCATTACTTGATCTTTCTACATTCCTACCAAGGTACCTGTCTGAAGTGCTGCAGCTATTATAGTGGGTTTTCACAATAAACTTTTTCTTGATTCTTAGGCATCAGCAACGTTTTCAGAAGATATGTAAAGGCTTTAAAACCCCATTCCCTTAGATTTTATTCTCTTTCAGGGAGAATAGCTCTTTTCATGGCTAACTAATTTTTTTAAAAATGAACGATGATCAAACCATTAGGCATTTGGGGAAAACATTTTGCAGAAAATGAGATCAGTGGTCCAGTTTGATGTGCCACTGAACTTCTAAGATCGTTTCAACTTTTAGTGTTAGCACCACCACATCTGTTGCTGAGAAGAGGAAATCTATTCCCCCCCCCCCTTTTCCCCCCTACATCACAAGTACACGGAGCTATCCAGTCCCCTAAGTGCATGTATCGCAGCTTGCTAACAGCTATTGCTGTAAACAAAGAAACAGGCATGCCATCAAATTGGATATAGTCCTTCATCAGAGTCTCCTCTGTCTTCTCTGAGAAAGCTAGAGATGATTACAAGCACAGCTCAGGAAATAAGCCTAACAGAGCCTAAAGTTGCATGAATTAACAAAGCATCTTACAGGAGTAAATGAGGCATTAGAATATAAATAAAAAGTACAGAGTGGGTTCTAAACAAGTGCTTCCAAGGTCTTTGTGCACTCTGATAGCTTCAGATATTTGACATAACTGAATTTTACTCTAGATCCCATGAACCCCACGGCTAGCGGTGGCAGTGTTGCTTCTTGGAACTTTTTTCCTCATGATTTGAGAATAGTGAATAACACAGATTATATACTTTTCCTGTTTATCACTGTAAATATTCACGACTTGACGGTATCTATTAGCAAATTATATAAAGTATACAAAGTATTACAATTATGTTATGAGATGGCTTCAAAAATATAAATGGGAATCTATCTTTTCTCTTTCACAGTCCCACAGGCAAATGGGAAAGTAGTTAGGAGTAGCACAGGCATTTTATGAACACTGTGTAGCAAAAAGGTAAATGAGGAATTAATATGCATTGAGATCTTTCATTACTGACCTTGATAACGTGATTAAGCAGTCTGCCTTGAATGAACCTTTGTATATTCATTTATTCTAGAATACAACCTCAAGTTCTATAGCAGTAAATGAAGGTTTCAGTAAAACAAAGGGTGACTGGGAGAGATCTTATTTTTGGAGCCTGAAATGGTAATTTCATCCTATCTATTTTCTGTTATCTATCCATTTTCATGTATTTATACATTTTAGATCGTGCTGTAAAGCAAATAGAACAAACAGTAGCAAAAATGATATTTCTAGTTCAGCTAAAGGAGTACATTACAAGAAATCATACAAAACCTTCTAAATTTTCCAGTCTCAAGAAATGAGACACAAATTAGATATATTTTTCAAACCTCGGGAGGTTTCTGTTACCTCTGTGTCAACGGGCTTCATGCTTCTCCTTAGTGTTTGGTCCTCATAAGGCATATGAGGATATTGTTACATCTGAGTTGCACAATTACTCTGTTTAGCTGTGTTTGGACAAAGAAATGTTTTTACCCCCAGAGCTAGTAATCATTTGTGTTGATGTAATAGCAAAGGTGGAAGGTAATATATATGCTTATGTCTTTTTCCTTTTGGTGGAATAAACTCAGGAAACAAATTTTATAGCTAAAATGTATTAGTTAAAACATTTTAACTTTAAATCTAGTTCCACTAAACTGAAACTGGATGACCATATGGGAGAAGATTGTAAACCTTACTGTTCTATAGAAATTTTGCTTCTTAGAGCTTCATAGTCAAAAATAATGTTTCAAGACAAACCAAATAAAATATTTTTCAGTGTTTTTTTCCTAAATTCCTGCTTACAGTCTCAAATCTCAGCAGCTCCTCCCTCATTTTTGTCCTGTCCCTCAGTTTAATTAATATTCCCAAATCTGTTTGTTTGTTTGTTTTTTAAATTCTGTATGCAGTCCTCCCTCTCTGATTTCCTTGATTCAGGTTCAGTGGATCCAGCTTTATCATGTTATTCCTCTTTTTACATGCATCCCGTTTCTGTTCTACCCAACCCAATTTTCCTCTGATATACTAGATGCACAATGCTGAGGTCTGTAAAATGTAGTCATTCTCAGCTTACTTCTCCAGAAAAGCTGTCTTTTTCACAGATGACCCAAAATGAACTGTAATTCGTGACTGGAGTTCAGGGCTTGTAATTTGAAAAGAAAATTCTACTTAACAATGTTTTGTTGGATATGAACTTTTAAATGTGAGATCTCTCATTATGTAAAGGGGTCTTATTTGAAATGGAGGGATCTGTCAATGGAGTAGGTTCTGGCTTGATTCACTGTTTTTGAACTGGCTCAAGCAATTCTAATTATAAGCTACAATCTAGAGCTGTTACTATTTGCCAGATATTTCAACCTTGATGAGCAAGACCCTTTAGGCTCATTTGGAAAAGCTTACAAACAAGGAAATTCAGTGCTGTTCACCCGCTGGGCTTGGGACAAAAAGCAAGTATGAAAGCTGCCAATATTTCTATATTTGCTTGTTTCATCTGAGTGGGACCAGTGCAATGACACAGAAAAAGACTCTCTCAGCCCAGAGCAAAAATAACACACTTGAAGTGCTTAATGGGTTTCTTCTAAGAGATTTCTCCAGCAGCTTTAATAGAGCTGGGTGAACTGCTTGTATGAAAAAAACCTTAGCTGATGACTTTCAGTCTTTTTTTTTGCAGTGTCTGGATTGCTCACCGAGGGATTTGATTTTGTTTCTGATTTGTAATTATGCACAAACCAGAGCTCGAACGGTGCATGCTCTGTATATTTCTGATTCGTTACTTCCACTATCAGGCCATCCACTTTTACTGCATTATGGTGTCTGAGTAAAGCGAACGGATGCCCATGCCAGAGCTGGGGGGAAGGGGAGGAACACAGCACTGTCTTAGGAGAGAAAGCTTTAAAGACTTTGAGCACTTTGTCCTCTTTGGAGTTAGGTCAACAACATAGGAAACATTTTACACCTTACATATTTTAGAATATGTGAGTAAAACCCTGGAAAGCATGGTAACATTTTAGTAAGATATCGCATTTTAAATGAACGCTCCTTCATAATCAGTGCAAACTTATATACACAAATGACCTAATGTTAGATCTTTGTCTAACTTATTTTGCCTTTGTGCAAAGGCTATGAGAATAGTATTCCCCCGACCCCAGCAACAAAGAGTATAGTTACATTACCATAAATACATTGCATCATAATTAAGTGCATCACACTGTAATCCAGAGCCTAATGAAGGCAATGAAATCACACTCATCATTTGGGATCAGGTGCTTAGCGTTAGTATTTTGGCTCTAGACTTGAGGAACTGTCAGTTGAAGTAGCTTTCACAGAATCACAGAATGATTGAGGTTGGAAGGGATTCAGAATCGGCTTTCATGGAAAGAGACTAGCTAGGACCTTGGTTTAGTATCAATGACTGGAATGGGTGCATTAGATCAATTTTCTCCTGGAGCAGAAAACGTGAAGTGAATTGTAGTTCTAGCTGCTCTTGTAGGAGGGAAAAAAAAAAAAAGTGGGTCCAGGCTTGACTCCAATGTGAGTTTTACCTGTCCTTCTTACTCAAGGAAAGTCCTTGTCTAGTTTTTAGAGAAATATAGAGATAAGTCAGTGAAGCTGTCTCTGAAAGTTAGGCAAAATGTAATGTTCAAAGGTTAAATTGTTCTTCTTTGCATGAATATCAACCTCTCCACCCCCAAATGTATATTAGGTTGAAATTGTGGGAGGTTCTTTTATTCTGACAGCCTTATAACTGAGATATATTTTCACCTGTCATGTAAATCAATAAAATATACAGTACTTAATACTTAAATGTTTCACTATTAGAATCATTTTCTGATCCCTCTGGATTAACACATTGTAAAATAGAACACTCAATTTTGTATGAATAAATTAAGTGTTTTGCAACTTACAGTAATGAGATAGTTGGTTCACGTAACTTTATAAACCGGTTACATGATACAGCAATGCAGATGTCCAGTTTGGAGGTTTGCCTTCCTTCACGAGATAAAGCTCCTCTTTACTCCACTGACTGCTCTATTTGAGTAAGGACAGCAAATCTGATTAGTGTTTCTACATTCTCTTTTTTTCACCTCTTATAATTCATACATTTTCCATCGGCCTTTATTTTTCTTTTTATTATGCATTCTCATGTTTCCGTAAATTTCAGAAAAGATAGCGCAGGTTGTAAGATAGCCACATTAATTGCTTTGCTTCCTGAAAAGTTGCACAGAAATGCTTCCTCTTTACAGGATATAGTGACAGGTCCTAAACATATCTTTCATCTAATCTGCAACTAATCTGAAGCATACAGATTAGGAGACTGTAGGGACATGAATAAGGAACATTTAATTAAGTTCCCTGAAGTCAAAAATATTTGTAGATGAAGGATTCTGCTCCTGCTCACTTCTTAAGCAACTGGAGTTGCCCGTGACACCCTCACAGGCCATCCCAGTGGAAGCAGCTGGAGTTAGGGTTGACCTTTGCTACTAACAAAGTAGCAGAGATGTGAAAATAGGGGCTTCAGTATACACGAACAAGACGTAAACAGCTCACATTAAGAAAGACTAATTTATCTATCTTTATCTAACTAAATTAGGATCAGTTAGAACTTTCTTGGGCAATCTAGCCATGCAGCTAATTGTAATGTAAATGTAGCAGAAGTTAGGTAACAATTATAAAAATACTGAATGCAACCTTTCTGTATGACAACTGTCCACTTGTTTGTGTATTGGTTAATTAATCCCGGCTTCTCTAACACAGTGATTAAGATTGGGTTTAGAATTTCTTAAATGTATGTTAGAAAAGATATCTGTAAATAAAAAGGTAAAATCATTGTTATGTAGGGAAGTATTACTCTGAAGATATCCTCTTTAATCTTTTTGAGGGAATTCCATCGTAACCACGTGGCAAATTGGAGTGAGAAATTTATAGATGTGGTAAGTTTAAGTAGAGTAAAAAGATTTTCTTTTTCATTTCATTTCTCTTTGGGATTTTAGTAATTTAATAGAGGATTTCCCATCTTCTTCCTCATTTTTTTCCCCTTTTGGGCCAAGGATGTCTTTCAAGTCATACTATGTAAATTATTACTTTTTATTAATATGCATTCTATTAATTTTAAATCTTAGCTGTAAACAAATGCTTGGCCAGTGACAGTGACCCAGGAATATCAGACCTGCAATTTCATCTCTTTTAATTGGGTAGCTTATATACACGACAGACGTTTTTGGTTTAGCCATTTGTAGCTGTCTTTCCATTTGTTATGTTGACATACCGCTCTGTCTTACACTGGACAAGATCTAGTCAAAAATTGAGTGATTTTTTTTTCCTTTTTTTTGAGCATGCTTTCAAAGAAGAGAAGAATACTGGCTAACAATTATACAGTTTGAATCTGAATTATATATGTAAGCAATTTTTTGTAGCTTCTGTCCGCTCTCCTCTACTGGCTGTCCAATGTCAAAACAGGAGGTTCTCTTTTCTTTTGCAGTAATCATCTCTGACATGCTGTTGGCAACATTATCCTCCAGGTTCTTTCTGTTGTCTTCTAGAAGACATTTTCCCCATGGGGGAGAAAAAAGCATTCTGTCTTTAAACAAGGAATTAAAAAAGCAAAGCTAGAAGATACTTGTTGGAATTCAGTGCCCTGACTCTTGTGCACCTATTAAAAGGAAAGTTTTATTTTACCAACACACAGAAGACGGTTTAAAAGGGTTATGTATACTTAGCCTTTTATTTCCTTTAACATAGTGTTAGTAAGATTAAAACAGGTTTTTCTAATAGTGCTATGAAGAGGAAAAATGGGGACACCATTGCTCAGAGTGTTTGAAAGAATATAATACGTGGTCCTTGTGATGATGTTGTCTGAAGCAATCCAGCATTAGTAGTGGACTGAATCAACTAAAAGGGCCCTAATTTTTTTTTTTTTTACACAACAAATAGAAACATGGGGCAGATAATCCACATACACACCCTTTTTTTTAAATAAACTTGGGGATCAGAATGCATGCTAGTACAAAGAAGGGACCAGTCGTCTAGGTACAACTGACTTTTTACATTTTAATTCAAATGAATGAAAACAAATGCAAAGTACAGAAGTTTCTTTCGTCATAGATCAAATGATTACAGTCCAACTTAGAAATCATATCTTAATGATTCCCTAACACTGCTCAGTCTAATAGACCTGCACCTTTCGAAAAAGTTGTAATTCTGATGGCAGAAAAATAATGAAACTGGTCTGCAATGGCTTCATCCTCTGTTTCCTGCATCTGTCAAGACTAAGTATGTCAGGTTTCCCTCAGGCCAGGCACTTTACCTGGCTAAGTATTTATGCAACATCTGTCAAGTTTGGTTAAAAATTGGTCAAACTAAGTTAAAAATCATACATGGTTAAGAGAAATAGACATTGATACAGAGGATAATCAGATCACCATTTTTTCTTAAGGAAACAAGATTAAAACTCTAAAATTACAAACTGCTTCCATTTATGAGATAGAAGAAAATGAGAAGCGTGAGATTGCAGTAGATAAATGCTAGTTCCACAGAAGCTGAGGGAAATTTTGTTTTATGTTTTTAGTACTGTTGTAACCTAGGCCTTATTCCTCTAAATTTTCTCCAAGCAAACCATCCCTACTAAAACCAGAAGTTTTTCCTGTGTCAAGATCATAGGGTCAGTCTCCAGAAGCCTGATGTCCACATTATATTTGCGTTTGACAGAAAGGATTTCAGTTTCCTTACTGCATCATTGTGCTTTTGTGAACTTCCTGTGAACAGTAGAGCTAAGGTGGCTATGAATATTCATTTGCACTTTGTGTCTTTCTACAGTAGTTGTATTTGCTTATTTACAAAACATGTTGACAATACAGTGAAGAATGGTGTATTTACACCATCACTAAGTTAACATTAAAAAAAAAAATTGTTCTACAGAATTCTATTTATAGAGGATAAGTGACTGTGTTTTAGCATTTATCATTAAATAAATATGCAGTATCCTAAACATATATATCTTAATGTTCTTATGTGCACGCATGGTTATATCCTCTAACAAATATTTTACTCTACCAAAAGAAACCCAAAAAAACAACCCAGCTCAAAAGAAGTCAGATGGTCTTATTAAGGGTATAACTACAGTTATAGACAGTGTTCTCTTCAGAAGAAAACAAAAAAGAAAAAAACCCTCAGATATTAAAGTTGATATTAAGCCTTTCACCTTACGAATAACATATGTGGATGCTAATTGTTCATTGTGCTGTTAACCAGTAGAAGATTAGTCCAGTCTCATCCCTGCAAAGGAAGTCTTTGTGGTGGAAAAGTCATTGTAGGATAGAAAGATGATTTGGAATGATGTCACCTCTGTATGAGCAAGTCGTGCAGTGTCATTCGCAGTCACTGCTACTTTTAATGCCTGTGACACTCCAGATTGAAAGTTCATAGAAACACAACCATACTGTACCAGGTTTTTGGGAAAAGGGCCAGACTTTAAACAAGAAACAGGTGCAATGCAGATTCACAGAGCACAGCTGAATGATTTCAAGACAAGTAATAATCTGAAGTGCTTGGGATCCTACAGCCTGGTTCTTAAATACATATATGCATCCCTATCAGGAATGGACAAAGTACCTGTCAGCTACTCCCATATTCCTCTGAACCAATTCTGTTAGCAGTCGGCAGATTCCAGAGAGGTACTGTGACAGAGTTGTGCGTTAGAAGAGATTTGAAGGACGATAAGGTAGTGGACTTGCAGACCAGTTTGGAAAGAGCGCTCTGTGCCTAAGGGGAAGAAGGTGCAGAGGCATTTCGGTGAGAGGCAAATGAGGTCAGCATTGTTAGTGGAGCAGAGGTGATGAGGGATGATGCTGTAGTAACCTCCTCAGCACACCTGGGGACACTTCTGTCAGTGACTGGCCCTGTCCTCATTGTTTGTCAAAGTGCAGCCATTAACTCTTCTGACCAAACAGCTCCTCCTGGCTGGCTACAAAGAACTGGGAATAATGAAATGGTCACCGGGCACCTCATTTGCATCCACCGTACTGCCCTTCTCACAGCAATACACTGGTCAGACATTGTTGCTGTCATACCACAGCTATTCTCATTTTCTACTAAATGAGATGCAGATAAGTGTAAGTGTTTCACACTTTTAAGTTTTCCAAGCTTCATGCGCTTTTCTCTGTTCATATCAGAAACCTGATTATAGCCACTTTGGTTCTCTGCAGTTCTTTCTGAAGGCTGCAGGATAGAGAAAGAAGCAAAAGAAGTAATCAATACTGTTGTCTGATGAAAAATCAGATATAGAATTCCAGCATGTTAGGGCAACTTAGCCTTGGTTTTATATTTCATTATCTATGAAACTCTGTGATTTTTGTGTATTCCCTTAAATGTTTCACCAATGAGAAACACTTTTAAACAGCACATAGTAAAAATTAAGTCCATGTAGTTTTTTTACTATTACGGATTTCATTATGAAACATCTCAAGATTAAATTTATTCCAATAATCATTACAATGATGAAAAAATTCCTTGCTTCAATAATTGATTTATGCTTCATTTAAATGTACGGAGTAGTTTCAATATCATTTCTTATTAGCTCTAATGACAAATTTTAAAATATCAGGGCTCTGAAATAAAGATGAAAATTTGCCATACAAGTTATTACATTTAAATGGACTTAATATTTAATATTTAAAAAATCATTTGATGTAAATAGCCATCATGAATCACTGCAAATATGCTTAGATGTAATTAAACTTTTTCTTTACCCATATCTAGTTGCTTCATAATAAATTATTTTCTTTCCTCTTTTTATTTTTTTAGCATCTTCAAGAATTTGAACTGGAAAAGCCACAGTTTTCTTCTGACATATCAGCATTGCTTATTCAGATTTTCATATTGTATTCGTCAAGAAATTAGATGCCATGTCATACATATTTGCTTGTGTTATGTATATGCTATTATTTTGTACATAAAGCTAGTATTATCTCCCTGTTTGGAAGTTATATGCGTGTTATGCTATGTATTCCGCTATAAAAGAAAGACAAATAGAACATAAAGTTGTCATTTGGCAGAAACCTGTGACACTTCTAAAATGTTTTAAAGTATAATGGCAGAAATATATGGCAGAAATTAAAAAAAAAAAATTCTCTCTTTGACTGGCCCCATTCTGTAACTTGTTTTCCCTTCATATGAGATTTAAAGGAAAACGTTATCCAAGACAGGATCCTACAGGCATGACCAGAAGGCAGCTCGCTGTCTTTTGAGACACCTGATGTGGCTGCTGTCTACTGACCACAATACTCTCAGTTCAAGTCACAGCTGCTGTAATGCACAGGACGTCTGTGTGCTGAATTTACACAGTACGTTTCGGATGCTAAAGAATAAACCATGGCATTTGGTAGGTACTTTACTAGAGCAGTAGTCCCAACAATTACTCACCTGTTTAAGCTTAGACACACACAAAGGTTTTTCAGTGACAAAAATTTTGTGACAGTACCCATCCATCGACAGAGCTGGTCAGTTAGCTGTCTGATGTCGTCAATATAAAGTGCACTTTTAGAGAAATTATGCATGTGCTTATATTAGCGATGCTGTAGCTTTACTTCCAGCTCTTTAAGGAAATTGTATTAGTTACATGCAAATCCTTAACTGAGAGTGTGACATTGTTCTAGCCTGACAATTTCTTTACTATTTAGACCATAGTTTTTGTATGAAGCGTCTAGAAGTAATGCAAGTAACAGGGGAATAATTGGGAATGATACACCTGAAATCATTGCACTAAACCAGAAACAGGCTCCAGAGATTTTTGAGGAAGAAAAGCACTGGCATTTGAATACATAAACTGTTGAAAGTTTAGTTGCTTTTAGAAAGTAAATCTGCTTAATTCTAAGCAGAAATGGCTTCATTAAATGTTTTCTGCTTAAAAAACATAACAAAAAGATGAAAAAAGTGAATGGGAAGTTATACTGGAGCTCCACTGGGATCTGAAACCTGTTCTGCTCAATATAGATGATTTGGGAAAGGGGATGAATAATGTGGTGGCAATTTTCCTGATGATACTAGGTCATTAGTAGTTAATATTAGTGCTGACTGAAGAACTGCAAAGAAATTCCTAAGACTGAGTGACTGGGTAATAAAATGGCAAATGAAATCCAGTGTCAGTAAATGTAAAATGATGTACCTGGGGAAAAAACAATCCTAACTTCACAAATAGGATTGATGGTCCCTGTCTGACCATTACCACTCAAAAGCAAGATCTCAAGGTTATAATAGATATTTATAACCCAGAGATTGCAATCATCTCTGTGCTCAGGAGTCAAACTTAGTGTTAGGAATTATTAGGAAGAAAATGTATAAGAAACCAGCGTAAATCCATTTTTGCATCTGTATCCCGTAGGCAGCTGTCATCCCTTTCACCTCATAGCAGTTTATAAGGCACAACTGGAAAGGAGTACAGGAAGAGTTGGGAGGGTGATCAAGGGTGGGGAACGGCTTCCCTATGCAGGACGTCTTAGAGACTGGGGCTCTTCAATATGGAAGAAAGAAAACCTATAGGCTGATGTAAGTGTGATATAGACTGAACAAAAGTATGATATAGAGCAGCATGGAAGGGGAGAATAGGAGTGACTCTACTCTCTCACTCCTAGTACAAGAAATAGGGGCATCAAGTGAACCTAGCAGGCAGCACATTCAGAATAAGCACAGGGGAACCGTTGCCCCATGTGTACTGCAGCTCTACTCCTTAGTATGGACCCTCGCGGATGCTAGAAGTTTTGCCAGGGTCAGGATGAAATTGGGCATGTAATGCTTGCTCAGGAAGTCTCTGAGACAGAAACAGTTGATAGCTGGGATAGTTTTCTAGGGAAATGTGCTCGTTTCTTACGTATTTTCTTGTACTATTTCTTTGACATCTCTTTTAGGCTACTGTCAGAAGGAGGATACTGGCTAGATAGGTGGACCTATGGTTTGACCCTATGCGTCTGTTCATAGCTACCAGTGCTTATTTACAACCAGTATTAGAAATGCTTTGATATGACCTGGGATTTGTTTTTTTACAGTTTGTGAAGAATTTCTTTCTGTTTTATAAGTGATGAGCATCTGCTTCTATATTTATTTTAGATTTTTCTTTGCAGAAAAATATTAGCAGTATTTTTCCTTGATCAAAGGTGAAAGCAACAGGGTTTTTTTGTTTGTTTTCTTGTGCAATGTGTCTAACTTCATCAAGAATATCAGCAGAAATTTACATTTGTTACAATTTACTTTAGAGAAATGTAGTTCAACGAGAAAGATAGAGCTTCTTTGAAAAATATGACTGATCAGTAGAGAGGTAGACCACTTTCTTTCTAAAGAATTGTTTTGAAAATACTTTAGAGATGTAGTTCAACGAGAAAGATAGAGCTTCTTTGAAAAATATGACTGATCAGTAGAGAGGTAGACCACTTTCTTTCTAAAGAATTGTTTTGAAAATTATGTGTGGCTACTTTTACTCAGATACTGCCTGTCATGCTTATATTTTCTTGCAGTGACTTCCACTTGCCATAACAACAGAAGTTTAACAAACAGTATTTATATGCTGCAGGCATAGAAGCGTACATAAACATAAAAGAAAGTAACAGAATGCAGGTTGCCAATCACATCACTCAGTTCTCCCCAAAGCTTCCAGATAGTTTTACTTTGCTAAAAGTTTCTTTCTTTTGTAGCTTTCTGAATTTTGGAGAATCTATATTTTCTGTGAGGGAAGTTAGTTGTTTTCCACATGGAAAACCCAACCGAAGAAAAGATTTCTTCTCTTAAAAGCACGTATGTAGCTTATACCTACATTGCAAGTAACCATTTTTGGTGTCTGCTAATACACTACAGAGTTGTACCGCTTTAAGAAAAAAAAAGTTAAAAGCCAGTTTTAACCATTAAATGTTCCTGATTCCAGGCCATTGAAGAAAGTGGATTCAAGAATGGGCTGGAGAATTTCTCATGTGAATACATCTGTCAAGCTAGCTAGTTATAAAATATTTGCACCTTTTTCATAAAGGTTGCATCAGCACAAGCAGCATACATATTCTGCCTTGAGCATTTGCTTCTCGGAAACACAGAAAGAGAAGTTGGAGATGTGAAGGAGTTTAGCCGTAAGAAATAAGCATTTTAAAATTCCCTTTATGTAGATGAGAAGTATTTCTGGCCTGGCAGCTCTCTAACAAAAACTAACAAATGGAAGATAATCATGGGCGAAACACAAGAAAAAAGTCAACCTAAGATAAAATGATATAAACTGACAAGAAGCACAGGGGAACAGTAATGCGTATTGGAGAAAGGCATATATTAAAGCACATACAATAAATTCTGGAAAAACTTGAAATAATATAACTGTTGTAGGGGATTATTAAAAACAAGTCACCTCAAAATATGGCCTAAATTTGTCCATGTCCTAATCTGGCCTTCATAATTCAGTCTTTAAAAAATACAGTATTGCATTTATGTTGAATTTGTATATGTGTCCACGATTTTGTCCATAACTTTGCTAACATAATCATCTTAACAATTTGTCACATTTAAGCATTAAGTTGAAGTTAGCACTAACTCTTATTCCAAAGCAAGCACTCCAAATATACTTTCCTTTCAAAACTGACAGTCTTAAAGGTGTGTATGTGCTGCACATCTAACGGAACAAACCAAAACCTTTTGTCGCTTTCTAAGTTTCTGATTTCTGATTAAAATTATAGTATGTTCATGTAATTGCCTTAATAATAATATTTGACAATTATATTACGTTACGTTTTCAAAACACAGCCATCTGAGCTTTATGCAGAAATGATGTGCAATTTATGGTTTCTTGTGTTTTTGGAGCAGAAACAGCTAAATCTTTTTGATTTAACTCAATTTCACTTTTTTTCTTTTAAAAGGAAAGCAAAATGAAATGTGTTGAACCTGAGCGCTGATACAAGATTTAAACAATCTAGCATATGAACTTTGAGATTATCCATATAAATAATAGAATGTTAAATTAAAGCAACGGCTAAAAAATATGCTGACTTATAAATTAAGTTGATCATTTAGGGTTCACCATGCCTGAACATAAAGAAGTTTAGCAGCATATGGTAAGGTAATAATTTTATGCCATATATTTTATTAAGATGGTGTAACTGTTAAAACATATTTCAAATGCAATATATATTTTTGGCATGATAAAATAATTTGAAAGATGTCAACTTGAATCACACAACAGTGATTATTTACTAATGTAAGATAGAGTCACTTTGATTCTAATAAGAAAATGCCTGGCCTGAAGTCACACCTTCATATGCATCTAACGGTGCTCTCATTTTATCATATTTTAAAAATCCACACCTCATATTTTCTGTTTCCTTATATGGATGGTGCTAATGACACACATAGTAAACCTTCTATTAGCTTTGTACTTCAATAGGATTTGTTTAATTTCAGCTGTCAAACAATATGGAGAAAAAAAATTCTACTTTTTTGATAACCCCAGGATTTAAAATGCATTATCAGTATGACAGCAGTAAATGTTTTCCAAACAATCTTATTTATGGGCCGTGTTCTTTCTTGGTGTATATACAAATCTGAGCAGCATGTGAAATCCCTCATTTGTTTGCCATAAATTCTGCATGTTACTGATGTAAGATTTATTATGTAAGAGTGGTTGAGTAACCCAGCATTGGTACCATTGATATGCAACGTTTTACCTCCAGCTCCCTTACTGAGATCTGACTGGAGTTGGTGCTATCTGAGAGGCATTACCAGCTGATGACTGTTCAGTAATCAATCCTGTATAAATAATAATATAAATATAAATAATATCAAAATGTACATGCTAGTCCATCTTCTGATGGAGATGTACTTTAAATATATTACATGCGAGTATATAAAGCCAGCAATGAGAACCGACTTCTCATCCCTAGAATGGATGACTTAAATTCTGCTATAAGGGCTGGGCAGTACAGGAAGCCACTGCTGCTGTTTGTACCCTAACTCTGAGAATGGAAAAGCTGCTGTTCCTGCTGAAGCGTCCATCAGGCACTTCACTGAGACTACCAAAAATTTTATCATGTTCATCTAAATTTACTTAGCTTTTCCTACAAACAGGAAATTTCTGTCAAAATTAGTCACTGAAATGTTCCCCGTTCTCTCCCGATACGTTTTGCCTCCCTGCTCCCCGTTTACAGAATGCATGGCTGTTTTACACTTTGATTGTCCTTTTCAGCTCTGTTGAACAGAGAACTTTGTGTAATCTCTGACTGCAATATGTATTCTGAAAAAACATTATCAATTCTTTAGCATAGGCATAATGTACAAAAATAATATCTTAGTGCTCTTGATTTGCCTTTTTAATATTATGTTACATTTCTTCTTATGGTATTTATAAAACCCTCACTATGACGGTGCCCGAGAATGTGGTGTTGCACTACTATCACATAATAAGTGTAATTTTTTTTTTTAATTGGAAAAATCATTTCACATCAATATATTACCAAAATCAGACAGTCTGGCATCCATACTTCTTATGATTTTACCGGAGTAATATGCTAATATTGGAGGATTGTGAGATTTTTTTCTAAATAGTAAAGTCCATCTGTCTTTACCCTACAAAGACATTCAATAATGAGAAAACGAGATTTTTCCAACTGCATATGCCTGGTTCAGAGGAGGCTGCAAATACATTTTGAATGCATCCCCTGCTCTATTAGAGTAACTGAGTACTTGTAAAAACATTTTCTAGGCTTTCCCTTTATGAACGTGAAGAAATTGTAGATACGTGTCAGTAGTTCTGCAGCTTTGTAAAGTATCAATATAGTTTCTGATGCAGGACCTGGCCCTAAAGGCAGCTCTAAAGTACAAATCCCCAACTGCACTGGGGAGCCTTTCTGCATAAAAGACTATATCGTTACTCGTAGAGCGGCTACAATCAGGTCTGCTTTAAGCTATAGAAAAGCCCATCAGGAACCAGGGTCCCAAAGTAGCAATATGAGTTTTACAAAGTACTTTTGTACTTTGTATTCATTTCATATTTATCTTTTGTACTTTTTGTACTTATTTCATATTTAACTTTAAATATACATACAAATCCCACTGAATCAAGTTTGTTTTGAATAGGAATGGATTTAAACCTACCTAAGTTTGATGTTTTCCTGAGGTGGTAGATACATGTTTCAAAACATTTTCTGAGCCTTGTTACTTCTAGCTGTTTTACTGTTCAGTCTAACAGAAATGCTGACTCCTAACGGCTAAGCAAATGCACCGTGCGTTGGATACAATTATTTGAAATTCCAGGCTGGGAAAAGCAGTGGCTGCTCTAGTGTGTCAATTGGAAGTGCCAAGGCTGCTCTTCTGGGATGGCTGCACTGTCACCACCAGGAATGGCGCATTCCTCGGGCTCTTTGGCTTTCTGTCTGCTCAGCTGTATTCAAAAATCTTACCTCCAGCTTTCACCATGTTTGAAGAAACTGTCTATTTCTAATGTTATAGGATTCTGATTGACTGCAACTGAAGAGAAACAAACAGGGCAGCTGTCACTCCGTCCTGAATTCGAGCTAATAATGTGTATTGTACAAAGAGATTGCAGACATCATGAGGTTATACCCCACGCACCCTTCCTCTTGTTTTCATCTGCGTTTTCTCTTCCTGACTGAAACACAAACTAGCCTTTTCAAGCTCATGCTTCCTGCAAAAATGTGGAAAATGTACATATAATATTTTTGCTTGCACTTGAAAAATGTGTTCTAAAGGTTGGTTTCATCATGTAGATTTAATAATTCTGGATAGAAGAGCATGTTCGTGACAGGTCTGTATTTTCTTGGACATATTGCATTTGATTCTGAGTGCAGTTTTCAGCTTTTTTAAATGGAATTTTGTGGGGTTTGAGCGTTTGTTTTTCATTATGTTAAACATAGAGCATCCATATGTTGCTTTCCTTTGGAATATTTAAGAAAACATAGTCATTTAAATCTGGGCTATTTTATCCCTGCAGTCATAAAATTCCTGTAGAAGAAGACTTCTGCCTTATATGATATATTTTTCTCCCTCCATTGTTGCAAATGTGTGTTCTAATTCCTTTTCTTCATTATACTTTGTATGACAAAGTTGCTGCAGGTAAGTAAACGTGCATAGGATATGAAACAGGCTCTTAACTCCTATAGTTCGCTCTATAACTCAAAATCTTGACCAAGGTGCTCAAGTCATATCCCTGGTTCATGACCTTCAGGTTGGTAGAGCACTATAGGAAGTATAACAGCTGGCTTCCATGGTGTAATCTTTATTGTAAGAATAATACATGAGATCTTACACGCTTCTATCAGTTGCAAATGTTCTTGTAGCTCATTGTACAATATGTCAGACGAAATGGATTTCATGATCTTTTGTATAATGCATATGTTCCAATAGTAATTTCAAACCTAATTTATTTCCTTAGAAATTCATTCATCTTTTGGGTGCCATTTTTAACCATCTTAATTTTCTATTATACAAGCACGGGGGTAAATTCTTTGCTCACATATGCAGGTCCCATTCCCATTGGATTTTGTACAAAATTTACAGTATCTACGGGGAAAATTTAGCTTAGGAGTATTTTTATTTTATCACTATCATACAAGCCCTTTTTCTGTTCAAAACCTAGCAGTTATTTGGCAGTTGTGTTTCATTTCGGTCTTCCTGCTATAACTAGAAATGCTTTTAAAGATATAATTTTTTCCAGATAATGTACCTCTGTAAATGCCAAAGTTGACTTTGTGTCTTTCAAAATACATGTATAAGTTATTGGGAGTTTTAACATTAGCTGCAAGTGTGTCACTGAAAATAGTTATTGCATTTTTCCTTTTTTTACTGTAGTGGTTGTTGATGGATGAGGGGTGTAGAAAGAGAGGAAAAAGGAACCTGCCACTTTTCATTGGCTGCAAATTCCAAAGAGCTCCTAAAACCATGGGCACAGTTGTTCTGACACTTTTGCTTTTAATAGGAAGAATAAGAGAATAGGGGATTAAAGTAGCCAAAAGAGCTTTTAAAAAGTATATTTCATTGGGAAGAGTGGCATCCTGGCAAGAACAAACATATTAAGCTGCAGGGCATTGTTAAATAGAATAAATTTTTTGGCCAAGGGCAATGTAGAAAATGACAGTGCTGGAAATTCCTTTTTTCCCTTGGAAGAGAGGTTTTTTCAGAGAGCAATATAATTGGCAAGTTTAAATACCTCTTACATACAGTAGGATCAGTTTATCCATTTGTTCTGGAAACTACACAGTAATATCTGAGTCTCAGCCCTCTCTCTTATTAAGGAAGTATGGGCTGAGTATGTCTCTAAGGTTTAAGAGTTACGGTGAAGTCGCCTTCCCTTAGACTATGAAGTAGTGTCTGTAATTCATATCTACAGTTTTATGCTCCAGCTTCTCCTCTATAATATTCTAGTTCTTTTACTTGTCAATATGGTATGTGAAAGTTCATCTAAGACATGGCATAATTACCTCTAAAAATCTGTTTGGGTAATAATGTGGAATTAAATAATTTAAAAAATCAATGAAATAATTAAAGAGAGGTCTTTTTTTTTCATCCTAAGGTGTAAGGCAACCAATACCTTGGACACTGAAGAATAGTTTTCTGTATCTTTCTGGAAACTCCAGTAAAGAGTTTCACATAATAAAATAGGCCTAAAAATTCTAGTAACAAATAATCTTTGTCCAGATCTCAAGTAGGGAAAAATATACAAAGTGTGAAAATAAAAGTCCAAAACATACCTAAAGAGAAGTATAGCCCATAACAAAAGGTGAGTGACGCCTGCAAGCACCAGCTTATGAAAGTATTGGCTCCCCAGTTTATTGGCATGTCTTTCTCACAAATACACAAATAATTTATTTAATCTCAGACTTGAATTATTTTATACTTTAAAATATTGTTTCACATGAAGTCCATCTGAGAGGATAGTGACATTGCTCAGCAAATGTTAGTACTGGTGCCTGAACCGTAGATATCTATCAGAAGGTTTACTGGCTGAAGTTGGCAAGTAATAAATGCCAGCTGCAAGAGTTATATAGAGACACTGGTAGTCAGTCTCGAGGAGGTATCGACTGGGACAGCCCTACAAATTCCTACACCTGGTGGAGACAAATGAAGGAACCAGTTGTTGATATACTCCATGACATGTACATATGAGAAGATGGTCAGGAACACGGGCGGAAGAATTAGATATACAGAGGCAGGTTTGTTCCCAGTGCAGTGCTTAAGTGCTATGTAAATTTTAGTATTCCTGCCTTGATGGTATAATAATGGGCTACACTTCTTTTGGTAAACTGCATTAGCATCTATTCACACAGTTTCCTGGTAAAGAAATCAATGCAATTTAAGAAGAATGCACTTGGGTATATCAGTGTTAATAATATCTAGAATCCTAGAAAACATAAGCAGTCTTGTATACTTCATCATCATTTTTTTCAGCTTGTGAGCTGAATACGTTCTCGGCTATCCCTGTCTTTTCAATGTCTGAAGATGTGAAGGAGCATATGATAGTACTATTCGTTTGTTCATATTTTTCTCAGTTTAGGTAAATTGAAACTATATCTTGAGTCCTAGCATAGTCAATCAGAGAGTGAACTGTGACAGGTTTTTTTTCCCAACTGGACACTTTGTGCGTCTCTGCAGTCTTCTATTTTGTATTAGCACAGTCTGAAGAGATTATTTGGATGTATAACCACAGTTAACTGCTTCTTCCTTGAGTCTCTACTCTGTGATCACCGTTCTGTGTACTTGCGAGTGGACAACTCTGCTACATGGATTCTTCTTAGGTTTGACAAGTACGCAGCTAAATTCACCTGTTACAGATGTCCTGCTGACGTGAATTTTTCTTTGTCTCTAACAGTTACCAATGTTTCTTGAATCTTTGTAGCTTTTGGACTCAAAGGATACAGGAAGACATCCTGTTCAGTTTGCCTGAATTCTGCTCACACATGCACACATAAGGAGTGAAAAGGGAAGGACAACTTCCATTATATATACATGAAGTGCTTCGGTTTGCCAATATGTTTTGGAATATTTCCCAAACTGGAAATCTCAGTGTTCACCACGATCCTTAAATAAAATAAGGAATTATTTTGACAATTTCACTGCTGCCTAGTATAAGTGCCTGTCATTGGTGTTACTATTACAGATCACAGATTAAGCTGTTCTCTGCATATACCTAAATAAGAACAACAAACGGTGGTAAATGAAAATTGTGATGTCCCTTTATAAAAATACATGATACCCAAGGAAATAAAAAAACCAACATCCCCCCCAACACACACCGATCCACATATTTAAAACTCAGAATGCTATTTAGGCAGATAATTTCAAAAAAAAAAGCAAGATGTAATATTAAACATTACATCTCTGGAGCTATGTTTTTGAAAACAACCACTATAATTCAGTGATTCATATACACGGTTACCTATATTGATAAGGTGAAACTGTTAGAATGTCATGCTATAGACAATGAATGGGGCTTTGTCAAATTTATCCTTTTCCAACAAAGCTGTTCTGCTGGCTATGTCTGCCCATGTATAAAATACTGCTACCGTCAAAGCCATGTCATTGGATTATATTCAATTTTTGTTTTACTTTTCAGTGCATCTGCATGGCATAATTGGGCAGCACTCTTTTGCTGTGCCTCACATTCCTCTTCCTGATGGCAATGGTTCATCACCAGCTGCTGCACAGCTACAATTGCCTTCCTCTCAGCACTGTTTACTTTTGATTCTTCCTGAATGTGGTACATTTTGTTTTATGTCGTGTCACTGTTTTTATACTTACATAATGTTCTTAAGTATTGTTTAGATTGACACAGTGTTAGTACTAAAATTGAAAATAGAATGTCATTATTGGCAAGAACAGCTGTTTTCATGCACATCATTTTCTGAGCTTCAGTTTATTAATCAGGCTAAGCGGGAGTTTGGTACAAATGCTAGTATTTTTTCTTGAAGTACTCTATGGACTTTAGATTTCCATCATCATAACAGAATTGAATAGTATAATGTAGCAGAAATGTTTGATGTGATTAAAACCTGTTTATTCTGGGTTTGTAATTGACTTAATTGTAACATCTAGAGGGCTGCAATTTTGAGAAGTTTCAGCCCTGATTGCCTATTATTCACATGACAACGCTGAAATAAAATGACGCTATAGTAAATGAAAACATAACAAATAACCCTGGTGGTTCAATAACATTTTGAAAGAAAATCAGTATATGTTCTGCAGAAATCACCTACAGGAACAGCAGAAAGAAAAGCCCGTGTTTTAAATCAGCTTTTGTAAAAACTTGCTAAAAACTATCACAGAAACTAGCATAATGTTACTCATCCAGTAAGGCTGTTTTGATTGTCTTCTATAGTACTAAATAATACCTGTTTGTGAAGTGCAATCAAACATTACGAAGAAAGACTTATTATCTATGCTGAAACAGAAAGGCTGCATATCCCTACCTCTCCCCCCAACCTTAACTACCCTCTGTGCAAAAGTCAAATGTAGAATTCATCAAATTCACTGGTAATCTAGGAGTGCTTAGATTCTGAACCTGAAAAAAATTTTGTCTGGTCCTTCATCCCACACAAAGCCTGGGTGGTTTTAATTGGCTTTGCACAATATCTAGAAGCTCTTCTTATGAACCAAGTTTATAGAATAGGAAAGCCCTGGATACAGTATGTTTCAACACTGCCCCATTTATTGTGTCATGCACAGTATGACCCTATTAATTCCTGTAAAAAGAAAAACAAAGCCGAGATTAAAATTATTAACAATACCAATGAGGATTATTTACCAACCTTGTTCCTCTAAGAACAAAAAATTCATTTTAGGTGTTTCATATATTACTATGAATATTAGTGTCATGTTTTAAGTTACTGGACTGACATATCTTGCAAGTATTTTTCTTTTCCTTGGTGGGCATCGGTTGTATACTCTACATTTTGTGATGAAATAGTAGGAAAAAGTTATAATGGCTCATCTTTTAGCGTTATGTGTTATTACATACATTTCTGTTTACACATGAAGGACCTAAATTTAAATTCTGAAATTCAATCTTTCAAATTTAAGCCATTAGGCAATATCCATTCCTTCCTCTGTTGTTTCACCGCTGTAATTGTAATAAGCTTTTTGTGTGTAATTGGGCTTTATGTAATTGCGCTGTAATATATATAAAGCCCAGTAAACTCCATTGGCACATTGCACTGGGATAGGCCTTGAACTTGCATAGTAACTGATTTTACATAGTTCCTTGGTGCTTTATCTGTAGTTGTTAAGATCACATAAAAGTTTTGTATACTTTGTCTATACTAATCTTTTCTTTTTTTCCTAATTTTACTGACTTACAAGCAATTCTGATTTTCACCAATGGTTAGAATCAGGTTAACATTTTTCGGAGTTGTTTAGATGACTATGACTGCGTCTTTGAGAAGGTGTAGATTTCTTGAACATTACTACATGTAGTCAACCTAATCTTCAAAGAGAAAATAATTCTGCAAAATGCTTCTAACTGACATTAGGAGGCGGTGTGTTAGATTTTTTTTACTTGACTAATTCAGTTAAATAGTTAGTGGAAAAAAAAAAATGCTTCACAGGTGACACTGGATTAAACATTTGCTGTTGTTTCATCAGTGTTAAAATGATTTGTGTAGCTGTTTCATTGAGCAGGTCTAATTCTTTTGCTCTTCAGAACAAGCACTTAAAAATTTAAAGCAATGCTGTTCTTTCATTGAGAAGTATTTCATAATCTTTAATGGCAAAAATGAGCCATTAGATTTCCATATCACCCAAAAGGGAGGCAAAATGTATCTCTAAACAGACTTCCTCTGTATGTAAGCAATATAACTTTTACAAATTCAGTATTTATTTTTTAATGTTTACTGATGTGGTTTAAAGTATTTAGGAGTTAAAAGGAAAGGCAGAGAACTGTCAAGGAAATTGAGACTAAAGCTACTCTGCTTTATTTCTGTACTGATTATTCTGAAAGGGAATTGTTGCTGGAATAGTAATACTACCAAGGGAAGGGCAATTGGTCAAAAAAATGGGAGCACAAAAATGTTCATTGAAGTGAAAGTGGCACATTGCTACATATACTCTGCAGTCTCGAATCACAAATGAGAGATTACAATATATAGGAAGAAATATAACAGAATGTAAGATTTAACAAATTCCTTTGAAAATGTGATCTTTAGTACCATAAAACATGTATGACTAATTTTGAACTTATTTTGTTTTTGAGACTCTCTGAATTGTTTAAAACATAATATCCTACTATGTCACTATGCATTCAGCTATGCATTGCCAAGAATATAAAACATATTTGCTTTAGCATTCCTGAAAAATGGTTAAGTAGATCTTACGGTGCTCTTGAACACTTGAAAATGTTAAGAAATAGGGATCCATTGTCGTATTGTATCAGAGAACAAGAGGTGGTCTAATCAAATAGGATCCTATCCTATGGACATAACCATTCCTTTGCACACTGTACAGAAAACTTACTACATATGACCTGTTACAAGTTTCTGATTATCCTCTTACCCTTTTTTTTGTTGTTGTTGTACCCTAGAGTAAGATCACCTGCTTATTTGGGCTGTTTATTAATTTATGTAATGAAGGGCTCATGTCATAAAGAAGAAAATATCCCCTCCTCCTGTAGAGGAATGATAGGCCACCAGAATGCCTTGTTTTACAAAAAGTACCTGTCACGTGACTTTGGTAACCTCACTTTAAAGCATCCTTCTCAGCTGGTCTTTGCCTTCCACAGAATCTGACAATGAAGTTGGTATCCGAGCTGGTGCTCACAGCAGAGAAAGTATAAGGAACTGACATTGGAGGTGCTTCTTTTGCGAGATCTGTGGCCTTTCCTGGTAGCGCTAAGCTGGGCCAAAACCTGCATAGGTAGTTTTTACTGCCCAAGCTGTTTCTTGAAGACCTGAGACTTTAGTCTCTCTTTGTAAAGATTTCTGTGCCTTCTGACTGTGACAGTTAATTTTGAATCCTTCAAATGTGACTGAAATATTTTTTTTCTTGTTAGAAACAAAAGATTTGTGGCAGAAACAGAAGACAATCAAAATGGCCTAGAAGAATAAGCATCCTTTTCTTTCACAAAGTATACCACACTGTGCTTACCGCTGTACACAAAGCGAAGGTGAATTATTACACTGAGAATGGAGTCAGATGTGGTCTAGTGTAGCCTTTGTGGTGTCATTTACATTCTTCTAGGACGTTCTACAATAATGTAAACAGGTAGTAATAGGTCTTACTAAATAACATTTAGAGAGCGTTGTATAAGAATAACATATTTTTAAGCTGGCCTTGTAGGTCTAAGCCTACTTCCTAGCCTGTCTGCAGGATCAGAAAGTGAACTGGTGCTCTTTAGAAAAGGGGATGGAAGGTAGTTGTTTTCTGGGAGGCTATTTCAAGGGAGGCTATTTCAATTGAGCGCTGTTGCTCTTTCTTCCTTGCTCTTTCTCAGTATGACAGGCTTTATACCATATCAAGAGCCACTATCTCTTTAAGTGATACTGGGCGCAAATCCTCTAGAGGCTATTTAAAAAAAAACATCTTGAGATCTTCCTGGATCATGGAGAAGACACAGGGCTAGAGGAAATACAGAGCTAAAGGGACGCTCAAAAATGTTAATGGATGTGACCTTTCATTTAAGATATATCATGGTTGGGAGAAACCTTTTAGGACTCAGTGCTGCCTGAAGAGGCATGGAACAGAAATATACCTTTTTGTATTCTCTGTACATTGCATCAAAGAAATATTTGAATTCATCTCCAATTTATTTTTTCCAGAGTGACTAGCAACAAATTTTGGCTGAGATTAAAAGGAGTAACAATGAAGGAGTTATTTGATCATTTAAAATTGGCACAAATAGCATTCGAATGTCATTTTGCCAGAAAGTTTACTTGTGTAACTAGAAATGCAGTACAACTAAAAAAGGGGACAGTAACTTTGTTATCCGTGAAATGAGGCAAACATTTAAATCTTTATCAGTGTTTTTGTGTTCATATGAGTTGTAACAGTATGGGAATGACACTGGCACTGCTAATACTGAAATTTAGACTTACAGAATTTCTTTATTATGGTTTATCCTCCACCTACACACTCAAGTTCAGACACTTGCTATTAAGTTCATTGTTCTACCTAAAAGATTAATTTCATACACTGCTAATGAGATGGCCCTCAGGAAAGATGGGGAACCTGAGCCTTGTTAACATACAATGAAATACATTTCTGCAAAATCTGCCAAAGCTTGAGAAACTAACAAACATGAATAGATTCAGCATTATTAGAGACTCTTTTGAAATAGTTGCATTTTGGACATGAGATGGCTTATTCGACTTGCTAGAAGTTATCCACTACCTATTGCATCAGAAAGTAGAGAGCATCCTCAAAGTTATCTTTTTCCCCCTATCCAGATGACAAGGATTTACAGTGACAGAATAGTTCAGCGATTTGGGCATAAAAGATTTGATTCCCTCTCTCCTTTATAGAGGTGCTGTCTTCCTTCTCTGGAAAGCTGGTATATAATATTTCTCCCTTTCACATGAAATAAGCACTTTTTGTATTGTGGAATGGTTACTATAAATACATATGCACATACACATTGGAGATGCTATACTCAGAGGAACTAACGTTTCCTGATTTTTCAGAGCAAGATTCTCAAGCTGGAGACTGAGTGAACTGCACATTTCAGTGTATAAACACTAAAGGGAACTGGGAGAAATTCTAGGGTCATTGATTAGGGACAAAATAGGAGAGCACTTGGACAGGTGCAGACTGGTCAAAGACAACCAGGACATTTATAAAGGGGAAGCCATGCTTGTCAAATGCTATTAACTTGTTTGAGGAGGTGACAATGAGAGCTGACAGGGGTGAAGCAACAAACATAATCTGCTTGGACATCAAGATGGCTTTTGATACTGCTACACTGAAGACCAGATACAGGGTTAGTAAGCATCTGATGATAAAGTGACTGATAGAATGTCTCTCAAATCTCTTAGACTCAATCCTGTTGACATACTACAGCAAAAGATGCAAGAAGATGTACAAAAGTGATGGATATAAATGAATTTGGTTGGGATTTTTCACACTAAAAAAGAGGATGAATGAATCAGAAAGATTGTGAAGGAGACAGAAAAAGGAGAGGGGAGGGAGAGGAAAAGAACTGACCTGTTCGTATATTTTGAAAGAGAAAAGGCTGTAAAGATCAGTTTACGGAAGATCACTGTAGAAGAGATGAGCATAGAGACACCTGACACCTCCCTCTATATCTGTCTATATCTGCCCTTAACTTTGTAACAGACAGAAGTGGTTGCTGGAGGGAACAGATGATTTTAAGTACATGCTGGACGTCTGCTGGGAACAAGGCTTTTAAGACCTTCTTGTTGAAAAGGGCAAAATTGAGGGTTTATTCCTACTTAAATTGGATTTAATTATTAAATATTAAGCAGTCCTGTGCTCGATACCTTCTTGTTGTTCTTTTTAATGGAGGATAGAAATAGAAGTGCAAATGATTATTGACCTCAGCTTTCTGTACAGTCATTTCTTTGGACGTGTTCACGTTCTATTTTGCATGGCAGTGTTTGCTTTTCATCACTTGCCATTTGCTAAGGGAAGTAGCTAGAGTATTTAACAAACAGGTACCAATTATAATAGGAAAAATACTCAGCTGCAAAAAAGTTAGTGAAGCAATTATTGAGACAAAATTTGTAGCTGGAGTGGATAACTATATGGAAAACCCAAGGTAATAAACAAACAATATACATTATGAGATCTTTCCATTCAATCATATATTCTTCATTTCCAGAATGCTGCCTGAAGTTACAATACATGTTTTAGTTTTTAGACAATTGGTATATTACAGGCATGGACAAAAATATTCCATTGTGAATAGTCGAAGCATAGTTTACTGGTGTGGAATAGCCTTGGGCAAAAAAAAAAAGAGCATCTAATGAGAAGACCTAAATCTTAACTGATAACTTATTTTTTGTTTATTTGCTTGGCATTTTGGAATGTTTTTCAAAATTTTTGACAAAATTTGTTTCATGTCCTGTCTTAAGATTTAAAAACAAAAAGAAAAGGTTTTGCAACATATCCTTTAAATGAATTCATTCATTTTATTGTTTTTACATTTAAAAGCTTATGTTCTAGCTCAGAATGGTGGTCTAATTGCTATGATTTAATTCAGTAAACAGAGGCAGAGAATACTAATCAGAAAGCTGGTCCCTAAGTAAGAAACGGGAACAGTCCTTTGCAACTGAAGAAACAGCACAACAGGTACAGTTCCTGTTTTGAACAGAAATGGAGTGGATCAAGAATGCAGAAACACTGTGAAGCTCAGATGCGCAATGGTGGTGAATCAATTCTCCAAGAGAGGGTTGAGCTAATTTTTGATCTACTTACTGAGATGCATAATTTGGACATCTTCTAGTTCTAAGCAGCTCTGCAACTGCTCCCCATCTTGACTGAAAAACCTTATTTGCATTTAATTTTTGTGAGTAGAAGAAAAAACAAGTCTAAGTTTAGGAAGAAATTTGCTTTTGTGGGTTTTCTGTTAGTTAAGAGAGAAAGTTGTGTCATGATGATGGCTTAAGTGGCCAAATGTGCCAGAAAAAGAAGAACACAGCTAGAAAATAGAGGACTATGTTCTTATTCTCACTTATTTAATGCTTTTGATTTTCTCAGAATCAGCCTGTTTGGAGCAGTTCCAATACCAAATTTGAATAAGGGAAGGGTCATAATGGGAAATAGGCTAACATTTTGGCACAACAGGAAAATGTAACTCCAAATTAATTTTTTTATTTGTTTGTTTGTTAAGCCCTTTCATCATCACATCTTTCCTGTGTTTTGGTTTATGTCACTTGAAGCAGCTGAAGTATAATTACCGCACTATATCAAATACAAAATAGGTATATTTTTGAATAAGAAAACTAATGCATACTGGAATAAAAGAGGCAAACAAAAAGACAAACTTGTGAAATAGGGACCATTGTGCATTTATATATGTCTATGCATTTTCTTAAAAAACTGACTATTTTAAAGCTACTTTGGACACTGAAAAAAGACAAGCAAATTAATATTTTCGTAATATAGATGTCATTTTATATTTCATGCCTGATTCATTTGGAAATGTAGATTAATTTGCAAACAGTTTAGAGAGGTGAACTATTGAATTGAGTCCTATAAGATTTAGGATTTGTCATCTTTTAAAGTTGACACCCAGTGAGAGCTTGTCAATTACAAAGAAGTGAAATGAAGTGAAAATAAGCCTCGTCTTCATCTTCTTGTTATATGCTTGGTTGGTTATAGAGAGACACCATTTACAAGCTGAGAATAATTACTTGCAAAGTATTTTTCACTTAAAACCAAAATTATTTATTATTTTACCCCACTCTATTATGATATAGCAGTTACTGTAATTTCCTAATCTCATAACCAAAACAGTCTTTTAATACTGATGTGGCCACCTGAAATGTAAGTTTGTTTGCGTTAAAAATGAAAAACACTGTTTAGAGTAGGATTTTCTTCTCAAACATTACGAATCCTTTTGTGATGGGTTATACAGAATTTCTTCACCTTATAAATCTACAGCAGCATGTAATTTAGCAAATATACATATGATAAAGAGAGAACGTCAACAGCATAAACCTTTTTTATTTACATGCAAACATATCAACATTCTCTTCCAGCTTAAATGTGTATTATGTTATCAGTCTCTTGTTTATAGATTTGATTTTTGTACAGCTCCTTCTTTTAAACCTTTCCATAGGCTGTAATACAGCCTTTCTGATGTGATTTTCTCAGATTGAAGTGAGTTAGCACTTTTTCTCTTATCAGTTTTATTCAGTACAATGAATGCTTAGAGCAGTTCTGTAAGCATATAACTTGTGTCATCCTCCCTTCTTTGCATCCACCATTCCTGCACTTCATAAATTTCTGTGCTAAATGCTATTATATCAAAATCCATGAGCTGTTTTAGAAGAAAGTACTCTTTAATTGAATTATTTTCTTTTAAATAAAGATAAAATGGACATATTCAGCAACTCTTTGCTCAAGTGTTACCTTTGATTTTTAACTGGAGCTCTGATCTGATTTGCTTTCTTGCTTTTCACGATTTTCCATCATGACTAACTGAAAAACAGAGAGGCCAGATGATTTCTCTGTGGTGCTGAGCAAACCAGTAGCTCAACCTGAACTAGAAGGAGTCACCTCCCAGCTCAGAGGCTTGTGCCCAGACCACCAAGCTCCCTAACAGGAAACACTTCAGAAAGAGTGCTCAGGAAAATGTGGCAGCCTCTTCCTGAATGGGAACTGGTACTTGATGCCAGTCATTTTATTCATAAATGTACACAGAACTTAGGGAACCTATATGCAAAGTATTAGATGTCAATTATTACTTAAAGTTTTTAGATGATATTTAGCTTTTTTTTTGCCATGCAGTTTATTTTCTTTAGTAGTTGAGCTGGATAATTGCATCTGTGCATCATGCTTGTGCTAGTCGATGCACAAGGCAAGCCTTAGAACACCACTTGTATTATTTCAGTTTTCTCTTGTAGCACTCATGTTATTCCCTAGTACAATTCAGTTATGCTATTTAAATGTACAGTAGAATATTTCCTTTTTATTGCAGAAGAATGCTTTGATCTATCAAAAAGTTTAATTTCATTTCATGCAATAGTTCCTATTTGTAATTAGGTATATGGGTGGCAGTTGCTAAGTTTTTCTTTCATGTCCTTCCATTCATTTTTAAATCAAATTTTCTGTTACACTATCACATATTGTACAGTAGGTTCTTTGCTCAGATTCTGGAACTGCACAGATATATCCAATTTCCCCAGTCATCCATGAAGTGTTTTGGCAACTTGGCCTTCGCTTATTTTAATTATTCCCTTCTTGTTTGTGATAGACTAATGCATGGTTTTATTTAACATTGTTATATCTCTGACTCTGAATAGGGAAACAAAGACCAGTGTAACTGATAACTGATAGCAGTAATATAGTGCAGGCTGTGTCATCCTTTTCACTTTTTTTTCTTTTTTCTTTTTTAAATAAAACCTGAGGAAGGAAGATCAGTTAGTATAGAAGAATTGTTAAAGAATGCAAGACAAACAAATGATAGATAATTTGGAGATTAACCCTTAGGTTGACATTGTAACATTCCTACCCTACTGAGTAGCATGCCACTTCACATGGGGTCCTACAGAAGTAGAATTGCTTGAGGAAGAAGGAAGTAAAAAACTGAAGGCCAATGTTTTGACAGTCTAGGGATTAATGACATATAGCGTATTACTAAGAATATAGAAATACTTTCTGCAAAGCATAAAAGATTACTGAGCTTCAAATGGGTACTGAAATGTTTTTTGTTGAGTTGAGAATTTATTCTGTTATACCACACTCCTGTTCTTACTTATCATCCTTTCTCCCCCGCTGGAGAATGCTATTGATCTCTCTTTTGCAGATTGCAAAAGGTGTGGCAAATTGAAGTTTATTTGAATGCCTAGATAAATGGCATTTATTTAAATGTCATTTAAATGACAAAATCAAATTAAAACTACTGATTGGTTACGCTTAATCAATACTTCATTTTTTTTATTTTATTTACTCCTCTGGTACCTGTGATATGACATTCTTTTTTGCTAGCTTTTTACTCAGCTTTTCTTGCAGTGCTTTCTTATTCTCGCTTTTCTTCTTCTGTTCATTTATGTTGATACTTTCCTTTTCCCAGTATATTTTCTTACTCCTATATTTCAACTATTATGTCCAAAATTTACTTTCTAAATCTAAGTCCTTTCTCAATGTTCTCTCATCTGCAACCTTCATGCCTTTTTGTGGCTGGTCAGCCATTATTTCAAACAAAGCTGTTAGTTGAATAAGGTGTGAAAGAAAAGTAGAATGAAAAAAGGGAGCACACTCAATTGAATCCGTGAATCAAGAAGCAAAACTGGCATAGCTGGCACTCTGGGATGGGGAATCCCAGAGCTTATAGGGTCTGGCCTGTATTGGTATTTTTTTAGAATATAAGGTCTGCAGGTATAGAGCATTATGTAAATCAGCAGGACTACACTAACCTCTCTTATCAGCTGTACTGGGGCTACCTTAAACGAAGGAAGGAAGTTGTTGCCAAATTGCAGCTTGATTGATAAAAAATAGTTTACCAATGCCATTTATCTCTCCCTTCAGTTAAAGTATTTAGATTACACTTAGATCCAAATGAGAGAACAATCTGTTTTGGGCAGCTGAGTATACCACTAGCTTCAGACAGTAGCTGGAGACACTGGCTTCTCAACATGGCTCTAAGGAGTAGGGATCAGGTTGAACTGTGGTGAAGTCAGTGGTCGACCAACTGATCAGCCAGCTGGCTTATTTGTTAACATGCTAACGTGCTCAGAATTGTCTCTTGACATCAGGACAGAGAGGTGGGATGGAATATCAACAGAAGATGCACAGTATGTATGACGACAAAATAAATGGCCCATTATAAATATCATTGCTTTAGTGGTTTTTGTGTTGGACAAAAGAAAGAGTAGGAAAATCTGCAGTTTTATTTTGAACAGAATGTTTTCCTTAGAGTGTTGATGCTGAAAAAGAAGAAATTTTTGCAGGTTTCTGAACAAAATTTATGTCAGAGCCAAGGACTCCAAGGAAAGTGATTAGAAATTTCTTAACAAAAAGGGCTTGTGAAAAAGCAGCAGAACCTTTTATTGCCAAAGTAAATAGGAAAATTTTGACTCTAGCTGTAGAGAACATAAAGTTATCTTCAGTATCATTAAACCTCTGTATCACTTTTTGAATTTAAAAAAAAAGGTTTCAGGCCTTTTCTATATTTTTTCTTTTATAACCCTGCCAATCATTTCTGAGCAGTCTAACATTTTGCCACAGGAACTCAGACTAGTATCTTTGGTTGCAATGCATCAAATGCTGTTGGTGGCACTAAAGCTTCTCTCTCCCCGCTTACCCCCCGCCAAATCCTGGTTCAAGGTATGAAAAACCAGCAGCAGTCAAGAGAAGCATGAGCTCTCTGACAAGAAATGGAAGCAATTCCAAAGCCAATATTTATTTTTTTGCATCTGACTGAATGTTTCTCATCTAATTTTGTTGAAATAAGACATCTTAGATTTTTACATAGAAAATTAAGACAAATAACACAAGTGAAGCACAACAGAAATGAGAAAGTTCGTACAGTGTGCTGTGAGTATACAATGTAGTTCCCATGCACCAGTGATAAGAATAAAGAGGACTGAGACCGTTTATTCTTTCTTTTTCTGAAGTGAGTGAGCTAAATACTGTGTAAAATCGTTTATCCATTCTGCAAGAATTTTATGTTTCAACTTATTAAAATGTGTTTCATATATGAACATGTATTTATAATTTGCTTTCAGCCCCCTTCAATTTTCCTTTCCAAAATTGCAGATTAATCTACTCAAATACCTATATATTCATGCAAGTATTATTTACTTCTCGATTGAAAAACACAAAGTCATTTCTATTTATGAACATTTTCTTGTAATGCGACCTGGCATTTCTCATCACTACCGCTTGCAGTCTAGTCTTATAAAATTTAATGGATGTCAAAAATGAGCACAGTATGAAAAATAAATAGACAAAAGAGAAATCCTTTACATGTTAACAAATGTCACAGAAAGATCTCTTAAAGTTAAAATCCCTGTGGAGAAAAATAGTCTGGTCTCGACCAAAAGAAGTACCTCTTTAAGATATATGGCTGAGGGAAATCTTGGAATTTTCTGTCTTTTGAAAAGAGTAGACTTAATTTGTATGTCCTCTCAGACTATGCTTCATCTTTATTAGAGAAACCCTTCCTTTCCAATGGTTTTAGGCAGATTAACTGGCCTAATTGGACCTAAGCTGCTGTGAAGAGAGAGGAAAAAAAGGTGGAGGCACAGGCTCTCCAAGTCCTCAAGTCACATCCTCCTGGTTGACTGGTCTGCTTAGCCAAGCTGAAACTGGTCTTATTGTCATGTTGGGTGCATTAATTGGAGTGCAGACTAATTTGCAAGAATGCTTTAGTGCCCTTTAAAAGGTGATTTAAAATTCAAAGTGATGGAAATTGTATAAAAGCATGCTGATCTGATCATTACCCAGAATTCAGTTTGACATTTCCTCTATCTGTTTTTATTGTTTAGACTTTAAGTTTACTGTGAAAGACTTAAGAGACTGCAACAATTCATGATATTCTCTGGATTGGTTGATAACCCCTCCTTTTTTTAAACCCAGGGAATGCAGTGAAAGTAAACTGGTTAAGCTCAAAAATGTCTTGTTTGGGGATGATAAATTGAAGAATATTTTTAGATCAAACTATGTAATAATAATTACAGCAATAGCTTTCCCTTGTTTCCATCAAATACGTGAAAATACACTCTCTGGAACATTCTTACCAACTAGAGACATTAGCACCTCATTAACATAGACTTGAATACAATGGTAATGAGGATAGTGAATTTACATTTTCCAACCAAAAGGACACAAACCCAAAACAAAGCACTGTTTTTGCAAACTCTATAGGTATAGCTATATCCATTGTTGAAGTCCAACTATGTTCCAGCTATGTTCGTGGACGAAGAACAGTTTCTGCCAGCACTACAAAACAGCTCTCCACAGCACTTAACAACAAGAAAAAAAGAGTATTAGTCATATGAATTTACAGAAGGAGCCTTAAGTGGATTCATAATACAAATATACAAATTAGACTCTCATGTAAACAATGTAATAAATATGAAAAATTTCCAGGGATATTTGAGTGATGGATTGTAGGAAACCGCAATCGGGACTTTTGTTCTGCATTTTACTCAAAGCCAGCAAATAGGTTTAGTCCTGACACAAAGAAAGTGATGCTTTCCTGAAGGGAAAGCAATTGATGCTATCCCTGAAGTGTACTGTACCTGCCTGTACCAGAAGCTGGTAATACTGGCTAATACTAGTGCAAAATCCTTAGTAGCTGGTGCTATTTCCTGAAACATTTAGATGCAGTGCTCTGAAAACATACTTTTATTTGGAAGTCGCCTCCTGTTAACGCTCTGATCAAGAGGGATTGTGTTGGCAAGAATCTTGTGTGGCAATTAGCACATTTGGATTGCAGGCTACCCTCTGCCCGAGTAATGTCTCCAAGGCCATTGTCTTCAGAGAAATTGTGAGGAAAGGCCCCATTGTACATCTGGGCAGGAGAGGAGGATGGGCATGGAATGGCTTCTTTTTGCATATATCTAAGCTCCTTGCTTTACTGGAAATGAATGAGGTAGGCAGCATTTATCTCTTATTCTGCACCTTCTTCCACCTTCTAGTGCGCTAGTCAATCCTTTCAAACTTTGGGTCTACGTCAGAGTGGGCTGAAACAGTGTAACTTCTTTAAAGGAAAGTTTTAGTGTTGCTTTCGCCTTTTTTCTGGAGCTGTAATTTGTTCAGGCTGAACTGTGAGATTAATATCCAGTTCTCTGAGATTGCACTTATGTCAAGTTTGTGGCACTACCTTCAGGTGCCATAGCGAGGCAGAGGCTGACTTACAGATTCATTCTTGCCAGCAGCAATACACCTGCAAGGAATAAAATGAGGACGTTCAGATCCTAAGTTGAGTTCCTAGCCTGACTGTGAATATAAATTGTAAGAGTGGTAAGTGTGAATATTGAAAGAAAAAGTATGGAACTCCATGACACTACTTAGCAATTTTCATTTCAAAGGGTGAACACTGAACTTCTGGCCTCTGTGTTAGCTGAATCAAGTTAATGCTTGCATGATGTATTATATACTTTCTTCTGTTCTCCTAGCATAGCTGTCTTTTGGCCATTTCAACTATATCGCACTTGAGGAATTTGCATATTTAAGGAAGTCTATCAGGTTTTTTTTTTGTTTTGGTTTAATGGAATGACGTATTGGGGTTTATTCACTGAAAAACTTTGAAACACTGCCACACTTCATAGCTTAACGGAGTGTTGCTTTCCTTAAAAAGAAGTTTTATATGTATTCTTTTCTCTATTTCATTTTATTCTATATTAAAGAAGAAAATATTTACCATGGTCACCTGGACTACATAAAATATGTATAATTTGTTCTAAGAGTCATGGTGATGTGTAATGAAGTCTGTCCCTGAGATGTTCTTAAGAATGTTTTCATATCATGCAATGTGGTCTCATTGCTAGTTGCACAAGATTACGTGTGGGCAAAAAGCAAAGCATTAAAGGAAGCCTAAACACTTGATTAGTTGTAATATCATACACTGAAGATGGACTGTCTGTATGACAGGTTGTCTTGTATGAAAGAATTGGCGCCTTAACACACTCTACTTCTATTATCACATTCGGTAACAAAAAGAATACATTCAGAGCACATCTCAATGAATGCCTCAGCTTCTGTTATACAAACAGCACACACTTCTTGTCTTTTCAGCACTATAAGATTTTAGGAGAAGAGGGACCAAGGACAGATAAACAACAGTAATGCAACACAAGAACAGGGCATGTTCCACTAGTAAGAAATCAATGGTAGGAAAAATGTGATAAATAGATGCACTTATAAGCGCAGAATACAGTCCTCTGAAAAAATTAAAGTCATTCAGTCAGATATTCACTGAATTCTCTATGTGAAAGGTATATATTAGCTATCCATGTGATCTTGAATATGAATTCAGCTTTATGTTCCAACGTAGGTAGGCACAGCTCAAGTGCCTAATGTATAACAAATCAATGAGCAATTCTGGCACCTCGGAAGTTTTGCTGTGGACCTCAATAGGGACAGGAATTTGCCCAGTATGTTTTCCATTTCTATGAAGGCTTAACATAAACTATCTTTTTACTCACACAGTGTTAAACTCTGGAAATTTTTGCAGCTGTTTGACCTAGTGGTAAATAACACTACCTCTGCATTTTCACCTGAACAGGTTGAAAACTGTGGAGTACAGTATGTTGACATTTTCCATGCAAGCATTCCCATGAACCATGTCTTCTTTTTGCATAATTCTGAAGAGCTAGCTTCTGAAGAAGCTAGTCTGGTATTTATGCTTTATTGTACTCTTTGGGAGCCAAACCCTAGGACACACAGCTGATGCAGCCAGGCTACACAGGGGATCACTATATGAGAATTAGAGATGGAGGAACCCTCCCCTCTGTGCAGTGCAGCACAAAGTCAACCCCACCACGCTGATGCTACAGCCACTTGTTCAAACTAGTGCACTGCATGGTGCTGTGGGGAAATGGCAGATGAATTGATCTAGTCACAGACCAGCTGGACGTGCCAGCTCTGCTTCCAGAGCCCCAGTCCTAAATTGCAGAAGTGAGATCTCAAGAGTACCTGCTTAGGCCTCCACATTTTGGACTTTCCCTTTACCTTGCCAATCTCTCTTCCAGGAGTTAATCTACAGTCAAAGACAACTGATAAGAGCTCTCGGACTTTTTAAAAAAATGTGCCTGCTCAGCACTACTATGGCCTCAGAGTGCTAAGGATGGCACCTGAAGATTCCTGGATACAATCTAGAGAACAAAAACAGTAATGCCCGTAAGTCATGGGAACATGACCGTGATTGAAGGAATGTGCTTTCTTCATCCAGAAAGGAAAACAGCTGCAAGCACCTAGAAGGCTGCTGCAGGAGTAGAAGAACTATCTATTCACAATGTCCTTTGTAGAAAGGATAAGAAGTAAAGGGGTTCAGATTAGGCTTTGGGGAAAACTTTCTAATAGTAGAGATAGTGAAGGTCTGGAGAAGGTTGCCTGGGGAGGTTTCAAGAAATAAACATCATTTAATGCATGAACAGAATCTATTTACTGAACACAATGTAATGTGATATCTCAGAATACAGGAAGCAAACCAGCTTCTTGTGTGTTTAGTGACAAAGACCAGTTGGTGATGAAGTACAATTCACAATAAGTCACTTGGAAATTAAATAAAATATTCAGGACATCCATAGTTTGAAATGCTTTATATTTTACAAAGAAAACTATAGAAAAAGAACAGAGTATCTGATACTCAGGGACTCGAGGTTGCTTTCTACAAAACCTACTCTGACAGCCTGTGTTTCCTGAGAACAGCTTTTGCTATGAAATTGCATAGTTCTTGGTTCGAGCTTTAAAGTAAATTGTCTCTTATGAAGCTACTATAATATTGATTACTTACTAGAAAAAGAATTAATGTGATTAAAAAAATACATCACCTCACACCGTCTAGTTTACTATTTCTACATATAGTAATCATACGTATTAAAATACTTAAGAAAATAGCAACCATCATTTAAAAAATGGAGAAATGTATTAAAATCATTTTACTGACAAAACCACATACACAGTAGGAGATCACAACATCAGAAATAGCATTCTGAAATTCATCCTCGATTTCTCTTACTATAGTACTTATCTCCAAGCATGGGCAGGACTTCACAGTGCAGTATGAAAGATAAGACGGTAAACGTATCAGGTACAGCACTGTATAAGATGAAAAAAATGGAGAGGAATACAGGTAGGAGAGCATTAGGATGCAATGTCAGTAGCTAATATAATGTGACTACACATGAAAACAACTAATGTTCAGTATTTTGTTTCTTATACAAATGGAAATCTAATAACTAGTTCGCTGAGAAAAACAAAGAGGAGGACAGCGCTTTTCAGCAATATTAGTGCTATCTCTTTATGAGACTAAAATCGGTAGAAACTTTAAAAAGTAATATGAAAATTTACTGAAAGTCCATCAAAAAATTTACATACCATGACAGATTTCCAATAGCTGCTACAATTTAGAAAACCTATCTGTGTAGCATATTTCAGGTTATCTGCTGTTACTACATGAATGGTGCTACATCATTCATTCTAAAAGCATTTGGAAAATGAAGTTTTGTAAATGTTTGACATATTATGTCAGTTCTGGCCATGGAAGATCTCAAGGCTTGACAAGTGACATAATGCTAGGAGATGAATGTTGTGTGCCAAAAATTAGCAAGTACTGTGTTCATCTTGAAGGAACGTAATACCTCCCCCACTAGCCCTTTTTTTAACAAAAAAAAAAGTCCTAAATATATCTTTTTACCCACATGAGTGCATAGAAATCAGGCATAGCAACCAAACTAATAATACTGACAAGTACTCTTAAAATGTACTTGATGTCCTTACTAAAATATTTAAACCCCAGCACAAAAAGCAAGATTCAAAATGAAGCATGATTTAACATCAGTAGTACAAAGGTTGAAGTTAGCAGCCACTGCAAAGCTATAATACTGCTACTTAAATTATTTGACCAGAACATAATCCAAAACCCACGGAAAATATTGGAAGGGCAAAATGTAGCTTGTGTAACGTGTGTCTATTCCTATTAGCTGAATTGCCAATGCATATATATGTATGGACATATTTAAAATACAATGATATCTGAGGGAAATCTAGGAAGATGTTTAAAGTGTTAAGACAGTGTTTGGTAAAGTAAGGGGGAACAGATTACCATGGAAAATATTTTGACAGAAAGGTTTTCCACCTTTTATTTTAAACTGGAAAATTAATTGAAAGCTCAAAAAAACAGAGGACACAACAGGTTATACATTATTTATTAGAATAATATGATGTTAATAGCTTATGCTTTTTGCTAAAACAACAAATAATGTTGTTTTTTACCTATTACCACTGAATGGAGTGGTGACTGTAATTAAAGGAAAACCTGTAGAAAAAGAATAAAAATAAAATAAATTTGTTCTTCCCACTATTTGAGTTGCTCTTGTGAATTCAGAAGATTTTCAATTTTATATACTAATACAGATAAGATAAAAAAGCAGAGCTAAAGATGGTGAAAAAGTAATTTTCAATTAAATCAAATCTTTCAAGAATTTCTAAATTGGTTCCATCTTTGGACAAACTATTACTTTTAGAGGAAGAGGTTCTTCCCCTGCAGAGGAACTACTAGTTTAAGATCAATCAGCTTTGGCACAGAGTAGCAGACAGTCTGTTGGTTATATTGTTCCCAATAGAAGGGGTTCAGTTTCAAAATCTGGCTGGACAGAAACATCAATGTCTGTTTATGCACCACCATTAAATGTTCTAAGGACGGAGTAATTGGCTGTACTACAGAGACAGGTACAGCTGAATGTAAAGGCAGTCAAGTGGATTGCATACTATAGGACCTCTTCCCATGAGCATGTTGGTAAATCTGGGCAAACAGGAGGTTGCATGTATCACACAGAACATGTCCAGATGTTTTGATCAGAGCTTTCATCTTGCTGCAAAGCCTCCTACCAAAAGTCTCAGTTTTGACAAAACCTGGTTAGAATCTGTCTTGTTAGAAAATGTCTGACTAGCACTAATGTTCATTTCTTAGGCTACATTGAAAGGAAGCTACTAGTGCTGAATATTCCCATCATATTCCTCAGTGTCAGATGCTTAAAATTTGCCAAAATGCAGTTTGAAATTTCTTATGCTCTACAAGCAAAGATGTATCTGAAGGAATTTTCCTTTAAAACATTAGATATTTCCAAACAAATGGATTTTTTACATTAGCCTTTCTTTATCTGATTTTGTATGTAAAAATTTATAGCTGATAAAACTAATGCTGATGTTTGATTTAATTTCAGCTTTCACAGATCCATGTCTTAAATGATTCTTTGAAGTTGATCATCTTTTTACAGTGAAGAACCTGAATACTTATTACATTCTTAGAAGCGATAGGAAGCCACAAGCACAGGAGGTTGAAAAGAGCTGTGAATGAGCCAGGCATCCTCATCCAAGCAAGAGTTATTCATTGGTCTTGGCATAGACTGCAGCAGCCTACGCACTGCTTTAATATATGCTAAATGGCTGTTGACCCACAGTGTCATTTGGCAACTAGCATTGTGCATTCTGCCACAATCTTTTCTGTCTCCAACAACTCCTCTTTCTAGGGTGAGTTGACTAGTAGGGTGAGTTGACTAGTTTGTCCCCGTTGCCCAAAAGAGGGACGGAAGGCCTAAGAATCCATTCTCAGGAGTTTAAAGCATTATTCTAAATAGTAATTTTAAATATTAAAACATATATTTTAATGCAAGAAGAAAAGATGTTTAACATGAATAATATTTAGTATAGGAAATGATTAATTAAAATAAATTATCCTTTTCAGCTCCATAAATTCAGTACAGTAGCCTGCAGTAAAAATAAGCTCTGAGTTGATTCGCAATGTATGGAAGAGATTAAGTGAATTTCTTCATGTAGTAGGTATTGAGAGAAGATTTCTTTTCTTTGTGTATGTAAATATACAGCTCAGAACTGGCAGATATTATCAAAAGTTTGCACAGAAGTGTAAGCTGCAGCTGTGCTACTAAGCAAGATATGCTATATAGTTCAGTTACAGAAGCATCTTGAAAGAAAATTCTCATGGTCCACACAGTGGTTTTTGTCTGCCTGACTGCAGGAGAATTAACCAGTTTTTATTGTCACAGACTGAAAATACAGTCTAACATTGTGTGTATCTTGGTCACAGATCTGGTCTAGGTAAACTTCTGAAGATCAGGAATAATAAGGGATAAGAATATTTTACTTTCACTTGTTCTTTCATTTTCTTCCAAGTCATCTGTTTTTCTTCCAAAGTCCAGCTGTAACTCAGATTTTTAAATCCAAAACTCATAATAAATTAATCACCAACTGCAGAAGTAGATCACTGACTTCTACTGGTTAATATTGGCTAGGAAGATAATGGTAGCATTCTAAATTGAAAGAGGTTACAAATGCTTTATTAAGATTTACTAAATGATTGCAGGATGTCACTATGTACTTTAATAGCACTTCATAAAAGACATTATAAATTGTACTATAAAAGCATTTTCAAGAAATTCTATTTTTAAGGTCTTTTTAAGAAAAGTGAGTAAAACCAAGCAAGATAAACCATGCCTGGTCCTGCAGACACTCTAGCATGTGACGACTCAAATGAACAGTCAGTGGGTAAAGGTATGGACATGCATAAGCATTTACAGGGAAAAGGAGCCAAGCATACTATAAAGTTCCATTAAGACAATGAGGTGGATTAAGTTGTTTGTGAATTACTTCATTGCATCTGTACAACTTTTTAGAAGAGAAACACTGTAAATGCAACCTTGATATGAAGTATAATTAGAAGACTGTATTTGTAATTCTTTAGCACATAGGCATTTGGCCTGCTGTTTGCCTTTAAGGATAATACAATGTAACAGAATATATAGCTACCAACATGAGATAATAATGACCTTGTGGCATCTAGGTACAACCTTTAACCTTGAATCAATGAGCTCATGATAACCACTTTGCCTGAAACTGCTTTGCTGCTCTTATAGCAATGTTACTCTAGGGGGGAAATGTCTTTTCTAGTGGAAAGATGAACTTGGCAAACTGAAATGTTAAATGATAATGTCAGCACTTTCATCAGAGTTCTGTGGTTTGTGTTAATAATTGTGTTTACCAGCCAGTCTGAATTTTGCCTCTAGTCTAAACAATTTAATGATTTTATTTTCTCAACTTAATTCTACACTAATTTTAAAACTAGCTTCAAAGGATACTCTCTGATTTTTGTAAAAGATAGTTTAGTAAAGTGGACCTATTTTTTCATTTAACAGACACTCAGATTAAGTCATCAATAAGATGCAGAAAAACTAAGGACATTAATAATGTGGAATTACCAAAAATAACAATGCTAACAACCTAGTCATTAATGAGAATTACTAGTCTTGTTACTATAGAAACAGGACTGAAGCAAATAGAAATTATGTGTAATTTCTCATTCCCAAAAGTGACATATATTATGTCATTACCATAGTAATGATATTATTACCCCAAATGTAACAAACTTAAAAGCTACTTACCATGAGAGGACACCTCCACACCTGAAAAAGCTGACATGTACATCCTGCTGTTGATCTTCATTGAAGCTCCACAAATAAATAACTGAAACCGAACTGACAAATTTACAGAGCAGTGGAGATGGTAGAGTCATCTCAAGATGCTTGCCAATAGTTTGCTCTTTTTACTTATGGCAAACCCAAATTAAGCTGTCAACAATCGTAGATGATAAGAGGACAAAGGTAAAAGTCAGTCTAGGCTGCTGTCCTTTTTTTGGTATGATCAGTAGTAATTGTTGGCTCAGACTGGGAAACAAGACAAAACTGCATTCACAAAAGGGTTGGCCATTGCCACTGCAGACAGGACTAGGCAAAAGGAATGTCTGTTTGCTTGTTTACTTTTCCTCTAGCTGTATTGGAAAGCCAAACTGAGCATTTCTGTAGGAATGAAAATATATGTGTTGGATGTGATGTATTAGAAAAACATATAGGAAAAGATTTCTGAGAGTGGGAATAAAAAAAGATTGCCTTGACAAAAGAAACCACTGGAAACTTCTCTAGCAACCACAACTAGCCTTACCATTCCCCATCCGGTTCGATGTTTTCCTGGTTGAGATGAAGTACCTTGCAGGTCAAACATTTTGAGGATGGTATCTTTTACTAATTGCTATTACCTTTGCTGTCTTCTCTGTAATCACTTTTTCAGTGTCACGTGTAGGATAAAACCCGTTACATTAGGAAGCAGCAGTAGAGTTACCGTGGCTAAGGTTTGATAGTGATGTCGCCTCCCACATTTAGAACAGGAACGAAGAGTATTTGTGCATGTGTTATCACTGAGTCATTCATCAGGTGCTTGTGACTTCAGGCAACGGGTTTGCTGTTATTCCATTACTAATTTTTATTAAGGCTTTTTCATTGTGTAGGAATTGACACACTTCTATTGCCATAAAAATGAAAGCTAAACTTTATGGTGTCTCACTGTGGAAATTGTAAAGAAGGGATCACAGAGAACCTGAGAGTTATCACTCCTAGCTTCCGTTTCTCCTCATCACCACTTGTTAATTGCTTTTATTTTTCTTAAAGGAAAAACTTTTTTTACTGTGAAGGTGACTGAGCACTGGCACAGATGATAGGTTGTGTAGTCTCCATCCTTGGAGATGTTCAAAAGATGTCTGGATATAGTCCTGGGAAACCTGCTTGAGGTGACCATGCTTGAGCAGGAAGGGGTTGGACGAGATAACCTCCAGAGGTCCCTTCCGACCTCAACCATTGTCATTCTGTGGTTTTTTTAGATTTCTAGAAAACCTGGGATAGTAGTTGGTTAACTACCTAGATTTGCCTTTTGGGGTGTCTCAAAACATTGTGGTAACTCATGTCGCTTATTGATTCAAGTTGGAAGCTATTATTATTACTTTGGTAAATCAGGCTGAGCATGAATTTATGAACTCATATCTTGGCACAGAGAGCTGAAGAGGCCTTCACCCAGAAACTGAGTTCCTTGAGTGTAAGGGCATGAAGGTAAGCAAGCCTCCAGAGCTGCTTAAAGGTAAAGGTGTGTAAATGTTTTATGTCTTCTTAAAAACTGTCAAAGTTGTGTGAAAGCACGTTTGCAAAGGCCAGTAATAAGGAATAAGTAGAATATCACTAGAATGTCATAACTGACAAATTCCTGAAGATATTTTAACAGTGCCCAAAAGAGTTTACAGTGTCATTGCTTCTGTTGACATGGTAGAGCTATTACAAGAAGGTGAGAAACCCAAGTCTCATTCTTGTTTTCCATTGCAAGTTTGTTTGTTGTATCCATACAACTTAAGAAAATCTGCACTAAAAAGCCCCAATGTGCTTAGAGAAATGATATGCCATATGATTCCAAATGAAGGTTCTGTTTATGATGATAGAGAACAATTACACAAAGCATCCAGGTGTTTTCTGTTACAGTTTTGTGTCTTAAAATGCCAGAAGATTTAAATGCAACTACACATAGCTCTTTTTTTATATGCCTCTATTTGAACTGAAAAATACACACCTTCTACTTTTACCAAATGCAACAAATGTTTATTTAGCAAATGCATAGTCTCATACCTTTGGCACAAAGCATTGCTCAGTTTCTAAGGCGATGCAGATGATTACCTATAAACTTTACATACACAGAAGTGTGGTTGCTTTCCTCAAGCTGTATGCTTAAAATTCATGCAAGACAGCTTTTGCTTGCAGAGTCGTGATGATCTATCTTGTGGTTTGATGTGCTACCAAAACTGCAAATCATCTTCAGTGATAGCTCTGCCCCTGAAACGCAAAGGAGTAGAATGAATGAGAAAAATGTTGATTTTGCTCAGAGCACTGTAAGGGAAGGAGCCAACAATCCAGGCCTCGAACAAGCAATCAGTATTTAGAACTCACTATGCATCGCTGAGTTACAAAAACAAGAGGAGACATGGCGAGTATATAAGCATGAACGGAACTTGGTAAAAAGCCCTAATGACTGACAACAAGCGTTATTTTAATGATAATACTCCAGCTCTGGTGTAAGTTGCATGAAGATATGTGCGATATTCTTCTGTCACCATTCTTAGACATAGTGGCCAGCTAATAATTAATGAAGCAGCAATGCATGTCTAATGGCATAAACAGTTGGTTATTCCTTTGAATAAAAATTTGAGTTTGATTGACTCGGATCCACTATTTGCAGCCTCATAAAACCACAGTCATGAGCAATAATTGATTTACTCACCTCTCCAGTTGGCAATACTGTATATTGAGAAACTCTGAAGTGGATAAGTGCCTCTGATGTACAGCTCACAAACTGAATTAAGGCCATTATCTCTATTTATGAATCATAGGATAATGTTACATTATTTAATAATTCCCTTTTTCAGTGGAAGAAATCTTGAGGATACAAGACTGAAATTGCAGGAAGCACCCAAAATACTTGGGTTTTCTGCTCATCTGGGCATTTCACCATTTGAAATCTTTTGATTTTGCTGGCCATGTGGAACAGGGTCTGGTTAAAATCATGTTCTAATATTTTACTGTTGTTGAGACTTTTCTAAAAGACTGTCATTATATATGTATGTAAATCAGCTGATTTCTTGCCTGATATTTTAGATAATTTACTACGTTTTGAAGCTTTAAGATGGATTTAATTAGCAACTTCTGCTTTCATCGAATAAATGGATTTAAGCATAAATAAAACTGCCATTAATATCAGTATCTTGCTGATGTTTTGATTTTGCTGGCCATGTGGAACAGGGTCTGGTTAAAACCATGTTCTAATATTTTACTGTTGTGGAGACTTTTCTAAAAGACTGTCATTATATATGTATGTAAATCAGCTGATTTCTTGCCTGATATTTTAGATAATTTACTACGTTTTGAAGCTTTTAAAGATGGATTTAATTAGCAACTTCTGCTTTCATCGAATAAATGGATTTAAGCATAAATAACACTGCCATTAATATCAGTATCTTGCTGATGCCAAGACACTGTAGCAAATGAACCAGGAAGACTCACCTGTATGCAAGATACAGCTGAAGGCATGTAAATGCTTGGTTTTGATTGATAAATCAATCATCCACAATCTGATTCTATAGCTTAGACAGGGCCAGTTTACTCTTCTTTTATGGGCATGTGCATTTCTGCTCTACAAAGATATTTAATGCAGAGTGTGAGCATATTTCCTCCTTGGGGCAGAATGTAGAGTAGATGCAACAAAGTAAGCAGTTGCAGGCCAGGAGAAACAAGAAGAGTATGTGTTAAAAGGGTGTGGCTATATTAGTCTTATCCATGTATGTCAGTCTTGCAAAACTATTACAAAATTTTAACAATGCAAGGCACAAAATCAACTTGCTCACCACAGTTTTGAATGAAGAGGAGAAACATAATGTCATTGTGCTTATCAAAGAAAAAACAAACCAACAACCTTTCTGGGGAGAATGCCTTTTACATCTTCTGTATCTTCAAGATTTTCAAGTCAGTGCTACAATTACTGAGATTGCAGAGTCTATTATTCTGGTGTTAGGAAATACCAGTTGTACAGCTGCACACTGAATGTGAATTATATTCCATGGTGTAATGCATTATTATGCAGGCTTTAATTATAGGATAATTGACTGGTCTTTTCCACAAAATACTGACCTCATTTACTTTGATTCTAAATATTTGCAAAACTCCTTTGACATAATCATGAAATATCTATGGTACTTTGAAGCGTATGACCTGAAGAAGGACTTGCATGACTGAAAAGGTTTACATTCTCTGGCTGTCCTATTTGGGCTAATGCATTATTATACCTTTTTTTACAAACCTGCTCCTGCCTATGCACTTAGAAAATGTTGGTAACAAAGAAACCCTCCCTTACTGGAATAATCGTCTTATCTTCTGTATATGAAGCATCTTCTGTGTTTGTTTAGTGTTTCATGCTAATCCCAATGCCCCAGTTTACGACTGAGGCATACAGGCACTGTCTTAAACAAGTAGTACTTTTAAATTTCAGTTTTATATTTGTCTTGTAGATAAATTCAGCCACTTCATTATATGCTTTTTAAACAGATGCTTTCCTTCAGGCTCCTAATATAGTACAGTTTTAAAAATTTCATTTTTATTTTTTAGGTTCTCTTTTCAATTTGCAGAACTGATTCCTTTCCCCTTTTGAACATGTAAACCAGAATTATGAGTTTCGGGAGTCTCAGTCATGCCAAATGCCATTAAAATACAATAAAACTAAGAATCCAGTTCTGGATGTGACAATATTTAAAACTTCCTTTATACTATTAACTAATGAAAGCTGTTGAACAAAAAATTAGTCTCATCTGTATCTGAACAGATTTTCAAAGTGAAAATTTTTGCTTGGATATTGGTTTCAGACTGTAAGAGAAATGCCTATATACTTTAAAGATTTGCCCCTAGGTTTTGAGTTCTTGAATTTTCTTCTCTTTGCTGGTTTTGGCTGGGTTAAATATTTCTTTGCTGCAAATATAATATTTTCGCATTGCTGAGTAGGTCAAAATATATCTTATCTGTAATAATAGTCCTTAAGTCAGCAATATTAAAAGTTTTTTCATATTGGTAGTCAGCACTGAGTTACTCTTAAAATATCTTCTGTTTATTAAAGACACAAAACCCACCCTAACCTAGAAGAAGCAAAACACTATCAGACAACTAGCCAGATCAAGATTTTTTTTTTAAAGCTGGAACTCAGGATGACAAGTAGGTTTGGAAAGAAAGGAGATTAAACACATCTTATTCTTTACATGGAGTCAGGAAAGCAAGTAATCACAATGACATTAATAAAAAGTCATATTTGAAATACCGTTGAAGGAGCATATAGCATAGACTGGCTGCTCTTAAAAAGCAAAGAAAATTAAAGCACTTATTTGAAAGCTAGGTAGAATCTCTACAGTTACACTCCACTTTGAGTATATTGAAATTTCCTTCCAGGTTTATTGGAAACAGAACATTTATCTAAGTAATATCTGTTCACAGAAAGCTTCATATTGTAAGAGTGTCAAAACCCTAGATGGATTTTTGGGTCACAGCTAGAAAGAGATTGACTTCAGAAACTTGTGTGTTGCTTTCCCATATTCCTGTGGCCATCATGTTTCATCTCATTGTCACATTCTTTGCCTCTTTTTTTTCTCTTTTAGAAAAACTTTGAAAACTTCACTTTTTCTTAATTAGAGCAGGCTCGGGGCTCCTCAGCAGAAGAGACAGTGGAAATTTGCTTTTTCTGAGGATGAGGACAAAATGGTTTGCATCATTCTTATTCTTGGAATCAGAAAATTCAAAATTGCTGTAGCAAAAGAGACATTCCCAGGTGCTCAGGAGTGAGGACCGAGAATCAGCAAAGGTGTTTTGAGGGAAAGTAAAATAAGGAGAGAATGGATAATAGGTCTTGGAAGGTCAGGAAAGTTTTGGAGGGCTGTTGGAAATGAGGGGGAGATGGAAAGACCACATGCCTCATGTATCAGTCTGTGCCTACCTTCCTTCCATTCCCAATAGCCCTTCCCTGTGTAAACTCATGTGTGCACAAACAGGAGGGAAGGAGTGACATGGAAGGAAGCAGGAGGAAGGAGACCTGGGCAAGAGAGGAGAACGCCTGGACGAGCCTGGCACAAGGTGAGGCTCAAGAGCAGGCTGGGCTCTGACAATGGTACGAGACATTTCCACCACCACTGCTTCCTTTAGCAAGACCTATCGAAGGAGACCGGCAAGAGAGGAGAACGCCTGGACGAGCCTGGCACAAGGTGAGGCTCAAGAGCAGGCTGGGCTCTGACAATGGTACGAGACATTTCCACCACCACTGCTTCCTTTAGCAAGACCTATCACCTTATCCACCCCTTCTGTTCCCTTGCGAGGCTGTCTGTGTCCAGCTGTTGAGAAATAAAGTGGGTATAAACTGTTTGGCAGTGCACACTACTTGAGCACCAGCAAAGTGGTCATCAGGGCTATGGGAACCTGTTAGCAGAATTGGTTTGCTATCCCAAGAGGCCAGAGGAGTGCTTATTTTGCATAGAACTAAAATTAGCCCTAACCTTAGAGCAGAAAAGGGAAGCAAAAAAAATTAAACCCAAAATTCTCAGGTTTGGAAGAGAGTTTCCTGACTGGCTCTTTTAAACTATGATGTGACAACTCAGCAAATCCTAAGCTTTTAAAAAACTTTAACCACTAAATAACACATCCATATGCCCAGTGATCTAAACTGTCTAAATGGTTATGGCTGTAGCAGATCTCTACAAATGTATTACTCAGTGGAAAGCTATGTATACAGGAGCACTCTGTCTAATTATTTTCATAAGAATTATTTTTTTAATCTATTAAAGAGCATATGCATGCAGATTAATAGAACTCAAGGACAGAGCTGATGAATGAGCATTTTTCTGCAAAATAAAATGCATACAAATATGACTTTATTGCTCTGGTGGGGGGGTGAATTGCAGTTCACTGTGAAAATCTGAGAAAGTATCTTTAAGTTTTAAATAGAATTCTCTTGGTTCACTGAAACCATGAAATGGAATGGAGGATATTTTTTTTTAATGCTGTGATCTTCTCCCAGACAACTATCCTCTCCTCCCACTTGTATCTGTTATGACCTACAGGAAGCTCAGCAGTGGCATACGTGGAAAACATTCATCACTGACTCACAAGAAAAATCATACTCATTCATTTTCTTCCTGCCAAAAGAAAAATCACCACAAAGGACTATTTTCACTTAGTGTTCTCTTTCTTAGTTGCTGAGTGCTGTCAGAAATACCCTTGCCACATCTCAATGGGAAAACATTCTGCCCATAGTTTTCAAGAGACATTATACTATTGACTTAGAGATCCTGTTGACTTTTCCCAGCTGTTTTTATTTATTTGTTTAAAATATTGCTATTGTGGATTTCATAATCACTCTTTCTTCCTGTCAATCAGACATTAATTTGTAATCTGCACAAAAAACAGATCTAAGTGGAGAGCAAATGCAGGCAGTGTGTCAGGGAAATATTTGGGAGTTTTGAGTAAAAAACCTTGATAGATATTACGTAACAAATTGCATTAAATTAAAATTCAGATAAACAAAAATATGGTGAAACCTCAACTCTTCTGAGACTCCGAGTTATAACTCAGATTAAACGAATCTGGCTACAACTGTACACATTGCATAGGGCTGGGCCCAGAGTCCTGGTCGTGAGAGGCAGTTCAGTCCTGCCTTTCCATTCTAATCTATATTTACTTAAAGATTTCATATGTTTCTGCAGACCTTCAGATAGACACAGTTGTGTTTTATCAGGTATTAGATAATTGCCCTTACTAAGCCCACAGCTGGACTGAACCAGAAAATTCAATGTGCCTGATTTATGCACTCACATTTTCCAATATAAAGCTGCCTTCAAAGTAAAAGAAAACTATCTAAATGTCTTATTTACTTTTGTGTTTGGGACTAAAGATACGTGACTTTGTCATCAAAGGAACTTGTGATGTTGAAGTGAAATTAAATTTGTGCCTAAAATGCCTAGACAGTATACAAGATTTTCAAAAACAACCTGAAAAGTTTTCATTTCTTTCTTCTTTACTTGTGCTAAGGAGAAGTGACTTAGCTATCAATGATGCTTATTAGAACCCTGTAATATAATGAAAATGAAATGCATTGTGCCCAATATGCCTTAGTTTTCATAATAATGACAACACATATGCTGTATTTCTTTCTTTGTTTTCTTTGTGTCAGGGATATAAACTGTCTTTCTGCCGTCACAAACTGTGAATAATGTATGAAAAAAATAAAAAATGTGAACTATGAATAGAAAAAGGCTTTGCAGGAGACCCATATATTCTACTTGGGGATGAGCTTGATTCACAGCCTATCAAAGTCAATGCCAAGACTCCTATGGAAGTTAACGGGCTTTGATCAGGCCCTATAGTCGTATATTTTGGGCCCTGGATTCTTAAGTAATAAGAAAAGAAACAACTTGTCAATGAACAGTATTCTTTTCCTTTGTGTTGCTCTTCAGGTGCCAAGAGCTCTCTTGACACCTGAAGTTTGACTTTGTTGCAGCTTCCCACACTTGGCCCGTGCAAGGTCCGGGTTTAAGGTTGTTGCGTATGATATTTAGATATGAGGTAGGGCAATTGAGCAGCTGGTATCAGACCGGCTGCTAAGTTCAGAGGATTCTTGGTAGTTAAGTGAGATACATTGCCATCTAACTCCATGTTTATTAGACAGACGAGTGCCTCTTTTTTGAGCTTTGATTTGTTAGTCCCTTGAGTCATCACCTAATACATAGTTGACATTTAAAAATAATACTGCTTGCACAAGGGGCCAGCTTGTGTACACTGGGCCTGGAGAGCAACAAGTCTGCTTTACGCTCCCACCCACAGTTGTAAGAAAGCTCATGAGTAACACGTAGTAATGCCAGCTCCCATGAACTAGTGATGAGTAATGGGCTTTTGGCTGAGATTGCATGATGACATGGGAACCTCCAGGCCTCTGAAAAATTCTGGCTCTGTCACAAGGAAAGCCTTTCATATTGCCTGCCTCCTGAGCTCGCCTGCTTCCTGAGGAAAGGAGCCAGTGGAAGCCTGCTGTGGGAGGGCTTTCTCTTCTCCTCTTAGCAACCTGACGCTTATCAGAAGAACGAAGAGGAGAGCTGAAAAAAGCGTATTGTGGTAAGGTCTGTCCGCTTCTTTCCCCACCTTCCACATGCAGTGGGGCAGGTCATCTGCTTCTTGCTATGTCTACTTGCTGGAAAAGGAAAAAAAAAGGATCATCCTGCAGTGCTTGTGCCTAGTCCACAAGAGCTGATAAAAGAAAAGGAAAAAAAGGAGTCTACAAAGAGCAAAATAGGGCTGGTGTGCTGGCAAGAATTGACAGGAGGTTGGGAGCAGGAGATTGCGAGAAAATTTGAGAGAAATGTGAGCTGAGGGCAGAGCTTAAGATGAGAACTGGTGGTCCATCAGGCTGAGCACTGGGCACGTGGGGGTGCAAGCAGGTCCAGTCTGATGGAGGAGGGGACCAGGCTTGTGCAGGGCTGAGGGAGCTGAGAAAATGGAATTATTTGCTGAGAAGCTCAGCGGAGTAGAGGAAATGAGAGATCATGTCGTGCCAAATGCTTAAAATCGCATTTTCCATGTTTCTCCCTTACAAGGATACAATACGGACAGAGGGAATTTGGGAAAAGCAACACAGGTCAAAATCCCAAATACTATTATTTTTATTATTTTAAACAATGCATAACAACATCAAAGTACCATTTTCCTGTTTTCTGAGGAGGAATATCAAGACCTAGAGGATCTCTTGGAGTTGCCATTAATGCAACCTTTTGTTTCTGAGAAAAATACAAAGACTCACTGTTTTTTCATATTTATGCTTCTGTTTATTTATACTTCTGTACATTTAATATTTTTCATGTAAAAATTGTTCTGACTCAAAAATGGGGTAGGTTGAGCCATTAGCAGTCCCGGAACTCTCATTCAATGTAAAGAAGCCTTCTGAGGAGTATAGTAAAAGGAAAGACCATCATAGCAGGTGCTAGTCAAGGCTGACCGCACCCTCCCGCCAGTCTGGAAGTGTTATTCAGATCATGAGAGAAACGGTACCAAAAGAAACCTACACCTGAAGCCATCCATACTATGGGACCACCATAGGTCTCAGAGAAGTCCTTTAAAAATTGCTGAAAAATGTCAAAAAGGATGTCAGTAGATGAATCCTGTCATCTCATAGTTGATCTCGGGCCCTTTTCTTTAGAGACAAGCATTCTTTTGGAAACTGATACTTATGCCACCCCAGACAACAAATTAAAGCAGTATAAAACAGTTTATTTAGGATATTGAATTTCATGAAGAGAGCTTACCTTCAAATGGTAATATACGTGAAATCATCCTACATAGTCTCATTTATAGGTGAAATATGTTTTTTATTTCTAATGGAAAAGTGGAGGTGAAAAATACCAGTGTGGATTTGTGCTATGTACATAAGACAAACTAAGATTTTTCATCTTCTTAAATATTCAAAAATAACTGCTTCTGTCCCACATTTGCAGAGTTTTTAACTAGCAGTGATGAAAATAGAGGAATTTTTTTTCATGGAAATTAAGGAATAAAAAACTAACCAACTTTGGCTTTTTTGTACCTGATTTTTTTTTGTACCTGATTTGTTGCTTTTTAAAGAGAAAGTACCATTCAGTAACTCATAAAACTGCATTTTCTTTCCGTCTGAGTAATGTACTGACAATTACAACAAAATATGCCTCGGTAGCCAGTAGAAAAAATAGAACATAAAATAAAAAGGACATTCCTCAGGTATTTAGCAGGAGAGAACCACTCTTGTCTTGTGTACAAGAGTATTGCTTAAATGCAAAGTAAATAAAACACATCACAGTAAATAAACCACATCTAATAAAAATGTTACTTAAAAACTCTAGGAACCTAGATAGAAAAGCTTTTTAGACCATTCCTCCTCTCTCCAAACCAATCTCTAGTCAGATGTATGCCCACTTGTGCTTTAAAGTCAGTGGTTTGCTGAAGCTACTTGTAGGAGCTTTTGGATCAAATCTAGTATTTACATGATGCTGTTGCAACATGGATGTAAAATAAATGATCAGAAAACACCTATAATTTAAAGTCCTGGCAAAATAATGGTACTCATATTGATGATTTAGCATTAGTTATGTGAGTAAATGATTATAACAAAGGGATAAAGAAAGTGCACGGAAGACGACACTTCTATCAGAAAGACATCTGATAAAATACATTTTCTACTTGAATCATCTCTAAGCCATAGACTGTCTGGGTTGAATAAAAACCAGAGCAGACCATATTTTTCTTTTCTTTTTTTCTTCAATAGAGGAAAACCTTTGGCTGTATTTAACCATGCACAAATGATTGACTGCATATTAACACACAGTCACACATGCAAATACCATTGGCATGCAGAGCTGACAAATTTATGAAAAGAAATATTGTACAAATATTTATTACTCAGTAAGTGCCATAGAAGAGGTATACAGTAATACGTATAGACTATTTTAACCCTTTACAGTCAGAGTTAGACCTGCTAAGGTGTTAAAATCCCTTAATGCTGATGGAAATTGACAATCATAAAATACGGCTGAATTCAGCCTATATAAGCATTTTAATTACTGTTCTTAGCTTAAATAAACAAAGGCCGTGAGTTAAACTTTCATACAGGGCAGGTATCTCAATATTTAGGTTAAACGCAGAGCATTCAGGCATGAGATGTAAAGTAGTAACTTTCCACTGTGAATCTTAAACAGTGCCATATAGCAAATATTGGTTGTCTAATGTTTTTAGATCTCTGTTGATTAATTCCATATTTGAAATGGAGTATAAGCCAATTGTTTCTTATGCACGGGTGGCATGGGTGTTGACATGCAGTTGAATCCTATTTGATGAGTTTTGCACTTTTTGGTAGGCTGCATGTTTCTCATTTGTAGTTATAAATGTGAGCTTGAAATGCAAGCATTTGAAACCATGCTGCAAGATGTCGAAATTCTTCATTGTCCCTTATTACAAGTGCAGTGAATACATATCTATTATAGATATTTTATATAAATACATAGAGAGAAAAAATAAAGAGTCAGTAATTTATAAAAATGAGACTAATATGCAAAAAAGCCTTACTATTTTATTGGCGATTGTAAGCACTAAATTTAATTTACAGAAGGCAGCTTCTAAGTCATAACGGAAGTGGTGCATTGTTAAAAATAATCGATAACCCATCTATAACAGCATTTTTATTTTTATTTTAAAGTGAAAACTGTAAATTGTTTCTACTTAGCAAGCAAATATATACCCCATCTCCTGGTCCCCAGGTCACAAAAGAGGGTTATCCTGTCACCACCACTGATTTCTTAAAAGTGTGACATGTATTTAGTTGTCAGTTCCTATCAGCAGCATTCACGAATCAACATTACATCAGCAGCAAAGCACACCATTTTATGCTCTTTTTGAAGATAATTAGAGTTCCCTTTTGTTGCAAATAAGATGTAAAACAGCTATAACTGCTGGTGAACGTGATTAAAGTAACCTCTATAGAACCCCATTATTCTAGACAGATTCCTTCAGATGCATAATTTCCCCATTTTAAGAAAACATAATGCATGCATATAAATTTCAAATTATCAAGACACCTCTAACAAAAATTAGTTCTCTATTAAGGCATTCTTAGTAGCTGGTTAACATGTAAAACTCTTTAAGTGTATTTTAAAATAATCATGAAATAATAGTACATGTCATTAAAGGTAAACATTTTACAGGGAGAGGTTTGTTCAGACAAGAGCTGTGTATTAAACTTTTTCTTACAAAACTTCCATTAGAAGTGTATGAAGAATATACCACATTCTTGTCTCTCTATCAGGTATGTACCGGAGCGTCGCTCTTTCCCCAGCTTCATAATCATGCATCACTATACACAAACAAATTAGAGAACGTCTTCTTTTTCAGCCCATAAATTATAGCTGAAATGTCCTCATTAGACCTAATCTAATATTGGAAAAATTTTGTTCATAGAAAAAGTATTCATCTACTGTCGGACAACATACATAACTTATTTATTTGGCACATGTGGTCTGATCATCTACAGAGATAGCTGAAGAGTGGAAAGATTGCCCGTGAATAATTTTTTTTAACAAGTGATAGAAAAAATTAATCAAATAAACTAGTGAACCCGTAGGTTCTCACTATAACCCCACTTACTAGTTTTAGAAGGTTGTCGTGGTTTAACCTCAGCCGGCAACCGAGCACCAGTTGTAAATAGTAAAATAAATACATAGGAATTTTTAAAAAACCTGAATATCTGGCTTTCTAATAATTAAATGTGATTTTGTAGCCTAGAAAGGGAAACTCCAACAAATTATTTCAAAACATGTGGATGATGTTGCTAAATCTCCAATATATCATTGTTCTTTAGCAGAAAATGTTACATTTCTCCTGAATGCACCTTTGTGCATTCTGATGATATGATCTGTGGTATGGAGAGCTAGGTACTGGGGCCAGTTCCCAAAGGATGCAGGACACCTCAGGGCAGCTGTCGAGCAATCTGATTTCAGAATTGGATGGATAGAGTTTGACTCTAACCATACAAGGGCAATATGCAGTGTAGTTCCCAGAATTAGGTCCTTGATGATAGTTTACCTTTGAATTATGTAACAGATAATTGTTTATTTGAAATTTTCGGAAGATAATGAATGATGATGAACAAATTAGGCAAAGATTGCCAATAGAGTGACCATTACTTTTGCTGAATAGTTATAATTATAAAATCAAATCCTGGTTTGCTCTGTTGGGTACCTCAACATCTAAAGGAAATGTTATTAAAGAAGCTTACAAATGAATAATCATTCCCAACAACTCACAGCAGCACTCACAGCATGAAAGTGTAAGAAATAGGGAAAGTTTTCAAGGAGGGAACTGATTAGGGTGAGGATGATTCTTTGTCAGAAGAATGTATTGTGCAAGTGTCCTCTAGAGAAAAAATTTTCACCTGAAAAGAAACAGCAGTATGAACACTACAGAACTGTAGATTGCAGGACACTGATCTTATTAAGAACCAATGCTAATTTGCACACTGTCTCCTGCTGAACTAGAAGCAAGTTTACCACTGGGTTTGTTAATTTACGCAGGACACCATTATCTTTGGTTGGACTTAATGTATCAGAGTAGAGGTCATTAACTGCTGGGTTCATGATTATCTAGCATGAATTACAGACAGTATCACAAAAATACATTTGTTCTGAAGCTTCATTTCTCCTCATGTGATTTTTTTCCCTATTGGTGTTTAATTCCATTTTCAAAACCCTAGGCATTGTGTATTACACATACACACCGTCAGTCTTTTTTTTTTTTGTCTTCATTAACATTTCTAAAAGGAAAGTAATTTTAAATAAAAATAAAAGGGTGAGGATGATTCTTTGTCAGAAGAATGTATTGTGCAAGTGTCCTCTAGAGAAAAAATTTTCACCTGAAAAGAAACAGCAGTATGAACACTACAGAACTGTAGATTGCAGGACACTGATCTTATTAAGAACCAATGCTAATTTGCACACTGTCTCCTGCTGAACTAGAAGCAAGTTTACCACTGGGTTTGTTAATTTACGCAGGACACCATTATCTTTGGTTGGACTTAATGTATCAGAGTAGAGGTCATTAACTGCTGGGTTCATGATTATCTAGCATGAATTACAGACAGTATCACAAAAATACATTTGTTCTGAAGCTTCATTTCTCCTCATGTGATTTTTTTCCCTATTGGTGTTTAATTCCATTTTCAAAACCCTAGGCATTGTGTATTACACATAACCCCCCTTCTTTTTTTTTTTTTTTGTCTTCATTAACCATTCATAAAAGTAATGTAATTTTAAATAAAAATAAAGTGCAATAGTATGTGCTTTGCATTTAATAGAAGTAATACACAGTCAGCTTGACTTTTTCAATTCACAATAGTAGGCATAATTACAATGCAAACTCTAAGCTCCCCATTATAAGTAAATCAATGATTTAGGTAGCTCAGTATTGGGGAAATAAATGGATAAAACTCTGCCCTAGATGCTATACCATGGATTTATCTAAATTCTCCACTGGACTTCTGAAGCTTTTATTGTACCCTAAAACGTTGTCGGAGAAAGAGACTACAGACTGTCATTGGAACACTGTTTTTAAGTATAGCTCCATAAAATCATACATCCATGGGAAATCAGGAATTTGGACTTAAACGTGAAAGCATATTTAATAGAAATATTTGTGTTTTCTGGTTAAGTAAACACATTTTCATAAAGATCTATGCTCAGTCTATTTTACTTAAATGGAACCAACCATCTACAAATTCATTTACAATTTTTAGATCTGTACAAGCACATTCCTAATAGCAGGGAACACTTTTGTGTCTCGGCATGGTATCTTTAGAAAGAGGTGAATTTTCATTTATTTAATGCAAATATTCATACAAGGTAAACTGCTTCGGCATATATGGAGCATGTTTTCATGGAAGCTTTGTGGCAACAGGCAAATAATATAACATAATTGTACAATAAATGGAATGCTGCAGTTTCAAAATTACTGATGCTGTGGTGCAGTGACTAAAAAAGAATATAGGAAGATTGAGATATTATTTGCTGGGTTTTGAGCTGCTTTGCTTACAAATTATTTCATTCGAGTTTAATATGTATTTTAGGAATATCTCTTCTTTTGTACTAGACAAATATCAACGGGGAAGATATACCTGATCTTCTCTGAATACTTTTAAAGCTCTGGATACTGAAAGTTTGCATCGTTATTAGAGCTTGGTGAACTACTTCATCTATGTAAACTACTTGCAGCAGCTCTTTTTTTTTAAATAAATTTAGCCCCTTTTCAGTTCACAAATTTTATACAAATAGGGATTTTGTGTGTTTGAAGTGTTTTTCATTCAAAGTTGTTTCTCTTTTTTATGCAAACAATTTAAGTCGTACAGTTTGTCATGAATTGCCTACTATGACTATAGTTTTGATTACTTCTGCCTATTGTTATTCACTTGATGCTACTGGTTACTTGAATAACATAGTATTTTTTCCTTCTATCTGCATGGTTGAAATATTCATGAGGAAGAGAAGGACGTGAAAAGTTAAGTGTGGTAAAGCACATATGCGCAGGTGTTCATGCACCCATAAACATTCTGAGAAACAAAGAATATCTTGTAAGAATAGTTGTGAAAAGTAAATAAAGAGTTTATATACTTATCAAATTGAATTTGTGGCTCAACTTATTGCACCCATAGAATTCTGTGTTTAACTGGTATAACTTTGATGTATATAATACTTTAGTACCATTCTGTCAGGTCACAGGCAGCATAAGAACTGCTCTTTTGTTAGGGTATGACCACAGCAAACGACATTTAGGAAGAGATTATTCCCGCTGCTACACGCTCTCTATAACATTGTGACCATGCATAGTAACTGTAAACTTCTCTAAGTAGCGAAGTCGATCAGGAGGAATTCTGCTTCCTCAGACCACTCTAATTCTTTAATTTTTCAGCGTAGGGATGTGTTAGATTAGAGCACATGTATAAACTCCTACAGCCTTTGTTAGAAACTCTACTGAGCTAAGAAGAAATTCGCTAATGTCATAGATAATTCTCCAGATAATGGACATTATGGATATCTCAAATAGAGATTAATGACTATAAAGCTAGTTAACTGCTAGCTGGGGACAATGTCTTGTCCTTTTATTGACATGAAAACTGTACTTTCTCGCTTGAAGATGTAATGGCGAGAAAATGGAAAAAAGAGAAAATAAAGGAGCTATTGTATACTTTATTTCATAATTTTTTTACAAAATCTTTTCAAACAATCTATGCTAATATGCCATTTTTATGGACCATTTCAAGATCAGTATCCTCCATATAAGATAAACAGAGATAAAACCCAGTCAATTATGTGTTTACAGCATTTTCAGTGTTATGAAACATCATATGCAGATTTGAATAACTATTTACTACAAAGTTATGCTCCAAATAATGAGTTAAATTCAAAAAATCCATCATCATCAGCTTTTAAAATTTAATCTTAGCACAGATAAAGACATTTTGCTTGCACATGGTGCTTAGGATTTCATTTGCCTTATTCCCTTTGGGATATGTCATCCCCACACTTTGGTTCTTCACTAGACCTTACAAGGAGGTTCCCCGTGCAGCTGCCTTCTGTCCAGTTAACCTTAATAGCCACCACCCTATACTGACTCTTTCCTCTTACAGATCCCTCCCTATCACCTTCATCTTTTATACCAAATCATATTCATTCCTCTAGGGACCCCTTGGCTCAAGACCTTTAACATTAAACATCTTCATATGAGACACCACTGAGGAAAACAAGGTGGACTGCTGTATTTGTGATAGTCGTCTAGCTTAAGGTTGTGGAACACTAGCTATTCACAAGGCTGCCAAAAAAGAAAAGCAGTGAATGGAGGTAACAGTGCACTAGACATGATACCACATGGGTAAAGATGAGACTGAAGAAGGAAAATTCAAGCCTGAGCTCTTTTGTTTATATTGAAAATTGTTTTCTGGGCTTCTTTCTACTTTTGAAACAGTTCAGGTGGAGGAAGAAGAAAGGGATGAAAAAAAGAACAAGAGAAGAAGGGCTTTTCATACCCTCAGAGCTCAGCCAGATGCTTAGTATTTGCACGTATCCATTGGCTTAGGCAGTCACTGTTTTTTTTATAATGACAATAAATTTTCTACTATTGAAAAAGAAATTCAGAAGGCCCAGATATGTCCTTTTCTAGAGAGAGAGGGAATTCTTGGACTATATTACTTATGTTGAACTGGCACTAAATATTCTAGTGACCACAACTACCAGGATACAGAAATGTGTCCCAAGAAACTCATTTACTCAAATCATCTACCTCAGGAGAAACAATGTAAAACTGAATTAGGAGAGCTCCTCTGGCAAAACAACAGAAAACTCACAGATGAGACCTATTAGCAGTATTGCCTGATATACCACCTAAAATAGCTCTGCTAAAACTAGACTGGTAGAAATAGATTCCAATATATCTGTGGTTATTTGGTATCATGAAACATAAAATAGAATGCTGACTTCTTTTCCATTTATGAGCACACCATATTTGTTTTGCTGTAGATATCCGACCCAATAAAAATGCTTACTGCGTTGTAATCCAAAAATTATTGCCAGGAACGATTTAGCTACCCTGCGTTTGCAGTTTTAAATAAAAGTAGAAGGTTATCAAAAATCATAGCGAATAAATTTGAGGAAGTGCTTATAAACAGGGAGTTTGCAGACAAGTTTTGTACTATTGTACAAGGACAAAAAAAAAAAGATGTCTTCCGGTATAAGAACTGACAAATTATGCTACTGTCCACATTGCAAAATTAAAAGGACTTAAGCCAAATGGTACAGCACATGTAGATGACGTCATTCTTCACATCCAGGAGGAGGTCACTCTACCTGTGGGGGAAGTGCTGACAGGATGTTTGTGTGGGATTGAAGTCAGATATAATTCGGGCAAATGGGAGTGGGAAGAGGGCGTGTAAATAGGAAGTCCCTTAATTTTGTTTAATTTCCTTCATTCTCTTTTTATTGTAACTTCTTTCATACCTGAAAAATGAACTCTTTCCACACAAGAATGATAAAAACACAAAACAAATGAATTGTCTTCATACACTTCAGCCATTTGTATAAACAGTCATTTTATTTTTACCTTCTTTATTTACATTATTTAGGAAAATGTAAGCATAAGTGCCACTGTCCTTTGGCTGTATTTATTTATTCCAAGTGGTGGTGTAAGTTCACCAAATCTTTAATTGTGAGTTGATTAGGTTTTTAAAAAGTATAAAAGATGACACTTTATACAGCATTATTAGCACTGCTGTTAAAAGATTCAATGGAAGATTTATTGAGAATGATTTTAACTCTAGTCACTTAGAAACTGATGCTTACTGACATATTGCCCTCAAGTAGTTACAGTATAAAACATGCAAATGTAATGATAGCTTTGTTATAGATGATGAGTTAGAGGGAAAAAGAGTTTTGTAATAATTGCAATACCTATAATGAAACCATAATGTTAGTTTATTCCCCATTTCTCCCTCCATTTCATTAATTTATTTATTTGAAATATACCAAAGAAAAATACTGAAAGCAAGATGAGAATTTTAATGAATGTTTTCTTCTGCTTCCAGACAAGTATATGGAATGGCAATGTGCATAATTTGCTGAGTTACATTATGACAGATCACAACATACGGAATAAAAGAGTTATTGTGTGACCCCTAATGGAGTTCTTTGACATGCCACTGGAACTGGCGAAATTATCCCTTACAGATACATTATCCAGTATATTTCACCTTTTTTAATGTTCTTGAACCAAACTTGACTTCTGTAAATGTCCATATTTGCAAGTATTCACAAACAAATCGCAAAAATAGATTTCAGACAATCTTCATAGATTGTCCACATTAAAACACTGGCATTTATTTCATTGACTAAAACATTTGTGACAAACAAACAAACAACATTACCTATACTAGACGGTGAATCCACCTAGTATAGGTAATTTTGTTTGTTTGTTTGTATAGTCAATAGCAAATACCTTTGCTATAGTCAATAGCAAATACCTTTGGCATTGTGAAACTTTGGTGCACTGTCACTCTGCCTATCTTCATATAAAAAAATCATTGCGTACATAAACTAAAGAGGAAATAGACAAGTATTGCAAAGGGGGACTGTGCATGCAAGTATGTTCACAAAGAGAAATCTGGTCCAGCTTCTTCTTTTCTCTTTTTTTAGTTCCCTACCCTGCCCTGCCCTCCTCGCCTTTTTCCTTTTTCCATTTTCCTTCTTCCATTTTCCTTTCCTTTACTTAGGCTGTAGCTATCTTACACTGCATCCTAGCACAGGCTGTTGTTTGTTTCCCCTATAAATAGACAAGATGGAATGATACTGTACAGTTCCTATAAGAGATAGGGCACTCTCTTTGTTTCATGACAGGTTTCAGTAGAGATGGAGACATACATAAATGTCCTTGAAGACTTACATAAAGGTCCTTCATGATTTAATATCCTAAAACTGGATCTTGGTCCTGCAGTCAGACAGTATGTTTCTGGACCCTGGCTGACTTCAGCAGGTAAAAATCCTGGCTGCTTACAGAGTCTAGATGCAGGAGAACAGCTTGCTATGTGAAAGAAGAATATCCTACAGAAGAGGGAAACCTGTCAGAGCTTTCATGACCCAAGTTTCATTTTCCCACTTTACTGCACTGTATTATTTACAAGGTTTTGGTTAACGACTGCATCTTTTTTTTTAAATATTATTTTACTTCTACTTGGTCCATCCTTGCAGCATCAATGTATTGTAGTGTTTTGTCCATAAAATCATTTATATTAACACATTCCCACTGTTTCTTTTTTAAAACTAAGACTCTAAAGAAGAAGAGATGTTTGAAGATAGCAACCATTTCTCCTTTGAAAAAACCCAAAGATCATATAGTAGCACCACTTTGTTCCCTAAGACAGGTAGAAAAATTTTAAAGCTTCTCAACATCTTCATGATCAATAAGAGTCATCAGGCCAGCATTGCTATTTTTAAGTCATTGTCTCTTGCCCTCAGCTGTAGAAAACCACAAAGATGTGGTGTCATACGCTGACTAAACATAGCAGGAGGTACGGTTAGTAGTTTCAGCAGTTGAATGATATTTAGTTGAGGAATGTAAACTGGTGACCAGCAGCCCCAGGGAACAGAGGAGAAATTCTGAAGACAATTTTCGACTGTCACCTGTTCTTTCATCAATTTTTTCAAGTTCTTACCTGAAGAACCTACTGCCAGGATGTAACAACATTGTACAGCTACTTATTAGCAGAGTCCACAAGCCTGAAGCAGACACTTGAGCTTTCTGACCTGTTGTATGCCAATACATATTCCTTATCACTGAGGGTAGTTTGAAAATCAGCCCTTTTTCAATCAATATTTTGGTGCCTCACAAGGAAGTACGTATCTTCTTCCACTAAAGAGTCTTAGCTTGAAATAGGTACCTCAAAGTAGATTTTTAATCCCTTTCTTTAAAAGAGTAGGGGTGGGAGGTGAAGGGAAATAATTTCCCACAATCAAACACACCCACCTGAAGAAATGTCAATGATGGCATCTCACTTCTACAAAAACAAAAGTTTGATAGTTTGTGCAATCATCCAGGGCAGACAATTGTTTTCAGTGCCCCATCACTTCAACAGGTGCCTTATGCCTCAAATCATATATTCTTCTGAAAGGAGGTGGGGATTTCAGTCCAGCTGAATCTTCTCTACTTTTCATGTAATACTTTTCACCCAGAGACTGAATGTCATTCTTTAGCCTCATGATTACAACACTCACCTGGCAGTGGGGAGACTGGAATTCAGTTCTTTTGCTAATTAGTTTGACTGGTTTCCTCAGTGGAATCTTCCAACCTGTGAGTTAGTCTTGTTTGCTTTCACATTGTCTCTCTCTGGCCTAATGAATAGTTCTTACCAACTGCAATTCACTACGCTAAAAAAGGTACTGAGAGTCATCTTCTTCAGCTGCCTGGGTGGCATATGCTGTGTGTGCCACAGTGGATCCAGGTGGGCTACGATCAGGTCAGATGCAAAACTGTACAATGCTATTGCATTGCTGTACGGCAATGCCCTGCACCTGGTGTAGTAGTCAAACATAGTGAGGAGAAGTCATAACAAGGAACAGTAATTGGCTCAATATGAAGCCACCAGTCTCTAACTCAAAAATTACCTAAAAAACTTCAGTGGTGTTCACACCAGTGATCTGAAATTCCTGGCAAAAAATGATTTGAATGCATCATATATTACCCAGGCTAGGACAAATTATTAATTAATTCTTTTTCAAAGGTGTGTTCATCTTTATATATGTGCTTGAAGGCTCTATTTGATACAGCATACTAGGATTAAAAACACAGTGCTGCTGGGCCCATTGCTAGTATCAAGGGCTAATCAATTATTGCTATGCTACTGCAATAAAGCTTTATAATAAAGACAGTGAATCTGTTTGATGAATTTCTGACTACAAGAGAAATGTAGGTGTATTTGTTTTGTCATTATTTATGAAATCTGATCTGGAATGAAATGTTGCCTTTTGTTAGTTTCTACTGATGACTGGATTTTGTACTACTTACACAAGTAAAATTCCCCATAACTTCATTGCAGAATTAAACCTGAACCAATAAACAAAAAGTTTAAATAAGAGATTTGCCTGTAGCCTGATTATAGAAAAAATATCCTGCATCAACCCCTGCTCCATTCGTTCATGCATATACGTTTCTATTTAAAATAATGGTGCTATACTTGAATGAACAGGACTTGCCCCTGCCAGAGGATCTGATTATTAAAAACGAGCTCAAAGGAACAAGATCTGCAACATTAGAAGTACACCAGAAGTAACTGAAATCAGTGAAACTAACAACGTAAACAAGAGCTTGCAAAATCAGGTGCTTTGTTTTTGAGAAAAAGAAGAAAAATAGAAAAAGAAAGTAAAATAATAGAATATTTACCACTCCTTTAGTGAGAATAAATATGCTTTGGAAAGAAAGCGGTTTTCCTATATCTGATTTATCCAGCAGAAGGATTTACACAACAAAAGACAAAACCATTTTATAAAATTGGATGCAATGTGTGTTTACAAAGTGGACATTTCCTCTTGTCCCAGTGAATAACGTACGGATCTTGTATGCCATTTTAGTTCACAACACCTGTGATGAATTATTTGTAAATGCAATGAATAACATTACTAGGAACATGTCAAATTATACGTTGATAATGAATTTTTGGATGCATCTGCTATGTAATTGTTCCCAGCGGATGTGTATTCATCTTCACCTGGCATTATTTTCCTGATTTTGGGGTTTGTTTTTTATTAGGCATTTTCATTTCTATCATAATTGTTACAGTGATCCCTGTTCCTTTGTTCTAATCGGGTCCCTTTAATGGTGTTGCACATTCTGAACAAAAGAGGAGGGGAAAACACACCAGGCTATTGGCAAAACAAAACACTGGTCTTTATTTGTGACTTTCTAAGTGCCTGGTTGGCCTCAGAAGGTTGGGTGGTGTTGACAGGGACCAGTTGTTTCCCTGAATGTGTCTGCCAGCTGCTCCAGGCATGTGTTCTGCAGAATAGGAGGTGAATAAACGCTAAAGGCTGCTCTGCTGACAGACAGGTACACGCTGCTTTTACTAACTGCATCTGAGATTTTTTTAAAAAGGTAAATAAAGCAAATTAGTAGCATTAGACGGTATGTTTTTTTCACAACACTGATATACAGAAATGCTCGCAATGAAAATATCTGTCATCAGTTTATGGTTTCAGTAAGCAATCCTACATTAATTGTGTTTACACAAACTTTCTGTATAACGTACTGTTTATCATCCAGAGGTCATTTTTACTTCACAGAGTATACCTGTCTCTCAATACGAGTAATTTAAAAAAGCTGCCGAAATCAACTGATCAAATACTGGATCTATGTGTGCAGAACTTAGGCTTTTATTAAAATTTTACTTTTTTTCCAATTCAGTAAATCATTTACAGCATCTGCCTGAAACTGTTTTCCACTCTGAAATATTTGCTCTACGCTCTACACACCTTTGACTTCTATATTGGTACACGCAGCAGCTGACATTTCTCTGTCTCACTGGGTAGTGGAGTGAACTACATGAACAATTTTAGCTGCAGTCAAAAGAACAGTCTGGTTCTGGTCTTTTCCAGAGGATCAGGGTTTCTGTTCAAGGGCTATTTTTGAGAGAAAGGAAATCACTGAACTTCATATCCAGATTTGATTTTTTTTCCCTGAATTCAGAGGGATGGGTTTGGCCCTGTCTATGAAAAACGTCAAGTGGGAATTTTAAACAAACCTTAATAAAAAACCCCCAAAGCCTGAAACAGCTAGATGCTTACTTTCTTTTCTCTCTCTCTCTTTCTTTCTTTCTTTTTCTTTCTTTTTCTTTCTTTCTTTCTTTCTTTCTCTTTCTTTCTTTCTTTCTTTCTTTCTCTTTCTTTCTTTCTTTCTTTCTTTCTCTTTCTTTCTTTCTTTCTTTCTCCTTCCTTCTTTCTTTCTTTCTTTCTCTTTCTTTCTTTCTTCTTTCTTTCTTCTTTCTTTTTTTCTTCTTTCTTTCTTCTTTCTTTTTCTTCCTTTGTTCCTTTCTTCCTTTCTTCCTTTCTTTCCTTTCTTTTCTTTCTTCCTTTCTTTTTCTTCTTTCTCTCTCTCTTTCTCTCTTTCTTTCTCCCTCTTTCTCCCTTTCTCTTTCCCTCCCTTCCTCCCTCCCTTCCTTCCT
>NW_008794230.1:111708-239505 GCF_000699145.1 Aptenodytes forsteri
TCCTTCCTCTCCCTCCTTCCTCCTTCCCTTCCCTTCCCTTCCTCCCTCATGGTAATAATTAAATGGTTTATGGCTTTTATTTAGCAAAATACTCCATTCTCTTTTGTGGAAGACTAAATTGGAAGGTACTCTCAGCTGAGCTGCCTGATCTTGAAACACTCATTGGCATTCTAGATTTTTTTATGTTTCTTTTAAACATTTGTAGATTGCTACATTCAGCCCGACAGTTTCAGGAGGTCTCATTATAATCACTTATAAGATGCTGTTCTTAAAAAAAAAAAAGAAAATTCTTAAGATTTGGCTTTCTGAAAGGGGACATAATATGAAGGTAAAATACAACTGGTTTCTTTAATCAATTGGGAAATGTTTGTATTCAGAATCATTTTAAACTATTTTCCCCCCAGTGTTTTAACATCAGTCTCCCTGCACACAGCAAGGCATGCAGCTACACAGTATGCACCTCGATTTTTTTTCTTTAATTGTGAATGTGAAAAATAAATTTAGTGTTATATCACAAACATTAGTTTGCAGTAATTTTTACAGGGTTACAGAACACGCCTTCAAAAAGAGCACTGCATGAATGCAGATTATATTGCATTTATTCACATTAAATAATTAGAAAGTGAACATTAAATTGACAGTAATGTAGAAAGATGTTTATTTATAAGGCTTAATAGCTACAACACCATACCAATACTTTGTACATGGACAGCACCTCTTAACAAGGAGTATTTTCAAAAACATTAATGAGCTAAATGTTAGGGAAACATGGAACTAAATTTTTCTCTTTATTATGCTGGCCTGAGCTAAGGAAATAGATATATTTAACCTCACAGTTACTTCAGGAAAATTGGGAGCAGAATCCAGTCAAACACGAGTTGTTTAATATCAATGCTTTCTAGATATGTTGCAATAGAATTTGGTTTGTACTTATAGAATATGTTTACATTTCACATGCAGATATAATTGTTTTTCTCTTCACTATCACTTTGTGTCAGTAGATCTAATACAATCAACAACACAAATATCTATTCACAGTAATTTAGTAATTTACACCAGTTTTTCCCATTGAAATCTGGACTTTGAATTTCTTCAAAAAAAGATATACAGCTACTCCATGATGCATATTTGGGAGTTAGCCCGAATTGCAGCAATAATCATACATAGAAAAAGATTTAATTTAACCATTCATTAATGTAATATATCTGTTCCTCCTCTGATCCTGCAAATTTCTAACAAGGCAATTGAACATCCCCAGGTTTTGTTCCTCTGGGATTTTTTCATCTGTCAAGAGAATTTTGTCCAAAAACCTATAAAAATGAAAATCAAGTGGCTCAGTTTACAAAAGCTATAATAAAATAAATGCCACTTTCTTCATTATGCTAAACCAATTAAATCTAATTTCTCTTCTGTTTCCATACATAAGCAACAGCTGTACATGCCATCCATGGGTAATTAATTGCTTCCAACTGCCTGCCAATGAATGGTATTTCTTTAAATCGGTGACACGGCACAACATGGGCCTCAAAGTACGTCAGAGCACATCAGGTCACGCAACATGTCTGATATACTACAAGGCACATGTTTCTGCACGTACAGCTGAAGAGCAGCACACACCCCTGCGGTCTGTGCCCTAGAGCTGGGCTTGCTTTAGCTGTGGATGGACCATTGACACCATGGGGGCTCAGCACACAGACTGCCTTTAGAGCATCCCACAGAGATGGACAGCAGATGTCATGGTTTGCACCACAGAGCCAAGCAGGTATGACGTACGGCACCCTTTCATGGTGCCCCGGCTGCCAAACACAGCCACCTTCAATCAGTAGGGAGCCATTGCTTCAGAAAAGTGACTTGCCATCGGAGAAGGACCAATACAGGTCTTACCAACTTTTAGCTGTAGTTGAAGTTCCATAAAAAAATGGGGTGAACTGTGAAATGGAGACTGGAATTAGTGTCCCAAATATGCCTTATCAACCTCTTGTCCCCTCAATGGATAAGGTAAATTATTTTCTTTTGGAAGAAGACGTACAGCCTGAGAGCCTACTACTGTAACTGGATTGTGTCTGGTCTGGGTTGTTATAGAAATGAGTTTATGTGATCCAGAGACAACAAGGTAGCCATGTGGCTCATAGTTAAAAATTGTCGTGGTTTGACCCCAGCTGGCAATGAAGCACCACACAGCCGCTTACTCGCTCCCCCCATGGTGGAACGGGGGAGAGAATTGGAAGAGTAAAAGTGAGAAAACTCGTGGGTTGAGATAAAGACAGTTTAATAGGTAAAGCAAAAGCCACGCATGCAAGCAAAGCAAAACAAGGAATTCATTCACTACTTCCCACCGGCAGGCAGCCGGTGGCAGGTTCAGCCATCTCCAGGAAAGCAGGGCTCCATCATGCATAACGGTTACTTGGGAAGACAAACGCCATCACTCCAAACGTCCCCCCCTTCCTTCTTCTTCCCCCCTCCCAATTTCTTGTGCCCCCCCCCAGCCTCCTCGCTGTTGGGGTGGTGTTGAGAAGCAGCAAGGCCTTGACTCTGTGTAGGCACTGCTCAGCAATAGCTAAAACATCCCTGTGTTATCAACACTGTTTTCATCACAAATCCAAAACAACGCCCCATACGAGCTCCTATGAAGAAAATTAACTCTGTCCCAGCCAAAATCAGCACAATAATAAATGACTTTTTTTTTCTTTTTTTCTGTTTGAAAAATTCATTATAAAGATTTCATGTAACAAAAGATTTTTTTCCAGCTCCATTAGGGAAAAAATGAAAGATGTTTGAGTTGGGGGCGGGGGGGACAGCACACGGAAGCAGCTTTTATTGTATACTCTTGAAGTTCAAAAGAAGTAGTGTGTGTGCCAAGCCTTTGTAAAAGCAAAAAATAAACAAACATCTTTCAGTGGAAAATGAAAGAAATTGCAAGGGTTTTTAAAAAGGTACATTGTTTTTCCAGGCTTAAGCCATCAAGTTAAAGCTTTTAGTGTCTTTATTCTGACATGTTTTTCCTTATTTGGATTTTCAGGTTTTGTGCTCTGTATGTATGGATATGAGTATAACTTTTAAAACTGTATGTGTATGAAAGAGAGGAGAGGAGACCCAATCCACCTTTTATATACACCGATACGAAGTAGGAGAGAAAACACGGAAGTCTTTGAAAGCACACAAATGTAAAACTGGAGTAAATGAGAAGAAGATTAGACATGTGGAACAAAATTAAGACACGTTAAGAACATTAGAAGAGTCCTACTGGTTCAGACCCATGGTCAACGAAGCCCAGTATTCTGCCTCTGACTGTAGCGCGGGAGACACTATTAAGGGACAACACACAAGCCCACAAGTTTCTACAGTCAATTCCCCTCATACTCCCCCAGTGTCCAGAACTGCTGCATTAGGGATATTAGAAGGTACATCCCTGCCTAGTCTTTGTAAGAGCCATTCATGGACCTGTTGCTTTTCTAATTCCTTTCTGAACCCGTTTATACTCTCTGTCCTCCACAGCCTTCTCTGGAAGCAAGTTTCTGAAGTTATCTACTCTCTGCACAAAGTAGTACTTTCTTTTATTTGTTTTTAGATGGCTCCTTATAGGTTTTAGTGAGTGGTGCTTGCTCTCATATTGTGTGGAACTTGTTGAACAGTTCCACATTCAGGTTATCCACTTCGTAATAAACCTTGACCACAATTGTCAATCCCAGACTTCTTAGCCTCTCCATATGCAGTTGATCCATATTCTTGATTATTTTAATTGTCTCGTCTGTTCCTCCTCCAATATCATGGCCTTTCTCTTGAGACATGGAGACCAGAACTGCACACAGTACTAAAAATGTGGGCATACGCACATTTTTATATAGCAGCAAAATTATATCTTCTGTCTTGTTCTAAAAACCTTTTCTGATGATGTCCTGCATTTTGTTGGTTTTGATTGCTACTGCACACTGAGCTCATTACCTCAGAGACTTGCCAGGGATGACTCCAAGATGCCTTTCCTGAGTTCTGAATGGTCATTCTGAGTTCAGCATCTTGGGGCACGGCTCAGATTATTCTTCCCTGATACATTACCTTAAATTTATCTACACTGAAGCTCATTTGCCATCTTCCTTCTCTGCTCAGTTTTGCCACCTTTCTTCTCAGCTCTGAAGTTCCTTCAGCCAGTTGGCAATGACGTTTGACCACACAGAATAGCTTGATATCATCCTCAAACTTGGAGATTTCACTGCACACTCTCTTCTCCAGGTCATTGATGAAAATATTTAATAAAACCAGTGTCAGTGTCTATCCCTCAGGGACCTTGCTGCCGAAAATAAACTATCCATCCTGTAAAACAACCAAAAAGCCCTACTCTTTGCTTCCTATTCTTCAACCAGTTTGCAATCCATATAAGACATTTTCTCAACACCTGTAGTAACTGGGTTTCTTTACCAGACCTGTCAAAGGCTTTTTGAAAATCCAAATATATTATGTCCTCTGTATCCTCTTAATCCATGTGCTTATTGAAACCTTCACAGGACTCTAGCAGGTTAGAGGGGCAGAATTTCCTGTTGTAGAAGTCATGCTGATTCTAGACAGTTTCTATCTGTGTGTTCAGTGATCTTACTCTTTATTACAGTCTAGCTTCTTACCAGGAATTGAAGGATACGAGAACAGCTCGTGATTCCTGAAAGGCTTAATGAAAGATCTGTACAATTTTTCTGTAAATCATGTCATGCGCATGCTTTTTGTAATATGACTGTGGATACAGGTTTTTAATATCATAAGCATTATTTATTATTACAAATTCATTAAGAATGGAAGTTTTCTACTTGCCAGTTTTCATACCCTGCCACAGAATTATCAATTATTCAATAAACTCTGAAGGAAGAAGTTGGAATAAAAAGGTATGGACATGGAAAGAGCATGGTTGTGCATTATGCTTCCTCCGTGCACTCAGGTCTTCTCCAGAACCCAATCCTGCACTTTGTCCAGCAATGGGAAATTTGCCCTGTGTAAGGAGACCAAGCTCTGGCACCCCTCACTTGTTTCACGGAAAGGCATAGTAGCATATTGGTTTTAGCCTGAGCAATTTTATCCTGGTTTTCCTATAGTAAGAACCTATCTAAAGAATTTCTATAAAAATTATACTTGCAAATCAGTATTGCTGGTTAAGTTTATCGTTAGAGCCTACAGAGTTTTTGCCTTGACACTTCAAACACCAAGCTCAGTGTTTCTCCTTTAGTACAAGCAATAGAACAGATGCCTGACCTTCCCTACTCAAGGCTCTGAAACACTGGCCTTCTTTAAACCAAAGAACATAATCAATATTTTGGTAGTTTGCATGTGTCTATTATGAATATATTAAAAACACTGCATATGCACACTAAAAATATACTCGCTTCCTATAAATTCTGTTCTGTGTACACATATAAACCACTGCAATTTAGTTATTTACTGGGTACTACAAGAGCTATAAAATGCCACTTTCTAAGAATACAACTGAGGCTTAAGTCAGCATTTTTATGATATCATCTGTACTGGGAAAACATTAAAGGCTCAATATTTAATAAACATAATAAACATCCCCATGAAACAAATTGTTCATAAACTACCTGTTTAATTTTTCAGGGTTCCTGAACCACATATTTTCTTATTAGTTGTGAGCCTGCTGGGTTGCAGGATAGATAGGGCCTGTCAGGGATAGAATATAATGTAGCGGTTTTATGAATTATTTCTGTGAGGAAAAGCCTATTACAGCTGACAAGAGGATGATGATATTAGCCCATCATCATTCAGATGGCACCACCCTTCCCCCTTTCATCCATCAGACCTCTTGTATGGAGGCTGAAAGCCATACAGTCTTTGCATAGCCAACACAAAGACAAATACTGCTCTTTTTCTGTGTCCATGAAACATTTAGTATTTCATTTTGAATCATGGCAGATGACAGTAACAAATGGCCTAATGAATCTCCCTTATTGTCCCTTGTGAATCTGAAGATGAGCTAAAAGTAAAATCTCTGTTTCTTTTTTTGGACATGCTCGTTTGGGATTGAAAGGTTTTTGCTGCATTCTAAATAGCATTCCTCCGTTACTGAAAATTAGACCAATAAACAAACAAGCAACTTGCAAACCACACAGCTATACCGCTGTAGACCATTCTTCACCCTGTACCTGACAAATGGTATTTTGGGGAAAGTGCTGCAATCAACTTTGGCACAGTTATTTAAAGCAATGTACATATGTAAAAAAAAGATATGTAAAACCAATAATAAAACTGCATAATGAAGTTCTCTATTAGAAAACAATAGTAATACATCAGTGGGCATCATGAATTATAGACCTGTCTTTAACTCCTTTTTGTTTTATTTAAAAGAAAATACACTAATGATGTCCACACTTTACTGCAAGAATATGGCATTGCTTGTATAGATTTATAAGATCTGATCATCTAAACAGGTCTTTAAAGAGGGTCATCAGTAAAAAATCATTACAGATGATCATTCCCCTCTTACCGCCACTGCCTCCCAACCTACAAACTGAACATCGTTACACAGCCATCTTGCCTTCATTTGCCCATGCAGGAAATTTTACAGGCAGAAATTAATAATGTGGCTAGAAATAGTTTAGTGAGCACTGTGTGATAAAATGCTTCTATCACAAGACCTTGCTCTCCTTGATCCAGGTGTTACATGAGCTTTTCTTTCAGTCGTATGGGTGACTGATGCACTTGCTTCTCACCCCCTGCTGTAACTGTCTCGGTAGCGAGATGAACGCTGGTTCGGGTCACACTGGGCTGCATGGTGCCCCCCATACGCTCTTGGAATTCACTCCAGTATGACTGCATCCCAAACCTCATGTTGGCCATGTCTGCCCTACTGGGCAGATATGCTTGGGGTGGGCCATATGGTTTTAGTTCCCTGGCTGCATCCTGATTCCAGGTCAGAAATAGAAATGTGAGTGCGATCCCTCAGCGTACTTGTCTCCTTTCAGTGGACACCTAGATAGACAAGTACAGAGGGAGCTGCAACGCTCTGCAGTAAAGTCTACCAATCTGGATGATGAGGAAACTAAGACTATGGACTGCATCTATCCTGCAGCATAGACACAGGAAACCTTATTCTCATTGGCCCCATTTGTACTTCAGTCTGACTCCAAGATGTTCTGATATTCTACAGATGCATCTATATCACGACTAAAGTTGTCGGGGTGTAACCTATTTGCTCATTCCTAGCAAGGAGCTATCATATCCCTTTCATGGATGTATATAATGATAGCAAGCTCACGTTTGCTCCCTTTTACTTGAAAAAGTCTTCCCTTCTATTTATTTCACTTTTTTCCTTTTAACTGGTTTCACCTATCCCCAAAACATTGTGATTCATTGAGCTTTGCTCTTCAGTAACGTCTCTCCTGATTCCCTCTCGTGCAACATGCAGGCTTTCCTTTAGCAAAGCACAAGGCAGAGGAATGGCAGGAACTCCTTTTCATTTATTATGAAAAGTTGTGAAAATACTTCAGCAGCAAATGCTTGTTTTGTTTTGTCAGGGAAGCTAACAAAAATGGCTTGCTTTATGTATGAAACTTTTTGCACAGCTCTGTATCTACTGTAGGCACATGTGCATTTTTGACATGACAGATCATAATGGCTCTTTCAGAGCCATTACAGTTACCAAGTAAATCCTTCTTAGTTCAAGTACATATAATTGATTCCCATAGACTGTAATAGCTCCAAAACCAAGGCAATACCCTTACCAAACATAAAAACAGTGGCAGGACTAATACATAATAGCAGTCAGTTTTTACCACCATGGTACTAGAAAATGATGCAGTGCTAACAACATGGCTTTTTTATTTGCTGATTTTTTGGCACAATAGAAAGGCAATAATTCCATGGTATTGCAGTGGTATCATTCCTGCATAGTCCTGGTAAAGCTATAAATCCTCAACTATCACAGTAGTCATCTCAGGCTCCATATGGAACGTAAATTAAGGGCTTGTCCATTCAACTTCTATGCATACAAATATTCCTGTACAGTTTACTGGGGCAAGTGCATGAATAAGTCTTTTTTCTTGTAAATTAGGGATGCAGAATAAAAGCCAAAAAAATAGCTAACTTTAAAAATGGTACCACAAATTATAACATAACAGTAATTTAAGCAGCATTCAATACACTTTGAACTATAGGAAAAAGGAGAAAGACCTCAGTTATGCTCTACAGTCGTCTCCTGTACTCAGAATGCTGCAGATTTGTATTGCTCACAAAGGAATTGTGCAAAACCCTTTCCCAAGCAGCTTGGTGAGCAGTGGTAATACAGAGCAGGCATTACATTTTTTAATGTAATAGTCTGCTCCTCCTCAGCATGTCTGATAGATTCGATAAACAGCTTGGCAACATACATTCCTGCCTTCCTACCGCATAAGGGTATGAGAAAGGATAATCTCTGCGCTCATGAACATAGATGACCAATGACCCTAAAAGGAAGGAGAGCACCAAATGATATATTGACAAGACGGGCCATTTTCTTTCATATACAGAAAATAGGGAGAGTGCAGTAAGAACCTCCTCCTTCTCTTCCTTTTTTTTTTTAAATGACTTTTGAAGAAAAGACAAGTTTTTAACAGTTTTTTTTTTGTTCTGAAAGAGTTTATATTACAATAGAAAAAGGTGCTGTAAACTTCAAGGAGCTAATGTACCTTCTGTAAAGAAGTCTCAGTGGAGATCATAGAAATTTCACGAGTCCCATATGTTAATAATGTCTTTGAATATAAAAATCAAATTAAAAACTGGAGCTGAATGAATAAAATACTTTTGTTAAAAGTAACATTTTGAAATGCTGTCAGTAACTATCATAAATATTTGAGAAGTTATTATGTTAATCTTCAACTATAGCTCTGAAAACATTTTTAGTGACAGACAGTGCTTCATTAATAGAGTTCTGTATGTCTAATTGCTTTAGGCAAAGTGGGTTGCATTATTTTGACATATGACATGCAATTAGTACATGGTCACACGGCTAAAGGAAGATTTTACACCTTTTTTCCTTCTACATTCAGAGCAGATAATTAGCATATTTTTTCTGCTTAGAATAATCATCAGAGCCTTAGATCAGAAATTGCCTAATGAGGTAAAATTCCAGTTGTTGACATTAATACATGTGACATTTTTTTCAGTTGTAAAAGTAAACCTACTGCTGCCATTTCATTTACTCTTTCCAGCGTGTTCTAAAGATTCAGCTATGTTTTTTTAGCATCAAGCCATTGAATAATCATGTCTTTTCAAGAGAGAGAGATGAATGATGTTTTTCTATTTTAGCATATTTGCTTGATAGTGATATTTTAAGAAGATTAAATTTGGCTATAACCTGCAGCCATCCTAGGTAGATTGCAGTTCTCTTAACACAAAAGGTAAACCACGATCACAATATATGTGCTCCTTGCTTATGAACTTTTTTGATATACTGTACAAAAAATGGAACTCATTTTGCTCAGTTATAAGACTCACTCTACAGGTTGTGTGTAACACTCCTATAATGAAAGTCTGTCTTTTTGCATAAAAACATATTTTGATTACCTTGTGTTGAAGAAATAGTGGAGATTTATTATAGATAAGCTGATGAAACAAAATACACTTTGGCTACAGAAATAAGTGTTTTCCTAGAGAAGAGATTTTGAAAATTTTAAAAAGGTTTATATTAGGTCTTTTTAAGTAGATTTTTTATTTCTTACATTTAGCACAATTGCATATAATCACCTTTTATGTTCAATTTCTAAAGAGCATATTCATTTGGGGCAAAGAAGTGGTTTGGATTCTCATTCCTTCACTCCTTATTCAGGCAAACTTTCCTCTGAAAAATTTACATGAGGTGTGGGATCTGCAACTGAGCCAGGTTTTCTGGATATGAGTTCTGCTAATAGTTCTGAGCGTAGAACATACAAAGATATTCTTCAGAACTACATCAGACACTTAGTGGTACCTATAGCAAAGGGCTGACTTAAGCATGAGGTGGACAGATTTTTTTTTTTTACTTTTAATATCCTGCTATTCATTTAAATATACAGGAGAGAGGAATCATAGAACACACTCTTGCCTTATTTCAGATATTTGATATTTACCAGGATTGAGACAGCGGTAGGGTTAGCACTTAACATTTACAGAGAAAAAAAGGCATAGACATTTACCTTTTTTTCATAAATTGGGAGGTAAATGTATTAAAAACAAGCTTGCTAATTCCACAGGAAGCAAGAGTTTATAGAGTGACCTGACTACTTCATAGACATCTCTGGAGACAAGGATGCCCATCCTGCTTCAAGTATGGTCAAAATTTATTTTTTTCTTTTGGGTTTTATTATTAAGTTAATTAAAAATGAGCAGTATTAAGGTAATCATAATGTTTTTCTTCAGCATAAGTGTCCCAGGCATTGTTTTCCTACTACTATTTACTTTGAGAGCAATGATTCCTTGACTACTTCATAGACATCTCTGGAGACAAGGATGCCCATCCTGCTTCAAGTATGGTCAAAATTTATTTTTTTCTTTTGGGTTTTATTATTAAGTTAATTAAAAATGAGCAGTATTAAGGTAATCATAATGTTTTTCTTCAGCATAAGTGTCCCAGGCATTGTTTTCCTACTACTATTTACTTTGAGAGCAATGATTCCTTTAACACTACTTCCCCTATTACAATTTCCAACTTCTCCCTACACGTGTAGCAGTCAGATTGATTTTACATCTTCTTAGATGATGAACAGCTGCTGTTTTAAAGCCTCCTGACAATGCTAGCCCATCTTGTAAGACCTCTGTAAAAAAACCCAAAAAGTAAAAAAAAAAAGAATGCAAAAACCTGCACCTCAGATCATCATGTGTGTGTGATGAGGACCAGTGAAGAAAGATAAAAGTGTATGCTTTTAAAGAACCAAGAGATTCTATTGAATGAACGTAACAAGCCAAAACAGTAAGGCAATAATATATGCTAGCAACTGACAGGGAACAAAGTAAAGAAAGTCTCTTTTGTCACCAGCTTTGCTTCCTTGTCTTAACTCGTTTCCAGTGAATAACGTGGAGGTCAAAGAAAAACAGGATAGAAGAAGAAGAGATTATCCTAGTCCAAAGTCCATCGGTGGCTACTGAATATAATGATAAAGGTGAAATGTCCATCTTTGACTCGGAAGCCCCCCTGCTCTTGTAACAGCCAGATACTTGGAAGATATGTTCCCAGAAGATAAACTTTATACATATACTTACTTTCACTCTTTCTTTATCTTATTCTGCTCATTTATCAGGCTAGATGGGCTAGATATTCTAATCCAGTCTGACTACTCTTCTATAGCACCCATAAAACTGTGTATTGAAACTGTTTAGAGATAAATTTTGATGAGTCTCAATTAGGGCTGATAAGCTATTACATATGGCTTTTTTATTCTGAACATATAATGATAAAGGTGAAATGTCCTACATGTGGCATGTAGGATTATTTTATTCATATATTTTCTGCTGTGCCATAAGGTGGTCGTGCCTCCCTGGTGCTACAGGTAGGATAGTACAGAGCTCAGAGAGCTCATGTTACTGGTGGGTATATGTAGCACTAGTTACTTCATGCATCTTCCACTGCATTTTGGAATTACATTGCGCTGCGGTCTAAAAATGTGCAGCTTCTGATAAGAAAAAAAAGCTTTTCTAAACTACATTTACAGTTGCAATGAGACTGTGATAGTGGCGTTTAGTGGCAAGATGCAGTCATTCAGCAGCAAGTCAGCGAGAAACCAAATGTCCACAGATTACATTACACTGCCACAATCTACCACATCACAGTAAATCAATGAAGATCAAATTGGCAACCAGCAGTATGCAGGAAATCAGAAACACCAAAAAGGGCGTCTTTGACATTTTTGTTTAAGCATACATTCACTGATCTTACTAATTTTGTAAAAGCTAGAGAGACTAAATAAAACAGATTAGAAATTCACAGACTAAACCCAGATGTAGAAAGATCCTCACAACTAAAGAAATGTTGGTACAAATTCTCAGAATTGCCTGAAATCAAACTGAATACGTACCAGCAAGATTTGTTTCAACCAGGCCTACACGTAAAAAAAAATGTATCTGCTCAACATGTTTAAGATGGTATTCAGCTAGGACCATGATATAAATACTTAGATTTTTTTTGTCGTGTTGATCCTGATCCATTATTTCTTCATTCTCCTATTTCTATCACTGGTACCAGGTACCAGCTGGTAGATATTTGAAATTAGAGCTGAGCATATAATTGGATGTTTTGGTTCACTGACACGACTGAAAAACTGGAAGTGGGGGGAGGGAATGATCATTTTAGATTGACTAGGAAGGATTGTTTGTTTGTTTTTGGTTTTTCTTACCTATAGAACAATCAGGAAAAAAACCTGCTTCTGGTAACATAAAATGATTGTTTCATTTTCAGGTTGTGTGCTTTATTTTAAACCTATAAATATGAACTTAAATGAAAATACGAAATTTTTCTTTAAAGAAGCCTTAAATGAAGAATATTTTTTTCTATTTTTTCCATTTTGTTGCTGGCTGAAACTGTTCACCAAATTTGACATTATTTTTACAAGCATTTTTATTGACATCAATCTTTTTTTTAATTTATTGATTGCAATATATGATCACAAATGTTTGCCTAGCTCTACTTGAAATATCACTGGATTAATGGCTTCCAGATGATTAAGTTGGAATCACATAGGAATCATTTTGTGCCTCTCTTATTCTTAGACTCCTTAGGAGAGTCAAGTCCCCGGGACACATTAGGGCAGCTCTGGGAACTGCCATAATACCTACTTCCTATTCCCTGCCACAGTTCCAGAAGGCATGTAACAGTGAAGAATCATTGAGACACATGGAAGACATTATACCTACACTATGACCCTTTTGGCCAGCTATATCTGGCACAAAGAGCAGTAGGGCAATGCTGAATCTTAGTTTTTTGTAATCACATATAAACACTTCTCAGAAATATGATCAGTTGCACTAGGCAATGTTTAATGTACTTGCATATTTTAGCCTTTTGAGTAGGAAATTAGGTGTGTGGGGAAATAGTGCAGATGCTTTTCTGATTTTCTAGCTTTGATGAGTTTTTTTCTTTGACATCATCCATTTTAGGGTCACCACATGAATTCCTGTACTCCCAGATTAGTGCACAGGCGGTCACTCCGTTACTGGCTTGACTAAACTTCTTTCACTACCAGCTACAGAATTTAATTTCTGGAAAATTTTTCAGAGGACTCTGAGATTAAAAGTGATCAGATTGCCTCAACATACATTGCTTTCTATATATCTAGTCTTTTAAAACGTACAGGTATAATTAAAGTGGTATGATCCCTATGAGACAAATGCAAAAAAGAGTCCCTGCCCATATTTGTTTGTGTTGTTGCTCTGAAAATTTTCTACATATGCTTGGTAGAGAGAAAATTAAGCACCCATCTTGCAGAATACACTGAATTATACTACTTGTTTTACTCTCAGTTGTCTTGCTGATTAACCTGTTCAGCAGAAAGATTCCTGTAATATCTAATATAACATGTACAAGTCACTTTATTGCTTTCAAGCTGGCATAATAGTTTCCCCCAGATTATGATCTTCATTTCTGCCTTCTATAGCTGGAGTTCTTTTTGAACATATCTTTCCCTTATCTTTCATGATGAGAATGCAGTTTCCTCCACAGTCCCTTCTACACAACCTGGACAACCTTATTTTACAATGCCAGGTTGTCAATTTTGACTGAAAACAATTCTTATGAAACAAGGTGAGCTTCTGTGTATTCATGCCCTAGGCATTATGTGCCTCAGAATATGGTTTGATGCTTACATCCTGTTATATAGCCACACAACAGAAAAGGAAAACTGGGCAAGGGCTCAGAAAAACAGAAAGTTGTATACAAAATTTGCCAAAATTATAGTCTCATAGATCGATCAAAACTAAAGATATTTTCAGTCGGAAACTTCTCAACAAAAGCCATTTCCAGCCCTGCTTTTGGTTTGATAACACTGACTAGGCAGTCAAGATGCAGAAAATAAAACCTTTTTAATTGTAATTGCAGAATATCTTTTTCACTCCCTTTATTCTGCAATACTGCCAGAAATTTCTATGAAACAAATTTTAAGTACATGTGCACTCACACACACAAGTCCCTGCTCTTCAAAGGAAATTAATCCTGTAAAAAAAAAAAAAAGCATCTAAATTCAAAAATTCACTCTATAAGAAGAAATATCTTGGAGGTCTTTTTAAATTTCATAGGTCAAGCTTCTAATGAGAATTGGAAGATAGGAATTGGAACGCTCTCATAAAATTTTATAAGAGCCACAACATTCAAATTATTGTGCTATATAAATAGATACACTAAATGTAAATAGGTGCATACCGTTGGCCTCCATTTACATTCAACAGAGACCAATGATAATTTGAGAAACACTACAAGTGTATGTACACCAGCAAAGCAAGTGTCCTTTGGCAGGATACAACAGTATAGTCCAAAAAAGACTTAATATGGGGGACATAGAGACAGAAAAAAACCTACCCTAGCATAACACCATTAATAGTGTTTCTTTTAGTTCAATCTTGAGTTATAATCTTAAAAAATCGATCAACAACACATTCATGATTTCAATGTTTCTCATTCCATGTTTTGATTCTGATCTGCCACAGTTGTTAAATGAAATTAGGTTGCAGTTACTTCAACCAGAAACACAAAAAGGTTATGACTTTTTTGTTTCAAAAGTCATAAGTTATAGCTAAAGGGCCTATTCTTCTCTCAAAGAGCACATATAACACTAATTAGGGGCAATGGGAATGACATGTCTCTACTAAAAGGAAAATGTAAAATTTCATTAAAATATTTGTTAGTAATAATGCCAATTATTAAGGATTATAGCCTCAATATACAAGAACTAGGTCATTTTGAGAACTTTTCGTAATACTACTTTTTAACGTAAATTAAAAAAAAAAATCTACGAACCATTTTAATAATAGTGAGAAGGTAGGATGGGAAAAAGTACATTTAGCCTACAAATAAATGTTAGAAAAGAGCTTTACAGCTATTTCCCCTTGGAAAAAATATTTTTATAAAGTAGAAGATATCTCAGTATGCTGCTCATTGATACAGAGGTACTGTTATAGCATATTCAGTCCCAGTATCTTGGATTTCACAATTTATTATTTTTCATCTTTGCATGATCCAGTATTCATTAATATAATTAATTAGAAAGATAAAATCATAAAAATATTTTTAATAATATTTAATAATAATTTTTAATAATTCAGTTAAATGCTTAACTGCTTGTTCAATGCCTCAGTTATGAAATTTTCTGCATTCAGTTTTTAATTTTACTTTACATGTCACTTGGAGAAATATAAATGCTTGAAGCATCAAAATTTCAGTTACTTCAGCTTTATTATTTATTTTGTAATCCATAGCTTGTTTAAAGGATGGATTTTAAATATTTTGTAATTAGGCACTTGGAAGTATTTCAGTTAGTAAAAACTTTTCTTGTAACCCATATATAAATTATTTACTTCGATCATTTGGGAAACTAGCCATAATTATGATGACTATTTAATTAAGGCTTCTGCAGAACTTGACAACAATGCTAATAAAGCAATTTAAGAGATACAAGTAGTTGATCTTAATTGGAAGAGATGACACTATTTACAAGAATAAATGATGGTAGCTAATCTCACATTCGTAATTATCAGTGATGGGCCTACTTCAAAAGATGTTGTGGCTCTTGTCTGCTTTAGCTGAGCCCCCCAAATATATGTGTTTATTCAGAGTTTATGTGTCTATCTGAATTGTAAATGTAGCAATTTTTCTTATAGGAGGCAGCTGAGTTGCCTACTGGACCTGAACGCTTCAGTGACAGAACAAGAAAAAGCTTTTATATTTGCCACCCAAACAATCTCTCTTCCCTTTTTCATCTTTTGGAGTTGTAAGCTCTAGCCTTGCAGTTTCCCAATGAAGAATGCGTTTGATTATCTGGAGCAAATGATGCCTGGCTGCTCTATAGGAATACATTAAACATCCATATCCTCTGATACAATATGTCTGCACCTTGCCAGGTGGAGCTCCATGTGTCCTCTGGAGTACTGATATCTCTCTCTCCCTTTCACAGACCTGGCTGACAAGGCTAGTACATCAAGAATAGTGCCTTATAGTTCCTGGCATCCAGTCGGTCTCTCTATAGCAACTCCAAACCTGAACGGAGGTCCAGGAGATGATGCCATTGGGTCAGCATTTTCAAATTGAACTATTTTATTTACACTATCAGATTCAGGAGAAAAGACTCTTATGTGGTTATTTTTTGTTCACATGAGTACAAACTTTATGCTGTGTGAAGTCCTGAAAAGGTCCTGAAAATACACATAATAAAGCAAACGGTACTCGTATCTAGGCACTGGCTGAAACAATGATGCACAGTGAGCAGCATGTATCTCGGTATATATCATGTTTCTCTCCCTTTCCCAACAGAGAATTTATGAGATCCTGTGGATGTTGACTGCTCATTGCTGGGCATTTTGGGGTAATTCAGATACTTGAATTGCCATCATTTCCTGTCACATTCTGGCACAGACAGGCAGACTTTGTTTTGTGACAGTGTTTGTGGCAGCAGGGTAAAAGGTACCCTAGAACTGGTAACTTCAACTATCACTGTTTGTGGACCACCTCAGTGTATTACAGGAAAAGTGAGTGAAGCAGTTTGAATTTTCATGTTTTGGAGTGGATACTATGCTTCCCACACTGTTTCTCTGAGAGCAGGATTTACACTGATCAGCAGGTACTGTAAATGAAACCTGAAAAGAACACTGGGAACATATTTTCTGCTTGGAAAGGATATGACTCTTCTTTGTATGACTATATTCTCTGCAATGAAACATGGCAGCAGATCAAGAGAAAACACTTTTACTCTTCTCTAGTCTCACTGATGACTTTGGTAGTATTTAAGTTGTTTCTGGAAACCTCTGGTGATTTTCTCATTGAAACCTTTTATATCAGGATAACCTAGTCACTTTGCCTTCATTCAGTCCCAGTTGTTCACCTCTTGCTTGATGGCATGCAAAGACCTGGAGGAGTAATAGTAGCAGTGCTGGGGTTTGATAACTAGTGACACAGTAGCAGCGAACTGTGACAAGTCTATTACAAAGCAAGAAGTACCATTCCCCTCCCTGTACTAATTTTTCAGTTATCTTTCACATTATACAGTGCATATACAGAATTTTGATTTGCACTAGGGATATCTCCTATAGCTAACAAAAACAGACCATCCAGGATGATAATGTCTCTGCTAGAAGACATTGCAGCTGAAATTAAGGTGCAATTCCTACCTTGACTAAACTAAAACTGGTTTACAATCTTATTTAAAAAAAAGAAACAACGAACTTGAGAAAAAGTCTCCATGCAGGGAAATACCAAAAGAAAACAAAAAAGGTCACACCGCACTCTAAATCATCCTAAAAGCATTTTCTTAGACTCAGGTCCCCAGTAAATAGCATGTGATATGCTTTGTGAACAATGGTCAAGCAAATAAGTTTTAATCCTAATAAATATGCCTATCAAGCAAGATCATTTTTAAGAGTGATGTATCCATGGACATTGCTGTTTCCCTTCCTCCTTATTAGACTACCTCTTCTTTGGTTCTTAGGAGTCAATTGCTTTCTATCCAAGGAATTTGTATGCCTCCCTTCTGTACATTTTTCTGTGGCTTGCTTTATTGTTTTCTAAACAGCTTATCACATGCTATTTATCATGGGAATGACTTTGATACCTTTGTGTGGGCTCCACAGACCCCCTCTTCTGATGATTAAATCATGGTGCCTATTCCATTACATCATATTCATAATGAATTACTTCATCCATCAATTATTGCAGAACTATTCCCATATCGTGTGGTAATGATATGGACTTTCCACACCATTCAAAACAGAGTGTGTAGCAAACAACCCTGCCATCAACTAAATATGAAAATGAAATTGAAACAGCAGAGCAGTCAGCAGCTGTGACATCTGTGAATGCACAGCCAACAGTTACATCATTGTGAGAAATGACACACTTTCTTCCACCAGCACAAATACTGCGTAGCATATTATACAGGAACATGACAAATCAAAAAGGTACAGCATGCAATAGCACTAGATTCTACAGGTATTTGTCTCTTCTGAATCAAATCCTTCTAAATCTTGTATTGCTAGCAGTTATTTCATTGCTTTAGATACAATAAATAGTCATTTAATAGAAGATAAATTGGCAAAACTACTTTTACAGAGCTCTGATTCTTTTTGCCCTACAAGTGTTTTTGTTTAACAGTTCCGAGTTAGAAGCAATTTAGAATTGCTAATGAATTGCAATTGCTATGAATGGCTATGAATCACAGAATCATAGAAACGCTGGGTTGACACAGACCTTTAGCAATATCTAAGCCTTTCTTCTACTGTGAGCAAGTATATGTATACAAATTTTTGTCTGTTATTTTCCAAAATCTCTAGTTGACCTATCCTAATTAAATTATCCTTTATGCCAAAACAGTTTTCCTTATATACACACCCTAAAACTCTGCAGTTGCAGATTAGCTCTTTTTTTCCTCAGGCAATCTGTCTTTACAGGTCTTATGTTCCACAAGGTGTCCCATGACTTTTCTTGCTGTTTTCTAGAGTTTCCGCCCCACTTTTACCTTTATTCCCTATCCTTAACCCTGTGCTACTCAAAACTGGACACAGAATTCCAGTTGCAAACTCTCTGGTGTTTAGCAGAGAGTAAAAATTACTTCTGGTCTTACATGCAACGATCTTACTGGTACGTTACAGGATGACATTTGTCTTTTATTTCAATAGCATTATTTGTTTTTTTTCAGCTTGGATTCAGTTTCATTATTGCTTCTAGTTATCTCCCCATTTTTATTTATGCAGCCAGGCGGGGGTAGGGGGAAGATTTCCCCTTAGTACTTTGCAGTTATTCATACTGAATTATATTCTATTGATTTCAGATCCTTCTTGCAATTTATCAAGATCTCTTTGAATTCTAACCATGTTCTCCAGAATACTCAACATCCTCCTTGGCTCAATGCCATTTTCAAATTTTACAAGTAAACTTTCCATTCAGTCACCCAAGTTGTTAATCAAAATACAAACACCTGGATAATGGGATAGATGGTCCCCTTTTTCTACAGATTACCCTTATTAAGTGGAATGCAATGGCAAACCACACCATGGTGTAGATCGGAATTCTATTTTGCTTTAACATCCTTTTAAAAGGGATTTAACACTTACGTATTCTGTGGTCAGTTATACTGTCTTGATTGTCACAGCACCCTACAATGAGTAGTCCTCGTCCAGGAGCCCTGTAAGTGTGCTTCATGCCTAAGGGGTTAAGCATAATAGCACAACAATGTTGAATCTAGCACCATTGCATCCATTAAAAACAGTATCTATATTTTAGTAGGTGATAGCAACAGACATAATACTTGTCATTGATTTTATAGGTTGAGTTTGTATCATAATATATTGACATTGTACTTTTATACAAGACTTGCTTCAGGGTGTAGCTGCATTCAGCACTGAATAACAGGCTAATAAAAACTGTAGCAGAAACAGCTTTACGACCCTCCATTGACTTGTGTTTTACATTGTATTATCTTATTGCAGACATCTGAATTAAAGGTTAACAAACACTATTTAATGGGTTGTCGGAATGAATGTACAGTACATGAATACATGCCTAGCAATGTCTATCAGTTATCATACTGTACGTGCATTGTGATTTGGGTGAAGACAAGACTGTAAATGGGTGATGGCTCCTGACTGACTCTTTTTAGTAGTATGAAATAGCACATTTTGTTATACTTCCTCCAATTAAGTGCATATCTACCATTAAAGCAATCTGTCATCATTTTAACAATGTCATTAACTTCTACAGTGTCTCACAGGCGCTTTGTTCTTCCTTCAAAATTAGCAGCACATAAATTTATATAGAAACTTCGAAATGCAAAATAGGGAAAACAAGTTTAAGAAGCCATCATCTGTAAATTATATAAAAAATAAAAAAGTGGTTAGTGAGGAAATGTGACTGCTTTAAAAAGAAAAAGTACAAAGTACTTAATCTGCAGAAATTGTACAATAATAAAAATGTACTAACCTATAAAAATATAAATTATTTTTTCTCTCTCTGGTAATTATAAGGAAATATGGTTTACCATACTATAAAAATGTACTAACCCTATAAAAATATACTAAATTATTTGTCTATCTATAGTAATTATCAGGAAATATGGTTTACAATAGAACAAAATGTACTAAGCCTGTAAAAATACACTAAATTATGTTTCTATCTATCGTAATTATTAGGCAATATGGTTTACAACTCACAAAAGTAGCATTTTAAAAATTATAAGGTTGGCTACAGAACTACAAAATCAAAAATAAGACTGATCCTTTCCTATTTTATGCTCAGACAAGCTAAACTTACTTTAGATGGCTCCAGTAAGCACAGAAAGAGCTATTAAATGCCCTGCTCAGCAATGGGTGTTTAAAACAATTGATGGATAAAACATGAACACATAAAAAAAATTAAAATTAATGGGTTAAATATTTCCTGAAAGTTTCACATTCAAATTAATAGTGATATGTCAGGCTGATGAAGTATCAGCTCTACAGGCTAGCTTTGTTAACACTGCACTATATTTTTCTAAATATAGTTAAGCTGTTATCCTTTTAAATTTGATTTCAAACAATATAAATCAAGCGTCCCATTTAGTTAAAAACTAAACCGCAATAAATTCATCTGCATTACAATTTTTAATTTCTTTCAACTGAAATGGTGCAAAGATACCAAAGACTACTTAAAAATATATGCGCTGTGCCAATAATGTGTATAACCTATAGGGAATATCAAGGGAAAATTTTTCAAAAGCATCCAAATCACTTAGGAACCTAAGTTCTAATTTCAGAAGTGACCTAGGACTGGATCTTTAAAAGTATGAAGCCCATAAGTTCTTCACTATAGGTGCTTAAATGCTTTTAAAAACCTGTAATATAGATAAGTGCATAAATTTACTAGCTTTCAGTGAGGCTTCTGTCACTCACTTTTGTCACTTCAGACAATGGCACACAGAGTCTCAGGTCACTTTTGGGAACTTCTGAAATATTAGCCCTAGTTCCAATAGTAGCCTGTCTTTTGACTCAAGCACCACTTTGCATTGTTATCAGCTTCTTTAAGTACTCTCGTCAAAGGGACTATGATTCTTTTATTCCTTAATACAATTTAATGTTGGACTTATTGCTGTCAGGAAACTGGCATTGTTGCATCACTTCAAATCATTTTTTGTAATACAGGTATTTGTCATTCTCTATATTCAGTCTCTTTCATAGCCTAAAATAATATTCTTCTCGAAAGCTCAGAAGAACTCAAAATATTCTTCTGTTACATAAAAAGCTTATAATAGTCTTCTCTTTCCATGTAATGATGATCTGATGTGATAAGAACATTGTGTTTTCTTAATTACAACCTACTGATTTCACAGGACATAGAAAAGAATTTATATTAAACAAAATTTTCATATGGCACATGTTAGACAAGGATAGATTTCTCATTATAACTCTGAGGAGAATAATTATCTCCATCTTACGTTAATACCTTGGGTGGGGCATCGTTTCCTTATTCATAAGTGTAACTGTGGTTATTTCCTACCATTTCATTTCAAGCAGCGGAAATGAAAAACTCATCAGGTAGAAGGAGCAATTAGAGAAGTTCTCAAATACTGGGGATGTGAGGATCCTGATCTCCCTCTCCTTCCATGCTAACAGAAGTAACAGATCAGTCCTGGATATAAGGAGAGTTACTCAGGCTAATACTGAAAATCTAGTGCCTGTTCCATTTCTGCCCCTGTGAGATCCTCTGGAAAGGAGAAAAAGAGTAAGAATCTTGCAGTGTTTCAATTTCTGCATAATAAAATGGATACCCTACTACATACTCTCCTCCACAGAAGCTAAGGGAAACAGAATGGCCTTGTCAGTATCTTGACATCAACCCAGAAAATTCAAGGGGACGTGCCAGTAATTCTACAAGAGCCTATTCCTTGGCTTTCATCCAGCTTGATCCTACAGAAGTTTTGACACCAGTCCAGCAAGACAGAAGGCCTGAGTCAGTTCTCCAGAGAGGCCCATGCTTTGACATCACTGTGCTATTCAATATATTGATGAGCTGGTGACCTCAAGGATGCATGGCAAAGTCTACCACTTTTAGAGGCACTGGGCTGGAGACCTCAGAGAAACTTACGCTTTCAAATCAGCACAGCAAGCTAATGTTTCTGACCCAGTCACTTCATTGTTACTCACCGCTTGGCAGCAGACCAGAAAGTTACAGATGACAAGCCAGAGACTTCATAGTGTTTTTTCCTCGTTTCAGACTGTTCCTGGTTCTTCTGCCTCAATATCAGTTCAGGGAAGTTGCTGAAAGGGCTCTGCCTTGTCTAAACTCCAAGGTTGTATGGTTAACACAGTGGCCTCTCAAATGCTTATTCTTTCCCACGTGGTCAGCAAACTAGGGCTGCTGAATGAGACAGTGCATGCGAATCTAGGCTTTTGTATAAGGCTAGTAAAATGAATCTGGAAACTGCAGTTTCACTGAGAAAAGTAACTCTGTTTCACATAGGAATTCAATATCTAGCATCCCACAAATCTGGATTTTTAAACAAGTAGCTGGCTTAGAGCTGTTGATGGTGGAAGACTCAGGTCTGTGTTCCTGGTCCCCAGTCTACACGGCTAGCACCTTCAGGGTCATGGACCCTAAAAGCCTTTGGATCGTGAGCTTGCAGTCAGCTGACCCCTGAGAAATCAATGAAAAATAACCTTGTCTGTCAGACAGGATTCTGTTGGAAATTCTACTTCCACCCCCCCCTTTGAAATTAAGGTGCAATTAGGCCATCTCAACCAAATAGTCTGATTCATCAGCTTGGAAACCTCTACCAATGCACTTTTTTGTTTGAACAGAGCAAAGCAGCTCTCCAGAAGAACACCAGATACGTTTCTTTGGCTTGATATTATCCCAGGTACCCATATGTGCTGAGCTACTGACTCTATATTAAACAAGACAGAGATCCTCAGAATGGTCTCTGCAGGAGGGCAGGAACCCCATATGATCTGACAACTGCTAATTTAGAATAATGCAGTATCCTATTTGGTTCTTGAGCTAACAGCTTTCATCACTGGAAACAACAGGTCTCCTACAATGGTCGTTAATTTAGGAAAGAGTACGAGACAAGTGCAAGCATATTGTGATATTTCCTCAGCGTACACTCCTAACTTCCAGACATTTCACTCTAACATAGTGTCACCTATCAAGATGTATCAGAAACTGAATTTAAAGGAATGGTAGATCCATATCCTTACTTGGCTACTGTTCCTCCTGTATTTGCCTGTAAAGGATCCACGGCATTGTCTCAGTAGCATTATGGTGGTAGCTTTTGAAAAGTTAGATCAGGGAACAAAGATGTATCTGTTAATACTAGAAAGATTCACATTTTATCTTTGTTTATTGGCAGTAACTCACTTGTGACAAATGAAAAAAATGAGCTGTTTTCTAAATGAGTGAAGAAAATTACATAATTATGGGAAAATGTATGGGGTGCAGCATATTTTTATTCTAATTATTTATTATGCTATTAATTACATGCATACAGCACTATGAAGGAATAGGTTTCTATCCATTTTCCTAGCCATATGACTGAATTCACCTATAATACATTGCCCTGTTGAGGATATGGTGTGACAGTCAGTACTAAATGATATATGATGAACTTCAAATAACCAGACATCACGTCCTATTGACTGACATGCCAAGAGCATGGCAGCTTAAGAAATTATAGACAATGCAAATTGCTGTCTTCCTGCAACTTCACTTAAGTAACTTTCTGTTGATGTAATTAAACTGAAGTGGCATCTGAAATTTATCAAACAAACCATGGATGTAAAAGAAATGTCCTGTAAAGACTGTAGAAGATTTTTGAAGTTACGCTTTGTAGCTTTTTTTCTCCAAATGTTGGTGAGTTCAGTGAATCAGATGCATTTTTTATTTTACGGATTTTTATTGTCTTCTGTTGCTAAATATTTTTAATACTGGTTAGATTTTAAGTGATAATAGTGGAGTTTTCCCTCAGTGGATTACTAAACATTTTTCTGGTATATGAGTCAAACATCTGCTCTTATAAAATCCTTTCACAGATAATGGATATGACTGATTACATGCAGAGGGCAAAAAGGCGTAAAGGGAGTATAAAGCCCTCTTACTCTTATTTTTGCTGAAGGTATTAAAGGAGATACCTGCAGACTATCTTCTCAGGAGCTTCTGGAGTGAGGGCATGCCACGGCCAAGGCCCAGGAAACAAGGTGTGTAACAAGCTGGGAAGATGCGAAGCTTTACTAGAGGATTCTGCACAGTTACTTCCCCAGGCAGCTGGTGACAAGCTCTTATAGCTAAACCATTCAGCCCCTAAAGCCGACAAAAAAACAGAGAACACAGAATTATTTTACCAAGACTTTAATCCTGTTTCCCTAGGGTGTAATTTTAGTGCTGCACCTCTTCCCACACAGCAACTTACTCAAGCTTCTAATTGTTATCCACATTCAGATCTAAAAACCACAATATTGTTGTTGGAAGGAATAAGAGAACAACTTTTTTTTTTTTTAATTGAAACAATGAACATCATACAGACAATACATTACCACTTAATGAAAAAACCTGGTAAGTCAGAAGCTTACCTGCTGTCTTTTATGTGCAACTGCAAATATTTGTCCTGGTTGCTTTAGAGTTATCAGATAAGCAGTCTTCCAAGTACTGTCTGCTTAATGTATGTTCTTTACTCATGAAGTGATGTGAAAGGAGTTATCAGGAACATGATTTCATCCATTGTACAGAAGATTACAAAAAAGAAATAGAACTTCACTCACTTTTACTTTTTACATTGTAGGCAATGGAATGTCTTCATGAGCTGGGACCAACTAATTGGAGCAGCAAAGGCAGATATGAAAACTGTTGAAGCTAAGGAAAAAATTCATTTCAAAACTTGATATACTTGAATCCTGCTACCCTAAAACATCAGCTGTGGTCAAGGGTATTGGCTGCAATCCAGATGAGAAAAAGAAAAATAAAGCAGTGGGAGAATGAAGTTGGTCAGAAATAACCCTAGTTGGATGAAGGAGTTGTTCCAGCTACCACTGGAAGTTCATGTATAAGGCCAGGTAAGTTTCTTAGTTGGCAAACATCATGTCACTGAGGGGGGCATAGAGGACAAACACTTTGCTGGAATGTCACCTTCTGGATCATATTATATCACAAAAAAAATCTCTGTGACTACCCAACTACTATTACTATTCAAGAGCGGGAAAAGGAGAAAGAAAAAAAAAAGAATCGATTCTTCCAAGTTTAAAAGAACAATCTTAATTTAGCAAATATATACAAAAATGTTTTGTATGTTAATTTCATTTTAAAAAAGAATGATTCTTCCAAGTTTAAAAGAACAATCTTAATTTAGCAAATATATACAAAAATGTTTTGTATGTTAATTTCATTTTTTGTATTCCATAGTATACAAATCATGTTGTAATTTCAGCCCATTAAACTGCTTTACCAACCATAGAGTTTAACTGGCCACAGCAGCACATCATAGTATTATACAGAACAGTGAAACTTTTCTTTTGCTATTGTCTTCCTTCCACCAGACCATATATGTATTAATTTACTGTTTGTATTGGGGGCTGATATAATGCCCTTCAAAGTCACTGGGGTGTCTTTCAACTCATTTTGGTGGGTTTTGCTTCAAGGTCTTTGCTTATACTTTTATAGAGTTTCCAGTATATGTAAGACAAATATGTTGTTTGCTTTACCTCACAATCAGACTTTAAAGCTTCCTCATTCATCCAAATTTGTCTTAATCATATTATTACTGAACTGTCCTTCCTCTGTCAACAAGAAGAATGACTATGATAAGTAGCAATATTTCCTCTGAGAAAGAGTTAATTTTAATTAATCAAGAGCTCCATCTGACCTTTAATAGAAAAAATGGGGATTGTCACAAGGATGACTTGTTTTAAAACTCCTTGCTCATAGTCATGAAATGAGTCCAAGCCTAGCGCAGTAGCAGGAAGGTTTAAGAGGAAACAGAGTGAGCAGAAATGGAGCAGAATGGATCAAAAATGAGGACTGAGGATGGGGTCAAACCTTCAGGGCTTAATTTTGCTATTATATAGTGCTAAACAGAATAAGAGACTATTCAAAATGCCATGGATTTAATGAAAAACCTACTCCCTTGAACCCTTGGGTAAAAGCGTGAGTATGTAGCTGACAGAAGAGTTGAGGACCTCATTTGTGTCAATATACACTGTAATTTTACAGGTTTTGTGCAAGTGTTTTTAAGAACACAAATTTGAATGCTTATGTGTAAGTGTGCAAGTGCCCTTTTTATAAATTAAGAAAAGCATGATAAACATAAACCTGAAGTTATAAATGTCAAGCTTCTCTTGTAAGAGTCTCCATACGTTGCTGTTAAGACGGTAGCGATAACTATCTTTCTAATTCACATTCCCTCCCATAAGACTGTGTGACATGTACAAGACTCTGTACAACAATAATTTTGTGTTTGATTCTTGTGTAGGAATGGTCCTTTTGCACCACAGCATCTTTAGCAGACTATTTAATGCAGCAATTTTTAAAGCAAAGGAACTAGCTGAAATGATGCTGAGGTAATTCTCCAAGACTATGCTATTAAACCAGCCACTTTCTCTATTTCCTGTAAAGTGATGCCAACTGCTCCTTGCTGAACGTAGTAAAAGGTATTCAGTTACTTAAGATGTGCTATTCCATTACATGGTAGAGAAAAATGAAAAGGGAAACTATGTCAGTCCTTGTTTAAAAATACCTCCTCAAGTATGTGGTCAGTGAAAATCTGCCCAGGTGTTAGTTTATACACAAGCATTTTGAATGCTCTTTCAGATGAATGGCATCTAGCCAGCGCACCTGCCCCATGGGGAAAATACACGTGTAACTCAGTTAATTAAGGAAAAAGTATGTAAACGGTGTCACAGAGGGAAAAAGGCAATGTATCTAGACTAGAGCAGTCTGCCCCTGAAAGGCATCCCAAGGATTGATTAACGAAGAGGCCATCAAGCTGCTGTATAAATATACCCTTTCCTTCATTTTATCTACGATGCTACTGATCAGCTGGAATATCTCTTCAGCCACAAGAAACAGCCATTTCTGGCACTGAGTAGTTAATCCTGGAGCGCAAGACTAAGGAAACAGTATTTTTGGAATAGTAATAGCACCCCTGGTATCTGCCAAGCAGGCAAAGTGCAGTCTCGATTTTAAAATGGCTACCCTACTCCCGGGCAAAGTTGAAAGCGGTTTGACTGATGGGTGATTTACTTACTAAGAAACAGAGTTTCACAGCACATTTAGCCTGTATGCACAGAATGGGTTTGGATACGAGAACCGTGTTCTGGGATACAGTCAGAAGGAAGGTAGCAGACTCCTATCACGCTGTCCACAACCAGGGTGGTACAAGCACCCTCCTTAGATGCGGGAGCACCTGGGTCCATTGCCTTTATTCTTCTAATCGCCTCCTTTTCTCATGTGTAGGTCAGCCCTGTGCAAGTTACTCTCAAGTCTTTCATACTAATGTGTTCCGAACACACAAAATGTTATCAGGCTCAGTTTCAAGACCTTTTTCCCACCTGGCAGCCAGCAGGTAAACGAGGGAAGGCTGGTGAAACCCCTCCGTGGCAGGACCACAGTTTGGCAGAGGAGCTGCCTCAGCCTTCTGCGAGTCGGGAGCTCCTCAGGGGTGACCAGGTGGCTTTCAGGCTCAGACCTCCCGCCCCGTCAGGGCGCGAACAACAGCACTTCGTCTTTTAAACCGAGCAGAAGCAGAGCGGAGCCACGCACCGCTCTCCCTCGCCCCTCAGGACGCTGCCCGGCGCTGCAGCGGCCCCTGCCGGCCCGCCCTCCCCGCCGGGCCCGCTGCCCCGGGGGGGTGGCCCCGCGTCAGGTGCGGGCAGGAGCCGAGGAGGCGGAGTGCGCTGGGGCAGTCTGAGGAGCTTCTGAAAGGTAGGGTGAAGGCGAACTGCCCTTTGGCCTCGGTGCGGTTATACCCGTGTTGGGGCGGGTTTTCTCCGCGCGGCCTGTGGATGGTTTCAAGCAACAGCAGCAAACTTTAATCGGGGCACGGTTGCGGCGGCAGAGCCAGGCTGCGACGCCGGCCTGCGGTGCCCCTCCGCCGGGCCGGAGGAGGAGGAGGAGGAGGGGAAGCGCCTTCTCCCGGGCGTGGGATCCCTGCGGTCAGGGGAGGGCAGGTGGCCACCACTCCAGCTCTGGTGGCCTTTGTGGATTTCGCCCTTCGTTCGCTCGCTTTCAAGTTGAGCAGAAACTTTTTTTTTTAACTCAAAATTTAATTTTGGTGAGAAAACCTAATTATTGATTTTTATTTTTTCTTTTCATTTCAGTCCAGTCTCTCCATACTTCTCTGCAGAGTGGCTAACTGCTGGTAGATTACATATGATGAGACGGATGCACTATTAATATCAACTGTCATAGGTCCGCTGAATTCGATCAGGCTATTATAATTTACAATCCTAGAGGATATGATCACGTATCACTAGTCCCAGAAAAATGAATAATTTTCTAACCTCAAACAATAACAATGAGAAATTAGTTTAATCTGAAACCTTTATTTCATGTGTTGCTGCACTTTGCTGAGGACCAGCTTCAGAAACTGAACTGGGAAAGGAAAAAAAATGCAGTTCCCCTTGCTTTATAATGGCCCAGATCGAAAGCCTTGATTAAAGCATTGCTCATGGTTTATTCGCGAGGTGAGAACCAAATGTTGCAGCTGGTGGTTATCTCTCTTTTTAAAACAAATTTAATGAGAGACAAGTTGTTAGCAAGATCACTGGAATTTGTGCCAGCCTACAAATAACTGATAAAACTGGCCCGTAGATTTTTGAGAGAGTAACATAAATTAAAGTTTGTTTGCAAAATGTACCAATTGGCAAAGCATTCTCAGTTTAATTTTAAAATATATTTATTTGGTCTACCTAGCTGTTACTACTTGCCAGCTCTCTTTCAGCTGTATGACAACATTCCACCTCATCCCAGCAGGTATGATGCTGTGCTGTCAGAGCTGCCATGGAAATTGCCGGCGCCTAGGGGGACAGGTAAATAAATGCTGCTTTTTTAGTATGTAACAGTTTTCCCAAGTGGTGTATCCCAGCAAAGTGGGAGACAGTAAGCCGCAATACCGAAGGAATCTGAAGTGTGTACACTCAAAAAACCAAGCTTATCATCACTTTATGTTCTGAACACCTTCCTCAATATAGAAGAAGAACAGGGTCTAATGTATCTGTTCCAATCAATAATTCTTTTCAATACTAAGTTATTAAGCATCATATTCCTTATGTATAACAACCAGCAACACCCTGAAGACTGAAACAATAATGAGGTGCATGCAGTATCTGAAAAATCTGGAATGCAGTTGCCAAGTATTGCATTTCCACTGTAGCAATTTCAGTTACCTTAGCTAGAATCAGTAGTATTGGTATAGCCATGATGGTTACAAAGAGGAGAGTAAAGATTATAGGGAAAAGTAAAATATTTAATAAACATAGTTGGAAACAAAAGCTTTAAGGCGGAGAAGAATCTGAAGAATGGCTTGCGCAGCTGAAGGTTCATTTGCTTTCTATGGCTATATTTAGTGAGTCTGGTAGAAGAAATTACCTCTCCCTATAAATTATGCCTCATTAGATTTGAAGCTCTTCAGCAGCTTTTGGCTGCCTTTAAATCCACACTGCTATGTTTTCCTAAAAATATTGTGTCCTAAACATGTCCTAACAATTCTGTGTTTTGGATTGTGACATCAAAGAGAGATCAGTAGAGCAAATATTTAATCAAGAGTGGTGAGTACAGGTAAATGAGTAGAGACTGTGAGGGAAAAAAGCTCAACAAAATTCTTCAAATTTAAGTAAATGGGGAAGTACTTCTAATGTTTTAATCTCTTCAATATTAGGGAATCTATTTTCTTTAAAATATTTTCTGTTTAAGAAAAATTGTGTTCATTTGTTAAAAAGCAAAAATTTTCACCTGCCTTTGCTGGTGTGTTGAACCTGACCAATACTAAGAAGGTAGCATTACTGTTGTTTTTATGTGTTTGTGGAGGCAGTCTGGAATATAAAGACAATATAAGTGATCCAACTATGCCAGTTTGAAAAAGAAGTGGAACTTTCAAGTTCCTGAGGAATTTGATAAGGAGAAACTGTAGCTGAAGAGAAGGGTTGATGAGCAAGGAGCTGGGATAGAGCGTTTTGGAGATATAGCTTGTGCTAAGGTATGTATCTATACACAAGGCACCCCATGAAATATGCTTAATTATATTGTACCTTTGGTTGCATATAACTCTCTGTATTCCTTCCTCTAAAAGAAGTAGACATTATGAATGTAAGATGAGTCTTAAGAACTTTACTAATGAAATCCTGCATGGCACATGCACCCCATTATATTTTGCTTACCCGTACCAATAGATGTTATGATAAGGATTAAAATTTTGTCAGTGTTGTCCACTATTCATGTGGTCGAGAAGGAGATAAAAGAGAAAAACAAGCGTGATTGCCATTGTAAGGCAAGAAACAGTTGCATCCAGCTCAGAAATATGAAAAGATAAAATAGAGAAAATTTTTGTATGGGTAATAGGAAAAAAAAATCAACTCAGATATTTAAAGAATTCATTAAAAACAGTTTACAAGTATGTTAATATTACTCTCAATTTGGGAGTTGGCACTGTTGCTAAAAGGGGAAACAAGATGTAATCTGAGAGGCCTAGACAAAGAGGAACGGCCTCAGGTTTGTGCTGATAGACCTCCTTAACAGACAGGTAAAACCCGACGGGTTTTGTTACAAGTATGGCCTTTGAGTGTTACAAGAACCATAATGCATAAACCCTGTTTACTTCTTGGAAAATATCAAATGATGGTAATTTCCTATCTAAGAAAGGAAACAGAGCAGGTATGAATTGTTGCCAAAGGCTGGAGGAGGTGAACTCAAGGGCTGCCCGCAAAGGGCCGCCTGGGGCAGCTCGTCTTGTGGTAGGGGAAGGGCTCTGCCTGTCTCCGACGGACACCCAGTGCCTAAGCTCCCTCCACTAAAATCCCCTCCAGATCTCCCACCAATGCAGGAGGTAAAGCCATCCTAACGGAGCATACTGCTATTTTGAGTTTTACAGAAACGTTCGCTCTCTCTGGGTTGTCTCTTCTGTATCAGCAGTCGGCAGTGAGTCGGGAGAGCAGGCGTGCTGCTCCTCTGCGCAACAGGCAGCAGTGCCAGTCAGGGGAACCAGCGCCGGAGCTGCCGCCCCGCCTGCCACAGCGGACCCTGCCTGAATCCCTGCCGCAACTGTGAAACCAAGAAGATACGTGTAGAGCTAGGCTCAATTTTTCAGTAGCGTATTTGGATTTCTTGGAAGTGCAGATTTATGCTGGCTACCACCATTCACAAATTAGTGTAATTTCATAAAATTCTAAAATTCTGAAAACTTTAAAAAATAATAATCCTTGCCTGGAAAAAAAGTGGGAAAAAATCAGAGAGATTTGGTTTTTTATTTCTTAAAAAAATTACTTGAATATATTTTAAAGGATAAAGCTAAACTTTATGGTGGGAAAGCAAAACAATTTCATTTTGAAGTTGCCTGACTTCTTCTGTTGTAGCACTGCTTACAAAAGGCTGGTGATATGATTTTAATAGATTGTAAGGAAATGCACATTCTTTGGAGAACAACAGTGAGGATCATCTGTGCTGCTTCTTGTCTCGTATATTTAGACTAACATGAGCTACTAACATGACTGGTATTGTAATACTCAGTGCTGCTCCACAGTTTAGTTATTTTCTAATCACGGCAAATACAGTTGGGCTTTATGAAAAGCTTAGCAAGAACCAGCTCCTAAAGAGAACAACATGGGAAAAGCCTGTCGTGGTTTAACCTCAGCCGGCAACTGAGCACCACACAGCTTCTTGCTCACTCCCCCCCGACCCCTGGTGGGATGAGGGAGAGAATCGGAAGAGTAAAAGTGAGAGAACTTGTGGGTTGAGATAAAAACAGTTTAATAATTGAAATAAAGTAAAATAATAATAATATACAAAGCAAGTGATGCACAGTACAATTGCTCACCACCCGCCGACCGACGCCCAGCCAGTCCCCAAGCAGCGGCCCCCCCGGCCAGCTTTCCCCCAGTTTATGTACTGAGCATGACGTCACATGGTATGGAATGTCCCTTTGGCCAGTTTGGGTCAGCTGTCCTGGCTGTGCCCCCTCCCAGCTTCTTGTGCACCTCCAGCCTTCTCACTGGCAGAGCATGAGAAGCTGAAAAGTCCTTGACTAGTGTAAGCACTACTTAGCAACAACTAAAACATTGGTGTGTTATCAACATTGGTCTCATACTAAATCCAAAACACAGCACTGTACCAGCTGCTAGGAAGGAAATTAACTCTATCCCAGCTGGAACCACGACAAAGCCACAATTCACTGAGCACACACTAAAGGAATTAATTTTAATTAGATTTAATACAGAAATTAGTTTCTTGAGAGGTCTCTGAAATGTAATTTTTGTTTAGAGATTCTGTACTACAGATCTGAGCATGACAAACTGTATTTCCAGGCAAACAAAGAGGATGAATTCTCTCTGTTTGAAAGTCTTATGTCTCCCTGTTCAAGCCCTGGATTTAGAGTTCCTGTGAAAATTTGACATCAGTTGCAATGATTTATGAATCAAGTGACCTTGCTGTTGGGATATTTTCTTTCAGTACTGTTGGGCCTTTGGCATGTTTGAATTAGGTATATGACATTTAACTTAATAGAACCTTATTGGGGAAACTGTAAGGCAGCACAATGCTAAATATAGCAGGAATTAGTAAAAATCTGTGCCCTAGCTTCTAGCTACTGAGGTGCTATTTTGAGGATTACATCAGCGTTACACAACTTCCATCAATGCTAGATACCACAAGATCAAAATGAGCACATAAACGTTAAAATGTCGTGCTTTTGGGACTGGGAGGCTGTTGTCATGCAAAGCAGATGAACACAAATTGGTGCTGCTGTAGGGACAGAAGAAACAAATCTGCTTTTCAAGCCACTTTTCTTAAACTCCGGTTTCTTTTATGTTGGTCTTTGTTTTCAGTGTTAATATCACACAGTATTTTGTGTTAAAAATCTGTCTTGTTAGCTGTATTAGCTTTTGGACATGAGACCCGCAAAGAAGACTTGGAAGTGCAAGACTTGGAAGTTGCATCCATCATCTTAGCTGAGGGTGAGCTGGCTTGACCCATGGCACAGACCAGACAGTTGCTTATAGTGGAAGACGGCACTGGCTCCTTGGTAGTGGCAGAGGAGCTGTGCCAGCTCCTGCCCACTCCCTTCAGCAACATGGAGCAGCTCCCCAGGCACACTGCTGTGCTGCTGTAGCCCTGCTTTATATTTTGTTCTCCTGCCATTCGTTCCCAGGTGCTGGGGACACGGGATGGCTTCACGAATTGGGAGGGAGGGAGGCAAGGAGAGGATCTGAGCTTCTTGTGTTCCCTATTATTTTCCCCCTCCTTGCAAAGTTGTCTCAGTGGGAGCATGTGTACCTATTTGTTAAGGGCTCTGCTCCAATAATTTGTTAAGGGCACTAATAATTGTTAAGTGCGTTGCTCTGATAGATATTCTGGTAGCAACACTGCATCATGTTCAACATGCCAGCTCAGTGGTCTAAAAGTTTTTCAGTCCCCTGCATTGCACAATTTCTTTTAGTCTGAGTAAGAAACAATTCAAAAGGTATTGACTGAGTCCACCACCTCAGGTGACGTGATATGGAAAGTTGCCACCACTAGCTGATGTAGATTTTATAGCAAACCCCTGTTTCTCAAATGCCGTGTTGTTGTTTAAACTCCAGTGACAGTGACTGAAACTGGTGGATTGCCTTCTGGTAATATTTCTATTGGACAACATGACAAGTTGAATTACTGCTGTATAACAAATTCTACATACTACCACAGCTTTTAGAAAATTGTTTTTGTCAGCTAAGAAATTATTGATTGAGTAAAAAATACATTTAAAGTCAGGCAGTGGGACAACTGGTGAAAAGGTTAGGTATAGTGTACTTTCCCAGAAATTGCCCCTTAAATTCTTCAGTGATCAACACTAAAACCATGATACCACCTAAACTTCCAGGTAATCATCTCTAGCTACAGAATATATGCTTTAAGAGACTCAATTTTGGTTGTACAGAAGAGAAACCAATAAATAAATCTTCTTACTGAATTAAAATGACATAAGTGAAACTTGTTTACGTCCTTCTAAGCTAAAGGAAAATGAAAAACCCCACGGTAATTAATTTACAGGTAAAATGCAAGACTTATTTTATGTGGCAGGTCAGCAAAGTTGAAGGGAAAACATGTACTTAGTAAAGGTAGTAAATACTGGGCTTACAGAGACATAACTGTAACTTCATAGACACCCAGAATAATACTCCTAACAAAAGCCTTACACAAAACAAAACAAAAAGACATTTTCTAAGCACAGTTAAGGGCCTTCATTTAACTCTGTAGGTATGAAAAGTGTTAAGCTATGGAGCAGTGGTTTTAGGGTAAATTGTACAGCTTAATGGGAACTTGTATGAGTAGGAAGAGACATAAAAGGAGCACAGGTGATACAGGGGGAGAGGAGTTGATTTGCAAGGCATAGCATAAGTGAGAGGCATAGAGAGTCTGTTTATTCAGACTCTTTGCATTGAATGCAACAGGTCTCTCTCAGCTCAGTACAGAATGTAAGGATGGGAGCCTTCAAGAAGCCAGCAGGATAATTTCAGTTAGGATGTCTCATTAGTGCATTTTGTGGGCCATGCTGCATATAAAAAATACATCTGTGTTACTTAATGACACTAATTTTTAATTGTCCCACAAATACAGTTCCTTGAGACCTTGCAACTTAGGGCCTGCAGACTCTCCCCTAGTTCCTGAAAAAGTATCTTATTGTTTTGAAGAAAACTTTGTAGATAATTCCAGCTGTCAAAACCACTCCATTTTTAGATGAATCCTTCATTGCTTATTTTGCTTTCTCTGTGTGGCCTGATAGTGCATTTATGAAAAGCTTAAAACTTACTATTAACTTCCATGGGAGCTACGGGTATGCAAGTACTGCTGGGCTGATGCTTTACCGCTTTTTAAAGCTTTCCTCGTGTCTTTGCCCCTCCTCTAGGATTCTCAGAGGTTTCTGAAATGGCGTGTATACAGAACGTGTGAGCTATGTGAGCAGCGTGAGCGTACTGTCTCTTCTAGCTTCACTTGCTTTCACCAGCTAGAAATTTATTTAGTTGCATATTCTTGCCCCAGATTTTTTCTTTCTTTAACAATATGATAATATCAGGCTATCGGTGTAAATACACATGCAATTGTCAGTTAACCTTATGCTATTATTTTCAGAGTGCCTGCGGCACTGTATCAGTACTGTCAGAGGAAAAATACCACAGAACAAGGTATTTCCACATTCTTTTCCATGAGCCAAGACACAAAATGGGCTCATTACCAACATGTGGTTGTCTGCAGTTCAATATTAATATGTTTGCAGCTATCCAAAAAGCGTAGTGTATTTGTGTAATTCAGCAAAATGTAAACATGTGTTCCTGAAGAGACCAGGTGCTGCCAAAAAAAGACATTTCATTTCTTTTTAATCAGGCATAAAGAGGTTTTGTGCGAAACTGCTCAGAAAGCCTTTGGACTAAGTTCAGTGTTGGTGTAAGCAGTTACAACTGTGCCGGATTCAGAACAATTGCAGCTGCTGATGGCAGATGAAGGTGTGGCCCAGAATTGCTTGAAATCATCAGGTAACACGTTGGTGTACTGGGTCTGAAGACTGAAGAGAGGAAACCCCAGGTTCCAGTTCTAGCTCTGCTGTGAACATGCAGAAGGGACTTGTTTAAAATTCTTTATGACACTTAACTAGTCCGGCTAAATGTATCCCTACTGTAGCTCATGTACGAAGTTGGCCTTCTGTGTCAGCTTCAACACCTGTAAATGGTGATGATTATAGACGCTTACCTCACAGGGATGTTGTCAGGATTCATTAGTTAATGTCTGCGTGGTGCCTTGAAAATGTTAAATGCCACATGCTGCAAAGCAAGGTATCATTAGAATGGTTTAAAAAGACCATTTTAGAGATGATCTTTTCTCGATTTGTATACACACCTCTGTTGATAATAGGGAATTCTCATGTGCCCCCAAGAGGGGAATAATACATAGGGGTCAATTAAAAATCGGGGCTAATTCTCTTGTCATGGAAGAATGACCTAAAAATTTAGTCACAGGACATCTGGAGTCTTGCTATTTAAAGTTCTTATGACAAATTTTGAAGTTTAAGTGGACAAGATTGGATACAGATGACTAGTATCATATCATATCAATTACCATACCTAATGCCTGCTTAAAATGTCATTATGAATTGGTAGTAACTTTTTTTTGTTGCTGTATGTCCTCACACTATGGGTGGAGGTTTTTTACCCTTCAATGTCATATATGGTGTAATCACCTCTGATAAAAGGTGCTCCTGTTGTAGACATTGACGGAATCTCATTGTTATGAGATGCATACGTTTTCACGCTGAGTAACGGTGGTCAGGTTAATTCTTAGAAATTACACAGTACTGTAGGCCTCATGATATTTTATAAGACAAACCTCCATTATATTTGTGAGGTAGATGAGATAACAGAGGTCAGAAATTCTACCTAAAAGGAAAGTAGATCTTCTGAGTGTTGTCTAGTACTCTAGTCACTGAGCACTGTTCAATGAAGTCAGTAAAGTTACACCAACACAGTAAGTGTAGCCCTTTGTATTTACATTTGTGTGGGGTTTTTTTACAGTCATAACATAGAAAAGTCTGAATATCTTATTTTTTTGAAGTCTCTCTATATTTTTTTCAGATAACAGTAGCCAGTAAGTGCACTTAGATCTGGACTGCGAGGGAAACATTGTAACATATAAAAAATAATGCAGTCTCTTCTGGGACAGGGCTGTTCTTGACAAAGGTGTAATTCCACATTGGGATTCAGATACTATTGTGGTTAATCTCCTGCACTAAGTGTTACCAGGATTGTTCATACAGTTCATGGGAAGAGATAGGCATCCAGTTGTTCTGCCAGACATGCAATGATGACTTAATGAGTGAAGTGGTTCCCATTCTTAGCCATTGTTCTGGCCTCTGAAAACATTTCCAAGGTAGGGAAGTCTGATCAATTCATTAATTGGCTCTCAAAGCATTGTAAATTTTAGTTCAGTAGATTGAGAAAGTCAGAGCACAAAACTAGCAGCAAGAACTTTTTCATCCATCCAGCTTTAATTTGTCACTGCTTATCTGTTGAGTCCTCACACAAATGTGCGCAGAAGCTAATGAACTGAATAAGGATCCACCCTGCTAATAAGCAAGATATACTGAAGAAGACAAAGCGGGGTACTTAAATATCTGAATGCCTGAGCTAGGTCATCTGTTTCTCATTTTAAAAAAGAGGGGAAAAAATCCAATAACTCACACACAAAATTCCCATGTCTTGTTGCAATCAGTAATCCTGTTAGGAGGGAAGAGACTTCAGATTTGAGGATGCGGAAGAACAGCTTGAAAACATTTCACATGTCTGGGAACGTCAGACCATCACAAAATTTTCTGGTTGTTTTCTCTAAGTTCTTTCTATTGAACTGTTTGACTTCAATAAATTAATGGTATTTGGAATAAGAACCTTAATCTGAGGTTCATGTAGGCAGCAGAGCCAATATTTCTCTTCTCTCTTTTTGGACAATGTAGTCATGTCAAAGATATAGAGAGCAATACAGCTATCTTTGTGATACTATTTCTTACTTACCTAAGTTTTTAGTGCTAAAGATCTGGCTGTCAAAAGCAGACAACAAAAGTTTGACAGGCATGATACTGCCACTCTTGCACCTCAGTGTTGGACTTGGATGCCTAACATGACAGCAAAGTACTTGTAATTTACCTGTAGCTGTTGACTGCTGGCTGGCTAAGTGTAGCACTGAGGCCGCGTTCTTAAAGGAAAGCGTGTACCCCTTATGCTGACAAATAGAGGACTCCCATTTTAATGGTCAGAGTGCAATTTGTTCTCTGCTGTTTAAAAATAAAGCTTCTCATGATCAGGATGAGAAAACTCTCATGCCTCTGAGACAGCATAACTTTGACTCTGTGAGCGCACTCAACTATGAATAGAAATACCCACCTGTCAGTCAGTCAAGGTAGTTTAAAATACCTGTGCTGCAAAAGCCTATATGTCATTATAGATTTAGCAGTACGAGCAATGTTCTCTTTGTCAAACAATGAAGCAATATGACTAATTAACACTCACTAGGGAACCTGAAATAATGATCTCTCTCTCTCTTCCTAGAGCCAATTACCCCAAATATTCAGATTAGCTACCTACTATTTCTCTGAAAGAAATGTCTTGCTTTCTTTTTCTTTTTAATTTAAGGCATTATGTACCATGTAGCATCATGTTATAGGATGTTATGTCACATCCTGACAGCTTACAACTAGGGATATGCTGAATTTATTGGATAGTTAATACCTTCCTGAATTAACAAGATAACCAACTTTTCAGGAAAAGGAAATCTGGGAAATATTTGCAGTACCTCCTTCTATTTTTGTAGGGAGAATTAACCTGGTTGATTTAATCAGCTGTAGTATTTCATTATGGCTTCCCACTAAGGTAATGTTTAAGTACATATGTTTATTTAATGGAGACATTTAATTCGCATAAGTGTATGATCCGATTTTACAAATGCCTACAATATGTATAAACATACATGATGGTCCAGCATTGTAACATAAAATTATGATGTTTGAAAAATCCTTGATCAAGAAGATATTTCCAAGAATATTATTTTGGTCAAAGTTACCAACTTCATAAACGATAAGACCACTTACGGAAGTCAATCATCTCTCTGTTATATGGTAATTGTAAAGCATTACATCAGAAACTTTCTTATTCTGCATGGAGAAGAGAAAGGTTTTTGCTATGTATCCTCTCCCAGGTAAAGTGAGAAACCAGAAAAGAAGTTAGGCATGGCAGTTCTCAGTTTGCAACAGCTAAACCTGGGGCACCTGGGTCTCATGTAAAAAGCAGAACAGTGTTAGATGTGAAGGCTACCAGAGTTAATTAATATAATTAATACAGAGCTAAGTAATACAATTAATACAGAAAGTTAGATTTCACAAAGTAAGATCTGAAATACATGGAATAAAGCCCTAAAAACAGAAAATATTTTCAATATCACATCTTTCCAGGACTTAATCAGACCTGAAGAAAGATGCTTTTTGTGAACCAACAGCTGAAGATCCTTTCCTGAAGGTAGAATTATATGCTCTGGTTTACAGAAATGGAGCAGGCTTTTTTTTGTTCCCTGAGATGAGAGATTGGATGGGTGTGTTGCCTGCAAAGCCTGGTAATACTAGTTGGGGGTTACCTGTTGGGTTGAAAGCAAATTGTATCACGGAATTCAAAACCTTTCTCAGCTGTCCTGAGATTGCTCTGACTACAAGGGTGTTTTGAGATGTCTATGTTGTCACTCCTTTTCTGTTGAAGGTCTTCCACTGGGCTGAAAAAAAATAATGAATCACTGAAAGGAACGATGAGTATGATGAAATTATTTGGAACTTACGAGGGAAAAAAGGCCCAGAACTTGTCCTTGTTCCATTCTTCCCTGTGTTATGGATTTTATCTAATTATTGTTTTATGCGATTTTTACAGAGAGTCTCTTGAGCCAAGAAAGAGGTGGATGCCCTTACCACCAAATTACAGTCATGCTCTTTTAATAATTGTGTATTTAACAAGAAATTTTATATCCCTGTCTTGTAAATTTTGCACATTTCCTTTGAAAAGTGGCAGAAATTCAGTAATAGTGTGGCGTTTTCCTTTTTAACCAACATTGTTGAGAAGGACCTATCTATCTTTGCAACTGCTAAAAAATAAGGAAACTAAGTTCCCAAAGTGATTGCCATCTAGTTTGTACTGAAGATTACTGTGAACCTACTGATCATATCTAACTTTTAAACCATTTTCTTCTGTCTTTTATGCAACTTGGGGGAAGATCAGAATTGATTCCCAAATCAGACTTCCTTAAGATTGTATTAATTAGGTGACAAGCAAAATTATTTTTTGCCACATTGTACTAACTTAGAAGGCTACTACACAAACACACATGAAGTTACATTGTAAAGGTTTTGAAAAATTTTAAGGACAAGTCTTCATTTTCAGTGAAAAAATTGGAAAAGCTGAGTGATCTGATGCACCAGGATTTCTTGTGCCAACATTTCTTTCTGATGAAAAATACCTAGACTCATAAACATTCTTATTTCTGCTACTGTTTTTTAATTACTGTTACTGGTGCTCTCTATATGCATTTAAACTTTACTGTCACTAGTTAGATTGTAAAATCATTCTCTAGGCCAGAGGTTTGCATAAGCAGTCTTAGCAGTGCATGACACTGGTACACATGTATAGATACAGAAAAATGCTGTTTATTTTCTCACTTGTACATATTACAACATGTAGCAAGCATAATCGAGGCTTGTTGGTCTGATGTGATCGGGTGGATTAGCAGAAGTTATCCAGCCGAGGCTTGAGCATTTGTGCGCTAACTACAAAAATAGTCTCTGTATCAAAAGAACATATGTGGACATTTTTTCTTTTATTTCTACTTGTGGCTGACAGAAAAACTGGCTGGGATTGACAGAGGTAGTGACATCGAGGTGACATGAGGCTGTCAAGTGGGAAGTCAGTTTAAGACAAAAAACAGGGCAGCTTCCATTGACTTGACTGGAGTGCACACTGTAACGTTAAGGGGAAAAAGTGTGCTATGTCCCCAGTGTTTACAAATTAATTCAGGGGTCGAAAGTGCTTTTAAGTTGCTCTGGATGTCAAATTTATGACAGTTTTAGAAGAAAACAGCAGAAAGTGTTGTGTCCTTTTAATTGACTCAAATTTACGTTATCTTTGTCATACCTATGCTCACCCTGCCTCTGATTTACCTAAGTTTAGCATCCTACAACTGATGGCTCTTAGGGCAGATCTATGAAAAGTCAACTCTGTCAAGTTTAGGCTTCTTTGCTTGTGCCATTCTGCTGTACTTTTCTTATTTAGACAGACTTTTTCTATTAAAAAGGTTGAGTCCACCAACACCATCTGAAGTGGCAGCATAAACCTGTTATGCAGAACCTAAACTGCTGGCACTGAGGGACTGCCACTGGCTTGTGTTGCTGGCTTTCCACAACTTGGATCTTTCAGATGCTTATATAAAGTAACTAGTAGCAGCTCATCCTGTTTAGGGATTTTTGGCTATCGCAGTACCAGAAATTGCAAGACATTGTAATATATATTTTATTATACATATTTAGTGATTATTTTCTTTGCCTCCCCTCTCTTTCTAAAACAAAACAAGGTTTAACTGTTTCTTTGCATACTGTGCTTTACAGAAAGCTGTTTGCTGGCTGGCATTGTAAATGGAATACTGATTTGTTGCAGCTTCCATCCCTTACTAGTGCTCCTGCTGCTCTCCTCTTCTATCTTTAGAAACTTCCTTTTTAGATGATGAAAACAGGATAAAAAGACAGAAATGTACTTAGTTTATGCATTCTCTTTCTTGAGGCTGCATCATATGCCCCATATTACAATGACTAATGTGATAAATCGTATGGCATTGAGACTGAAACAAAGGTACTTACAGGAACTGGAAATACAGTTCTACAAATAATTTTCCACTACCTTTTAGACTAATAGTTCTATAAAACTTCTTGAAGGTTCTTAGGATTCAGCAGACTCCAGTTAATGTATCTTTGTTCAGAGTTGTGTGGGGTTTGGCTGGCTTATTGGCCGCATGCTTACAAACCAAGTTAAGAGTAACCCCTTCAGCCTGTCTACTATGTGTGCATGGGAACCTGCTGAACCATGTCACTGTTTCTGTGATTGCTTTAAACCACGGAGAAATAACTGGAACTCCATATAACTACAGAACAGTTCTTTTAAGCAACTATTTTAAGTTAACACACAAAATAGCATAAGATGGCCCAAGAGTCTTTTGTTATATGTAATGCTGCTCACTGCTCCTAATAGCATTTGCTGCCTTTAGTTTTCTGCTTGACTTCTGCAAAGGCAAGAGGACTATCATACTAACTAACCACACAAATGTTTTCTAAAATTATTATGGAGCTTATTTTGCTGAGCCTCAGAAATGTAAAGGCCAAAGAGCAAAAGCATCTCAGAAACAGCATGTGAAACGTGTGTAAAAATAATATTTCTGAATTTGTTATATGCTGATCTCCCTCAGTTCTTTTTGAACTCATTGCCATGGTCTTTTTAAAAGCACAAGCTTTTAGAACCGTGACTCATTCAGATAGAAGTTAATTACTTGTGACTTTTGTGAGCAAGTATGAACAAAGGAGAGTAGAACAGGCAGAGTCTTATGCAATTTAGAAAGAACATTTCTACATTTTAGTTTGAAAAGCTGTGTTACTAAAAATGTTACTGCCAGTGAAGCTTTCCAGTATGGTAGCACTGAGACTGCAACATTTTCCCTTGATAGCAGTCTAATCACTGCCGGATAGGAAATTATTTTTGAAACAGGTGTTTGCTGTCCTTTTCTTGTTGCTGTGCTTGCTACTAGGGAATAACAGAGTGCAGGTCAAGCCAACTGTTGTTCTTCTATTCCAAATGAGAAATAGCTGCTTCTAGCAATGATAATTTTAGAAATGACCACTATGGTAAGAAAAAATGCATCAGTATTCTGCAGTTTGTGAATACATTTCAAATGACCGAATATTGTTAAGGGGACATCATTTTTGTTGGGTGTTTTCAGAGCTGCATCAACTTTCATATTGGTGCTTCTTTCGGTATCACTTTTGGTATTGTGTTTGGCTTTCTAGCAAAGTATATTCAGTTCTGTAGAGTTGCAGTGGTCTGCTAGGAGTGTGCTGGAACCAAAGTTGATGCATGTCTTAAAAGTCAATTGTGAAATGAAAACGATAGTTTTTCTTCTGCCATCCTGCCGTGTATGGCAGATGGGCTGTATACTTGTGGACCTTTGGAGCTGGAGAACTGTTGAGTTAGAAGGATCCGGTGCTCCTACTGCTGGCTCTAGTTAGTACAAGGTGGAGAGAGAAAGTCCAAGAAAATTCAGTGCTGATTACAGCTGTTGTTGAACTCTGAGTCCCTCTCTCTGCTATCCCTGCCGCTGTGATTACAGTGTTTGCCCCTGCAACCTTTCTGGTTCAGCACAGTTACCTCTGTGGTAGTCTAGGGCAAACGTCCCCTGTTGGCTCACACTCCCTGAGGTGTCACTCCTTGTGGACTCGTTATAACATTCACAAACTGGAGTCTTTTGTTTTATTTTTTTTCTGTGCAACAGTATAAGCTCTCTGACAGAGATTATGCTGAATGCTGTCACCCTGTGGAGTTTTCTTGCTCTTGGAGGACATTGAATCAAACAGTTTAGCTCTGTTTTGTTTTAGGGGATGAATACTTTTATTTGGATTATGAATGCATGTATTTTTCAAGACTTAATAAGTGTAATGAGATGCTTCAGGGTATACGTTTGTCGCTACCTAAAGGGGTATGGAAGCAGTATGTTCCCTCTAATAGACAACATTAAAACTGTGAGGACTAGAAGCTAAGGACAGTCACTCTTGACTAAATTGGTCATTGCAGGATACAGGAGATCAGTGATGGAAAAGATGCATGCTGGAGCACTGATTTGTTCATACAGTTTCTGCTTCTGTTCAGAATTACAAAAATTAGCTGTGTGGGTTTTTAATTTTCATTGTTTCATTGCAATCACATGTTGATTAGTACCATTTCAATAGAAATATTTTAAAGAAAACTGTGCACACAGTAGAGATGACAGATGGAGAGGCAAATAAAGTCCTGCATGATTTCAAGTTTTAAGTGATTTATCTTGCTAAAGGCTGCATACTTTGTGCAGGTAACCACTTCAGTTAGATTGATACAGTTGTTGTTTCAGAGCTTGTCCAAATAGCCTTTTATGTTGCAATCAAGTAATAGATGCAAGATTGACAAGTTACAAAGAAAAGGAGCTTTCAGTCAACAAACAGACTAAAATCCATTATTGTGGTGTGTACACTGTGTCCTGGACCTGTAAACACATCTTCATTGATCCCATAGAAAGATAGAAATATCTCCCCTTGTATGGTTCAATCAAGACCCTTTTCACAAAGGCAAAGTGCAAACAATATTGAAAAAGCAGAAAAAGACTGACATTACAGTCAAACAGTAAATAATGGTTGTGCTCAGGAAGCCTATCTATAACATTTCAAACTGCTGTCAGCTCAGATGAAATGTATAACCTCTCTATTACAACCTTAAGAAAGATCAAAACATAGGTACTGTACATTCCCCTTACTGTCATACCCTTTTTACCAACTGACCAAATCAATAAGAAAAAGAATCTCATTTTTTTCAGTTTTGCATGTTTGTGGGTGTCTCAGATCTGGAAAAATCATTGAGAAAAAGCTTTGCTCTTTGTATTTTTTTTTTATTCTCGTCATTGTAGTGTCTGGCAAAAAATGTTTAAGTATTTTTAGCTGAGTTTCATGTGGTTCAGCAAAGGTATATGAGACAGATGACCTGATAAGACATTATTCTTTTTATTGTTTTTTTAAATATATTTTATCATCTACATTAAATTTATATTTAAAAGTATATGTACAGTCAGAATTTATTTATATAATTAATAAAAGGCATATTGTATTACTTTGCATATTTAGGTCTAGAAACCACACACAATGAGTTCACAGCAAGTGCACCACCCTGGCAAATAACTAGCTCAGCCACCCCTTTCACTCCACATCCCAAAATCCCATTTAAATCCCTATTTGAAACCTTAAGTGGAATTGAAATCTAGCATAAGCTTTGGTCTGTCTCAACAGTGGCAGCGAATTTTATGCATATTGCACCAGGTGGTGCTAATAACTGTAAGGTTCTGCCCAAGGATTAAGCATGGTCTATAAAAAGATTAATTTGCTATTTAAAGTTAATATTGCTCATCTTGAACTGTCATCTAGATGGTACGAAGCTGCTCCTCACCTTCTTGAGCACTGAAAAAGGGGCCTTTATGTAATGAATAATTACAGCCTCTGGCTAAGGTCACTGGGAATCTGTCCTACAGGAAACTTGTGCAAATGCATGGAATGATGATATCTTTTGGAAATATTCTTTTATGAATTGGATTGGAGGGCAATAGCCATTGCTGGCTGACATCTTAGGAGGTACTGCAGGGGGCTGTGATTACCCTGCTTTATTAATCTACTTCTGTAGAAGTATTGCAGGCACCTTTTCTTTGCAAGGTCAAGGTAAAAAGTTGATCAGTAGTATTTGGTAAGAAATTAATAATAGCATTTACTTGGGCCAAGTAGTCTAAATCTGTTGGGCAAGTGTTATAGAATCACAGAATGGTTGAGGTTGGAAGGGAACTCTGCAGGTCATTTGGTCCAACCCCCTTGCTCAAGCTGGGCCACCTGGAGCTGGTTACCCAGGACAGCTTTGGAATATCTCCAAGGATGGAGATACATCCACGACCTCCCTGGGCGACCTGTTGCCAGTGCTCAGTCACCCTCACAGTAAAAAAGTGTTTCCTGATCAGGAGGAACCTCCTGTGTTTCAGTTTGTGCCCGTTGCCTCTGCTTCTGGCACCAGGCACCACTCAGTCATTATCTTTTGTCATTATCTTTTATCCCCCTTGCTCAGCTGGGCCACCTGGAGCTGGTTACCCAGGACAGCTTTGGAATATCTCCAAGGATGGAGATACATCCACGACCTCCCTGGGCGACCTGTTGCCAGTGCTCAGTCACCCTCACAGTAAAAAAGTGTTTCCTGATCAGGAGGAACCTCCTGTGTTTCAGTTTGTGCCCGTTGCCTCTGCTTCTGGCACCAGGCACCACTCAGTCATTATCTTTTGTCATTATCTTTTATCTCATTGGTGTTTGCTTTCTATTTAGAAACAGTAAGTATGGGAACTCTTACAAGACAAGTCACTTTATTATGAATTCCTTTTTGTTTCACAATCAAAGTGATTCAACTGTTGAAGGAAATTTCACATTAACATCAGGGGTGAAATCCTGGCTACATTGACATTGAGGGTAATGAGACTGTTGCCAAGGCTTCAGTAGGGCTGAAAAGCTTTGTATCACCAGATCAGTCCTGCTTATCATTTGCTCAACAACATCTGACTTCCTCACAGGAATGAGGATATTGTGACCCTAGATTAAATTTTGAATATATCCAAATATTTAAAGTCCTTCCAGTAGAGCAAAAGACAATCATTATTTTGTATGATTATTGTAAATAGAAGATAAACTAGATAACAGTATTTTCATTATGATAATTTGTAGGAAAAATTTTATAGGAAAATGATAGTGTATGTTACATACTGCAGCTGTTTAGGGTGAGGGAGGGGGAGAGAGTGAGAAAGAAAGTTACCATTAAATAGGCAGAAAGCTGGATGAATAGGTGGATGGATGGTTAAATAACCATGTCGGGAATCTTGAGCAAAAATAAGGGCGGATTCCTTACCAGGTGTTGTATGAATTACTGGATGTGGTTGTGTGGCCTTTGCTAGGTAGAAGTCAGAGCAGGCTGGACTTAATGACTGTGTGTCTATTAAACTCTGAACTTTGCACTAAAGGTTCCTGTTTACTGTTCATTCATGGATGGGTTGTAACAGCCAACTCTTCTGTTCATTAGTAACTCCAATTGTTAAATGTAATCATTTTTTCCAGCACCTCTATACTGAAGGCAGCTCAGACTGAGGGAAATTTCTATGAAGTATAGTAATTTCTGCAGTTGCTTGCACAGTAAAGCTCTGGCTATTAAATTAAGGGAGTTAATAGATGATGGCAACTTTTACTAAAAAAATTATATGGGAAAAGTGAGGCTACTAGATAGAAGCTGATTGCTGCTAATATTAGAGCCTTACAATACACTTTATTAAAAAAAAGAAAAAGGTGTGCAAGGTTGGAACACCTCACAATGTAGCAAACACTTGCCTGCTTGTTATGTGATACCTCTGGTAGATGGAAGACCTAAATTAAAGACCTTCTTCTTAATTAGTCTGACTAGGTCACCTACATTCTATGTAGGTGCAACAGTATAATGAGTCTTTAATTTTTTTTACAAAATTGAGCTAATTGGAAAAGCTTCATCCTACTCAGATATACAGCTGGGTAGTTAAAGAACTCATCTAGAAAATGGGAGCCCGAGGTTAATCGAGAGCTTGAACCAGCAACTCTCACACCCTACATGGGTATAATGGGTACTGTCTTACAGGTATCTGGAAATTGGTGGTCTTTTCCTCCTTGTTTTTCTTTCTTTTTTTCCCTTCTTTCCATGAAATTCCTTGGAAGGTATTGGATTCTTCCTGTAGTGTACTAGTGGGGAGAACTGTTAAAATTGGAAAAAAATGTCTATCCAACTCTCCAACTGTAGATCCAGTTAAGAACCATGGGGGCTAGAACTGGTGTGTAATTTTGAGTCATGCTCTGCTTGCTTATTTGTTGCCTTACCCTTCCATAAAAATAAAATCAGAGAGAAGGCTTTTCTTTTCAGCCTTGGTCGAACAGTGGATTAATGTGTCTAGAACAGCAGTGGTGAAAATCCTAACTGGATGTTCAAAATGAAAATAGTTTTGGTTAGCAAGAATTGACCTCCAAAGTGTCCGATGTGAATTGTGTGCCCTAAAATATTTCATGGCAGATTTTGAAATCCAAACTTTGAAACAGTCTCTGATTGTCTTGCAGTTGCATTCTTCTCTGTTCATGGTAAGCCTGCTATTGTAGGACATGTCGGGGTTACATGGAACAAAATTCCTGTTTGAGGCCCAATATCTGTTCAGCAGCAGTGTCCTTTATACTTTGGTTAAGGTGGTCTCATTAGAAGCTGCTCATTTTTCAAAGTATTTTTTGTTTGGCCATTAAAATTCACTGTGTGCTGGAATTAATTTTTTTTTGTAGCACTGATTGAATGATAATACAGATTGACCATTTTGGATTCCAAAGTGGAAAAGAGTGTGCTTATTTATTTGTTTTTCTTTTATTGCTAAATATATATACTGTGTTTAAAACATGTTACTCTCTCTGTTTTCTTTTTATACTCCCTGACTAGGACCTCCCCCCCTCCTCCTTTTAGGCCATTCCTCAGAGAGAACTCTACAGGCAATCCTTCTGGAAAAGCAAGAGAGCACCAAATCGTCTTTCTGTATCACCAGGATATAGGAATGTATATGGTGTTTGAAATGGAGAGAGGGCTATTGAACTATAGGTTCATAAATTTACTGCATAAAGCAGTAATCATAATGGTTTAAAAAAAAACTCTCACAAGAAGGTTTCTTAATTTTTGTTCTTTTCTACAAGTATTAAAAAAAAGAATGTCCTGGATATTGTCAGATCTTTTAAACTTTGTATTCCATCTATGAAAACTACATTAATTGGTAATCTCCTGGCACAACAGCAATTCCAATATTGGAAGTAAAAAGGCAAAATTATCTCTATGTTGTAGGACACCAGCCTCTCAGAAAACAAAAGTGGTCACACTGGCTGTGTCTACATTAGTGTTTTGTTTTGGATAAGGAGCATGTGAATATCCCAGTAGTCTCCACTTATGCTTTGGCTCACATCTTGGCATGGTTTCTGAGTGTGCCAGCTGGAGTCTTTTAAAGTGAATGCTAAAAAAGATGTGCTCCCAGTGCACTCGGATTACTAATGAGCAGTAAGTCCAAGGGAGCAGGCTAGAGATAGCCGATGTAAACTCACCTGATACATGTTTAGTGTATATAGGGGGTCCTTGGCACAGACTGTTCTGCTCCAAAGATCCATTCTTACTTGATCTCTCTACTTGCTAACGCAGGCACAGACACTGGGTCCACAACCTTTTCTCTGTCAGTAGCCAGTGGCAGAGGTGACCAGAGGGGATGCTAAGAGAAAGGCGAACATAGTGGTTCTTCTGTAATGTGCTCTCCCAGCCACCAGCTGTCAATGTCCTACTGATTTTCTAATCCTGATAGTCTCATTCATGCTTAGTACAAAAAAAGGAATTTAGGAGCTGTGATACCAAGCTCCAGTTCTTGGTTCAAGTGCTTAACCTAGAAGATTGTGGAATTGAGGTGCCTAAGAGGTGCTGCAAGAGGTCTTGGATGAGAGTCTCAAAAAAAATGTACAACCAGAATGGACAAAAACCTTGAACAACCACACTCAATCCAGCAGTGGCTGGGGCTAAGCTGAAGTCACACTCCTCAGGCTGCCTTTTCAAAGCTAAGAGTGGCACTTCTTTCACTTGAGACCCACATTGCTGCACCCCCTCCTGTAGCTAGGTGCCCAGGCCTCCACTTTCAAAGAAGTAAACGGGGATTGTTTTTCCTTTAAAAATGGCAAGAATGGAGGAGATGGCACTTTTTAATGCAGTAGTGCAGTGATTACAACATGCACCCGGGGGGTGAATGTCTTGGTTCAGTTTCTTAACCTAAGATTGTTTAACCAACAACTGATAGGTTACTCAGGGAGGGAGGGTTACTCAGCAAGTCAGGGGAGATACTTTAGTTGATTTCAGTGGGATTTATACCTAGCATCTAAAGAAACAAATGCACACCCTAGATGCACTGAATGAAGAACAACTTCTGAGCGCTCAATATTTATCAGTCCTGCCTACCCCCCCAAGTAGATCCCCAAAATAAGATGCTTAATAGTCTTTTTGTAATATATGAGTAAGAAAAGTAAGTAAAGTTTTCAAATAAGCTATTTGCCCATCTGTAATGAAGGTATCTGGGACTATTATGACAATACTTTAGACTACATTGAAAAAGAATAAAAATTAAATTGATGAATGCCTGGATATGTAAGACTAGATATTAGCTGACGTTGCTTGAGAAACAGTAGATTTGAAAAACAGTGATTTGGACACTGGATATTATTTTTTTTGGTCAACTGGTTGTTGACTTTGTGGTCAGGAAGTATTAGTTTTCTAACATAATATTATAATATTAAATAGTAACAATTTGAGGATACGTGTTTTCCCAGAATGTGTGTATAATATACACCCCAAGATAACTGTTAAGCACTCAGTTGAAGCACTGATTGTAGAAGCACACTTACCCTAGGCTCCCTCTATGGAAAATGGAGGCAGCAGGCACCCCAAAGGGTAATTCCATTCATCTGAGATCTGAATTGCCTTTTGGCAGTGCCTATCAGTCTTCATTGACAGTATAGAGAGCCTCGGGACAAATGTGCATCTAAATCCATCCACCTAACTTAGGTGCTCCAGTTAAACACTGAATGTTAAGTGGCATAAACCTGAGCACAGTAATTGTGTAAATTCTCACTGATATTTAATTCAGTCCTGTCATAGACCAAGGTCATTATAATAATAAAAGTGAATTACAATCATTTTTCCGTAGACACCCATATCAGATAGCCTCAAGCAGTATTACGTGTAATAATTAAACAGATACTAACCAAAATAGCATATTCAGTTGGACAAACAAGTAATGCAATGTATGAATATTGTTGTTGGCATCAGAAGATTTTACGTGCATATTTATTTTTTAATTAACAGAGTAAGAAAGACATACAAATTATAAAATGAAGGGTTTTTTTATTTCTGGCCTTTCCACAACAGATTTTTTAAAATCAAATGATAGGAATTGCTTCTAGCTCTCCTTCCTGTTTTCTGTTATGATTTGTTTTTAATCAACTAACAATAAACCTTCCTATATCTCAGCTTTCATTCAGTTTCTTTCAGTAGCCTGTTCTTTATTGTTGTGTGACATAAGCTTAGATAATGGATTTAGGATTTTAGCACTGGACCAATGCTGAAAAATGCACAGTACGGCATGTTCAGCCTTTGGGAGAGAGACACCGACTTAAAATAATTGATAAACTATCTCTGCTGGGTGATCCTCTTTTGAGGTACACTCACTGCTGTGTTCTCACAGAGAGGGTGGATGACTGTGAACCAAAGTACTTGAAAAATGGCTTGGATTTCCATATGACACCCAAGAACAATATGACTTCCAATAGGCAGTAATGCAGTAAGAATTTTGTAGCTTGCTTTCTGTAAAAAATATCAATCACTTGTGATTGAAAAATGAATCTGGAAAGTTAACCTACTCTGTCAAATTTGATTTATTCAGAGGTAAACAACATTCCAAGAGGATTTAGTGAGCCTGTGTTTGGCAAAGGGGTACGTTCAGGTTGTGGCACTACATAGATTGAATGTCCAAACATTTAAAAACTCTTTTATCATTGGCCTGAATACAAAAACGACAGCCTTCATTTGGTGACCTTAGAATGTCCCTGCTATTTGTTATGGGCCTTCTGTATTTAGTTTAACCTTCCATCATGCTGGGGTTAAATAAATGACAAGTTGTTATTTTTCTGATTTTTAGATTAATATTGAGCCATTAAGCTATAAACATATTGAGCAAGATCTCAAGCCAGTGTAAATCAGCGTAGCTTCATTGTTTCCAGTGGAGCTTTGCTGAATTGCATCAGCTGAAGAGCTATCCTGTTATTTGGAACAGTGCTGTATCTTGCTTTCCTACACAGCTTCTGGCTGGAATGTTTGATCTGTAAATCACAATATTGTCACTATATTTCTTACCCTAAGCTCTGCCTGCTCCTTCAAACATGTCTTTATTCTTACTTACAGCTGTTCTCCCCTTCTCCTTTCCCTCACTTCTGAGTATGTGGAAACCAGATAATAACCCTGATATATACTGATATTTATGAGGAGCAGAATTTTGGAGTGGTAAATCTAACTGTGCTCTTATAAATGTGGACCACATTAAAAAAAAAAAATCAAGGCCTGAGGTCAATTTCCCCACTATATTTACACTTGCAATTACCATAAGTGTGCATGCAAATGGGGTGACTGAATGCAAAACCAGTGAGATAGGTGTCTGTCTAAAATAGACGGATGGTAATTACATGCAGAAATGTCAGGGAGCAATTGCACACAAACCTTTAGCCTCCCTTTCAGCTGAATTTAGCCTTTGAACTATTTCCCTTCTTTTGCAGGCCACAGTACTCCCTTATGACATAACTTGTCTCGAGGAAAGCAAGCGGACACACAGATTCTGTATTCTTTCATTGTTTATTTTTATTTGCAACAGGCGTGTGGTTGCTGTTACTGTCAGGAGAAAAGTAGCAAAAAATTTACATACAGATATACTTTTCCAAATCTCTAGCACAATGTATTTCTGTGTTCAGTATCTCCAAGCTTCTAGGTACTGTTTCCAACTAACCTGGCATTGTCTCAGATCACACAGAACCCATTACACTCCAATTGTATAAAAGCATATGCCTGGCCTGCTACTCTGAAATTACAACACTCACATGGCTTTGGCCTTATGGTTCAGAGAGTTGTGAAAGTGGGGTGTTTCCATTAGATGAGTGGCAGTAGTCTGTGGTTGTGCTGCTATAAAAGCCGTTTAAAACAATTATGTCTAAAAATGAAATTGCATTTGAAAGAACAGATAAGGAAATGTGGCGATTATTGTATAAATTTCATATTTGTGTGCTTTAAGTCATTAATATCAACCTATAAAGAAAGAGGGCAAGTTAAATTGATGTATTTCCACTTTTTTTTTCTATATTTTTACAATTATGTTACAGTATTTTGGATAAATGACACGTTTATGCTAAATTTAATTTTATCATATTTATAAGCCTGTCAATACATAAAACCAATTTCCCTCTCAAAGCAGCATGTTACAAGTTTCTGGTTTATTGTATTCCCTCTTTCACTTCTTAGCTTTATTACAAAACACAGCCTTAGCTCCTTTTTGAATACTATATTTGTTGAATGTCCAATACAAATCTCTAAATCTAAAAGGAAATACTTATCACAACATAACCAACATTTTTTTAATGTAAAAGCCTTTCATATTTAAAATACATTAATACTGCTACTGTAAAAACAGTTACTTCAAGGAAACTGTTGGGCATGGCTATAGCATAGTTGTATGGCAGAAAAAAATACTACATAATTTTGAGTACGTTTCTGTGAGCTCTAAAGGGTGCACGAAATAGATGGGTGCTTATGCTTGCATGTAAAAAAATATTAAAAAATCACACATTTATCAACTTTCTTACTTCTACAGTTTTTTATTCGAGTAGATCTGGTCCTGCATCTGCTCAAGCATTGTTCAGTAGGGAATGTGATTCACTACATGTTTTACATCACCATCCAATGATGTGACAGGGCTTGGTCTGTGGACCCACAGGAAAGCCTCCTTTTAGATGTTAATCCCGACCTAGAAGCAGTTGCCAGACATCTTTGTGCCACCTGCCTGGTTCCCTGGGCAACAGATAAACTTACCTTTCTGTTTTCCCAGTCAATGTACTTATTTATTTTTCGTCCAGTCTAATACTCCCACTTCTGAGCTGTCTACTCAGCACCAATGGTGGATGGCAGTCGGTAGTGGTTACTGTGCTCCTAATCCCTACAGGCCTCTAAAATACTTCAGAGGTAGCAAAATGCTTTTTGAGGAGTTTCCATATACCGGAGTTGATCTTACCGTTGTCTGTTCATGTGGGTCCTTAAAATGCCTTTAGTCATGCAGCCCGATGCCAGATGTTTCCGACTAGAAGTTGCCAGGCGCAGACGGAAGGTCCTGTGGGGCAGCGTGCTGCCTGGCTCTAGGAGCTGACCCTGGTTCCTTAAGAATACGCTTAGTTTGCACATTGGTACAGTGTCATGTTATAGTTTTCATATTATCTGGGGAAGAAAATACATTTGAAAAAGTCACTTTTTTTTCTGAAAAATTTTTGTTCAATGGAGTGACAAAAAATGTGCTTGCCATTAACATGACATATTTCCCTCAGGTTTAGCTGTTCAGAGTTTTCTTCACTGTTGTTTAAAAAATACTACATCTCAATGTGCTGTTTATGAAAACTGTAGGATTGGTTATAGACAGGCATTGCAAGAAGATGGGTCCCTGAAAAGTATGTAGCTTGTGACCTATGATACCATTGCTGTTCATATCCTGGGCCTTTCATATGGAAAAATAAGAACTAAGAAGAGACATCAAAACTCAGTTTCAAAGTGACCTGAGCAAGGATTTGTATTGCAGCATTTCTTAAACAGCGAATGGATACTGTACTAATTTATTCTGCCACTAAGTCCCTTTGCTCATTCTCTCATGTAAAATTATGCACAGAAATTCAATTATGGTGCCATTTCCTTTATCAGCTTCAGTGTAAGTGGCTTAGTTGAGCTGAGAGCCTGAACCACTCCAGATACAACACATGCTCCACCATCACATGTGGCGATATGGCCTGTTGAAGTTGTGTCCCTGGGAGCACTAAGGAACTGACCAGCCACTCACCTTGGAAACCCTTCCACGTACCCAGGAAGCTCACATTAAGATACTTTTCTGTTGTAACCTCCAGTCCTGTTCAGCCACTGTTTTCCAGCATGCAGTCAGTTTCTTGTTCTGAATATTCATTTCTTGTTCTTCAGTGTATAGCCTTGCATTTAGTTATTTTATATTTTGCATGGAGGGACCCAGCATACTCTGCCATCTTGACTGCTAACCGTGGCTTTCCTGATCTCTGTGTTACCTGCCAATTTTATCAGCCTTGATTGTTTATTTACTGCAATATGGCTGATGCAAATTTTAAATAGGGTCAAGCCCAATGCCAGTTTCAGACAATAGAAACAGCCTCATTTGGTGGTAATTCTTCACTGAAAACCACCTGTGGGACTTGTCAGCTGGTCAGTTCTTAGTCCACTTAACCGCATAGCTTATTTGGATTACATGTGTATGTCAGTGGTCTAATATCTGTTCTTCATGTTTGTAACAATTGTGAAAACTTCTCAAGCCTCGTTTCCTAGGTGTACTTGTCTCCATTTTTCTGTCTTCCTATCTGTGTCCTCTGCTAATCACCTCTGAAACCCGTTGCTGATTTCCACTGAATTTCATAGACAGTAGATATTGGATAGCATACCAAATAAAGTAAAAAATGTATTTGAGGTCCCAAATGATCTGGTGCTCTGATCATTCACACCTTAAGACACCAGAAAACCCATCTGGGAGACATGCTTATGTAGTGGTCCCAATGCAGTTGGGGCTTGCATGTTCTTTCATAGCAGAGTCAACACTAGAGAAATCCATGGAAAAGACAGTTTCATTGGTTCAGGTGATGAACAGATTATAGAGATTTTTACCACTGTTCACAAATACAAAAATAAAGACATTCCATAAATTATTCTTTGGAATGCCCCAGAGAGAGGGTGAAACAAATGTTGATATGGGAATGTAGGGTTGTGCAGAAAACTCTTTTCAAATCAGTCTGGGAAGCACAGACAGTTTGCCCACACTTGGCCCACACTTGACAGACTTGACAGATTTTTTGGCAAAGATACGGGTGGATCCATAGACAAGGGGAGAATCTTATCTATAGCAAACATAGCCACATTCTGCTAATACAATTTGTATCTTCTGTGGTTGAGGCTGCAAGTAGGGTGCTTCTGTAGTGCAGTATTAGCCTGAGAGCTATAAAGGCAGAAATACTAAGAAGAAACTGCAGATTTCAGAATAGGCAGAAAAGTTTGTTGCCCATAAACCAGATCAGGCAGACTAAAGGAAAAACTGCTGGGTTTATATGTGGTGTTATATCTACCTGGTTCTTTTTATGGTGTCTTAAGGTGCTTGGGAGAACGTCTTTAGTGATTTAGATGTTTTGATTCTTTAAGTTGCTGTTTGTTTCTACAAGAACCATTTAAAGTAAATGTGAAATTACAAAGCAGGTTGTTGCTTACCTTAGCTTGGATCATGTGTGGGCTGTACAAAGATCCATTGCACGCTGGCCTTGTTGCCGTTTCTCTGGCTTTCTGAATTCTCATCTGGCAACTGAACTTTCCATTAGGTAGTGTTGATGCAGAGGAGCCTTCTCATCTGTCCCCTGAATAAGTAAGGGCAAGTACCAAGAAGTCCCACAGAGCACTTCAACATACGATCTGTTACAGGAGACAAAAAGGAAGGGGGGCATAACTTTCGAAATACCTGCAGTAGCCTGTGTGAATATCTATGTTGTCTATAAAATTGCTTGTTTCAGCTCTCATTCTATGGTCTTCCTATTTGGACTGGACATAAGCTTCATACTGCAGAGTATTTTAAAACAACCTTTTAAAATTTTCCTGAAACTGCCAAAGGTTGGTTGAGCACAAGACCAGTCAGGGCCACAGGACACAGTACTGGAGTCTCATTTCATTGTAACTTTTCCAGAGTCCGTTTTTTTGTTGTTGGGTTTTTTTTGAACATATGTCCATAAATTTTGAAGGGATTATTTTCAACATTGGTTCTGCATTTTTCAGCATTATCTTACTTTTATGATAATAAACTATCACATAATATCTAAATCGAATAAAGTGCCAGAAATTGAGGTACTAAATCTTGTTACACTAAAGAGAAATTATTAAAAATTTTATTTTCACCCAAAAGAGAACTTAGAAATACCTAATGGTGTTCAAATTCACTTCAGCTCATCAGAACTATCCACCCAGCTGGATTCCTTCTCCCATATTTTGGATTTTTTTCTGACATTTGAGGAAAAAAAAAGGATTAAGAATTGATGAATAATCTTGGCTAAAGAGACCCAGCTGGCTAAAAGGGAAAGAAAACTGCTTCATTTTACAGTAGAGCAATGTTTCTTAGCTTCTGACTGTATATACAAAACAGATTTGTTCTGACTCTGTAAGAGTCAGAAATGGAATTCAGTGTTTCAGTATAAGAAATAAGTACAAACTCAGACCCAGAGTCCAGTAATCCAAAATGCAGCTACTATACTGTTTTAACGGTCTTATTGAGACAGATTTTATGACAGTATAGATCTCTTAATTTATAGTTAACTTTATCACATAATCTATATGTGCACACACAATGAGTTCAGTGTTTTCAACCCAGTCCCTCATGGACAGTAATCTACATCACAAAGCCACCAGACATAATTCACCTTATTTGGCAGTCTTTCCTCAAAAGAGTTTTGCTCAGACTTGACCTGTAGCAGCAGAGGAGCTGAACTACTTTCGCTTCACCCCCGTTGCTCCTTGTTTAAAGTGTGGTGTGCCCTGATTGAAGTTGAGGTCGGTGACAGGGCAGAGCCGGAGTAAGTGCCGTTACTCCGAGCTTGTCCATTTCCCCCCTCTTGGGTGTGAGGCTGGATATGCAACCTTCCACATTGGCAGACCCTGTCAATGCATAGACATTGCACGTGTTAAGAAATAGAAAATATTTTTTCTGGTTATTATGTGTAACTGTGAATTCTCATTCTGTGCATTGCAGTTGTAAAGCAGGAGGAGAATGGTGAGCGTTACACAACGGTTGTGCTGTAGGTACTTTGTAGTTAATGGAGTCAATCAATGAACAAAATCCTCGTCCTTCACTGCTCAGTCTGCACCCTATTATTCTATATGTAGGAGTGCATAAAGTGCAATAACCTGCCAAACATTGACACACCGGTATGTCATGCACTCTACTAGATGGTTATTACTGCCAGGTCTTAATCTCTCTCTTTCACACTTTCTTCTTCATCTCATATTGCACAGACTGTAAACAGGACTCCAGAGTCTCTTTGCCTGTTTCACATACCTGGTGCCTGCTTCACATACCTGGTGCAGTATATAGCGCTGGACAGGAGGGAGCAAAAGGCCAGTGTTGTACCCAGGGGCTGTGCTTCTCAGTCGTTCCCTGGGCTGAAGCAGCATTAGGAGCCACTGTCCCCCATATATTCGTATGTAGTAGCCCTTCTACAATTGCATGAATGGATGGGGTGCATCTCTTACGTCCCTCCCCATGTGGCTGTGGTTCATATTTACCTCTACTCATGTGACACGGGGTCTCATGCCTTGGCATGTTAGAAAGTTAAAAAGCCTACTTCTGGGCTGTGAAAAAACATAGTTATGCAACTTCCAAAACACCACTGTAGAGGAACTAACCACACTGGAGTGAGAGAAAGCCTCAGGTTTCAAGAGGAGATGGGACTGAATGGGGAATGCAAAGTGGTGGGTCTGCTGCTGAGGGACAGGCTGCAGAGCCACAGCACAAAGTACAGGCTTCTGAGCATGTCTAATAAAGCTCTGGTTAATACAGCTCTGCTTGCTTGTCATGTCACCTAGGGCGATAATGAAACACATGTGAAGCCCCCAAACCTGCAGGCAGACCTGGAACTATAACAGTAGATGACAGAGTGCTCACCCCACCATGCTGCTTTGGGGACCTCTTCCAAATGCTAACGTCTATCAAGGAAGCCATGCTGTAATTTAAATGTTCTCTTCAGGGCTGCTTGGTAAGAGACTGGAAGAGACATAAAGAAGTTAACAGTGTTTTTACCTGAAATAACTTCAGTAGAGAGTTTTGGTGGGGAATATGAAGGAAAATGCACAGAGGAAATCGTATCCATCACAGATAACCTACAGAGTACTAAATGCATAAAGCAAACACCATGTTTGCTTGGTACTGATTTTCACTCCTTTTTGCTCTTTTTTCTGTGTAGAACAGAACATGGCCTTTAAAGGAGTCTACTTTGATTTAGTTTCTATTTCAACAGAAATTTCTTTTATACTGTTTGGGAACTATGTACATTATAACTTTCAAAGTACAATGCTTGCAGCACTGAAGTAAATAGTAAATTTCTCATTGGCTTCAATAGAGCCACAACTCCAGTTTTATTTAGCTTGTGGTTTTTGTCAGGTTGTAGGCTTTGTTGTTTTTTTTTTTCAGAATATGCAAAATGGATCAAAAGTATGATTTGATCAAAGTAAAAAGGTTGCACAGATCTTTTTGTGTGTAAAATAAATGTGGACTGACATCATCTGACTTTTTCTACACATAGACCACACCACCACTTTATAGAATATTTACAAAACACTCCTTGATCAATATTGTAACAATTACAGAACATGCATTGTAAATATAGTAGGGAAAGAGGCAACCAGATCATAAATTGAATGACTTTGTTTACTTGAATAGTCCCTGAGTAAATTGTAGTCCATGAGAAAAAAATCCATAATTTCAAGCCATTTTGCACAATTGACAGCCCCAGGAGAGGAAAAGATTAAGGAACAGAAAGATTCCCTGCCTTGACAGTAGAGAAGACTCACTTGTTTTCCCTTTGCTTACCGTCATCAGCTTGGAGCTGCAGACTGTATTATTCAATTATTGTATATCTCCGGTAAATTACCTTGAAATGTCTTGATGTTTCAAAGCACTGTACAAACTGGAGTTTGTGTTGCACAAGATAGTTGCTTATTATTGTACTTACCAAGTTTATGTGTGGCAGGACCCAGTGTGGAGTACTTAGAAAAAATTATAGACTTAGCCTGACACTTAACCTCTTGAGCACACGGTGTAAGGTACATGGTGCAGGTGCATTCCATATGGTCTCGTGAACGGGCATCATGAGCTGAGGCATTCTGGTTTTCTGTTAATAGGACTTTCTAAAAGAAATATTCTATAGTTTTCTTTATTCTAGTAGTGGTTTCTTCTCAAGCAGATCTATACTTTTTAATCAAACCAGGGAGTATCTTTTTTAATAGAAGAAACAGGTTCTTTCCTTTCAGATGTAGTATATTCTCCAACACTTTCTATTTCCAAGTCTGTAGAAACAAATCTACCTGTAACCTAATAGAAAAAGGAAAAGTCTACTTGTATAATAGAAAATGATTTTTGAACCTTCCAGATTTTGTTGCTGTTGGAATGTATATACATCATCATTGTTTTTATATTTTTATTAGAACTGGCTGAATATTGAATGCATCTGAAGATGTAATTAAAGTCTAAAACTTACTAAATTGTTAAATTCACTTGTACTAGGGCCTCTTATTTGCAATTTTTGGGAAATGGAAAAAATTGCAAAACACTTTATTGCTTAAAAAAATACTTGATTTTCCTCACTGTGCAAAACAAACATGGAACAAATGTTAGTCATGTGTCTTAATATGCAGTAGAAGAGACCACTTAATACACATTCAGGGACTACTGTGGTGAATACAGTATAACAGGAAACACAGAATGGGAGAGAATGTCATGAATAACTGCATTTGTATGGGGAAAATGCAGGTATGAACAAGCACGTAGGCAGGTATGAACAAGGTGTTCACTGTTCATAACTTGCTAGTCTTATGTCCAAAACATTTGAGTCATCAAAAGGAGCTGCAGAAAAAAGGTGACTTGGATGACCAGTCACACTGAAGAATACATTGCAAAGAGTCAAAATTAATATACTGCAAATAATCTGTAACCAGATATTCATTTAAATTAAAAAATAGCTAAAAAAACAAAGTGGGTAGCAGAAACCAGCTTCTTCTTTAGGGCTAGTGTAAAGGTCTGTGTTGCACTGATTATACACAGTGAATAGTTCAACTGAAGTCTCATTTTTTCACGTCTTTAATGCTTTCTGGTCCAGACAATTCATAAGGTAGCTATGTCACGTGATGAGCAGCGATGATGTGTTATCGTGGTATTTCTGTAGCAATGAGCAGACAAAGGCAGAATTCCTACTAGCTAGTTGTGATTTTTTAACACCATACCCTCTTGGAGAAGCTTGGTGGCTACAATGCTATGACCTCAACTTTGAAGAAAAAACACAAAAGGTGTAAAGTTATTTCTGGTGTTGGGCAATTCATGGAGGTTCCCTCCATGCTGGAAGCATCATTGCTTTCAGTTGGGAGAGAGAGAGAGGGTCTCCACAGACTGATGGCTAGCTGCTAGAGGAAACACAGGACATGTATGCACCTAAATTAGATGCCCAAAGTGAGGTCTGATGAACCTAGCACAAAATCCCCATAGAATTTAAAAATTTTGGAAGAACTGTTTGCACCTGGTAGGCTTTCTTAGAGTCAAACTCAAGTTGCACAAATCAGACATACTGACCTCAGAGGGGATACACAAGTTTATAGCAGCTGAGAATCTGGCCCTTTGTGTAATAAAAATGGAATTAGACTAAGTTCATTATTCTAAATGTCACTTTTACAATAAAAAAAAGAACTTGAGAGTGACTGCATGACAAAACCTGCTATGAAAGTGTAACAAGGGGTAAAAGACAAAGGATGTCTAAATAAGTCCATTTACCACAAAACCAGAGAAGAATAAGCAGAAATAATAATGTACGTAGAGGAGAGAGAAAAGTCTATATTGGACAGTTTTTCTACTTGGGAAAGGCTTATTTAATTTAACAGGGATTAAACCCAATAGGTTTCTATGTAATCTGTGTAGGGTTCTTTAAAATTATTGTAGGGGAAAAAACAACCTTAACACAAAGCACGTAAGTTGACAGTTCCCACTCATCAGTGCAGTAGTTTTGCTTTGCTTACGTGTTGCTTCTCTTCCCCCACTCTTAACAGTATAGTTACAGAAGCGGTAGGAGAACTTATTTCAGTATAGGTAGGCTTCTTCAGCTAGCTTTAACCTCACTAGAGTGGCTGACGTTAGCTAAGAAGCAGCGACTGCACTTTGTTTCACAGGGTAGCCACCTAAATAAATATGCTGTAATTTTGGTATGCCAGAATGGTCCCCATGACTCCTGCACCCCTTGATTGTCACTTTTTTTCTTCTTTTTAATGAAGAATGGCCTGTCTCGTAGGTGCTATCCTCAACACCTACCAGTTGTGTTATTGTTTATTGTTACACTGTCTCACATCATCTATGGGAACCTGTGAATAGTGACAGAATAAAATAATTATAATGATATTTGCCATTATGATTTCTCTCACTTTTCCCTTCCTTAAAAATATTATTAATGAAACCTAAAATAAGATTCCATGCTATTGTGGCAAACTGAGAAAATTGCCATATTAGGTTGCTGGGTATTAGTGAAGGATGGTTTGTATCTGGCTATTTATGACAATGTGCCCCAAACAATAGCTTAACAATATTTGCACATTGTTAAGAGAAAACAGGGAAACTTAGGTAAGGGGAATATTATTTTCTGTTATTTGTATTTATTAGTTCCATATAGTTTCCATCATTCTGTGAGAAGGTGATCAGTTAAGATTAGTGGACTATTAAGCACCAGTGTACAAAAAGGGTAATATGGATTCCCCTTTGAGAAATAATGATTCCCATGACGTTCTTTATTTTAAGCCAGATGCTTAGATTATGGGCAATACATTGCTCATTGTAATGCCTATGGCATGGTTTGCATATAATGCTGAAAGAAAAGCCTACCATATCGCTCTGATGAAACCAACCTACAAATCAGTTTCCCAGAAATGAGAATTAATAGAACAAGCAATAACATCCTAATTTCTACACGACAGCTAGAGTAACACTTAAAAACATTCTGCATTACCAGATAAATACACCATTCATTTTCACAAATGGAGTCTGTTTCAATTCTCAGCTGTTGGATGATGATTTGACTTGGAGCAAAGGCAGCATAATTGGGTAACAGCTGAAATGTGCTTCATTGAAAAGGGTTGAAAGATCCATTGCTGGATTTCCAGGAGTGTGAATTACAATTCCAATAATATCAGAAGCAACTAATTCTATTCTTTAGAAGTGAGGACATAAAAGAAGTTTTAGGTTTTCTTATTTCAAGCTTTAATTGAGGCCTAGGTTGTAACTCATTTTCATCCCTGAATGGGTGGTAAAAACATACACAGTAGGTAATTCACACTACCTCAAAAACTGTTAGTGCCATAAGAAGACTAATCAGGGTAAGCTTCCAGTAGCAAATTATCAGCTACAAATTAAAACCTTGCCGCATGTCTGCTAAAAGCAACCTTTTTTTCCCCCCACTAACATACATTTGTCTAGATTAGTAACTGTTGGACTACTACAGGATATGAAGAATAAGAAGTGATGTGACCAAGCCTTCAAAACATTACGCTTCAGAAGTGAACAGGGAACAGTTTTAAGCTCTTACTTTTGTTTGACTGCCACATTTACTACATTTTGAAAATCTACTAATTTTTTTTTAAATGACACTTTTGAAAATAAGTCAAGGAAGCAAGATTTTTTGCAATTAATGTATTTGTTTTATTTAATTTGTAATGCATCATTCCGGGCTATGAACTAAGGGAAAATATACATACATTTGGCAAAGCACCTACACTCCTGTGGATACGTATTCAGGAAGTGACCTATCCCATCCACTGTTTAAGCCCTTTGCCCTTTCCAGGGGCACATTAACCAACAGAGTGCAGTCTATCATCAGGAGCCCTGAATTCCCTGAAATTTTCAGGTAGTTTCCGTACCTAGCAGAGAGTTTCATTCCCTTTGTGATAAACCGTTGGGTTCCTTTGGCCCTGAATCTTCATTTCTAGTTTTCTGTTGTGTTTGTCATAGCATTCTGGTTTTAAATCAGATTTGAAGTCAAAAGAAAATATAATTCCTCAGTCCCATCAATAAGGGAATGAAACGTAGACGAGCAGGAAGTGATCAAGTTAAGGATCATGTGTCATGTGTAATATCAAATGTTGTCATTTTGATCTTATACCTCTGAATATCTTTTCTGAAAGCATCCTGTTTAATAAAAAAAGGAGTGGGGGAACATGACTATTTGAATGTTCTTTTTCAGGATAGTCTTACTGTTCTTTTTCCTAGCTCACGAGTTGTCTAAAAGTCCTAGAAATATTTGCACGCTGTGTTTGTGTTGGTAGAGGACTTTTTTTGATATTGAGGGCAGGGGTTTTTACAAATCACAGGAGACTTGCTCTCTGCCTTAATCTCTCCAAGTAGAGTCAATTTATGGTGTGTGTTTGTTTGGTATTGGTGTTTAGGTTAAAAGAACAGTGATCCCTGAAAGAAAGGATTATCTTGTACTCTTTGCAAGCACCTTATTTATGGATTGCTATATACATAGTGTGAACAAACAAGTTACAATCAGAAAGTGTCCTGAATATCTTTCCCAAATGCTCATTTCATCCTTTGAATTCTGTTTCATAGACCCGAATTCCACAAAGTGCTTAAGCCTATGCTTAACTGCAAATGGTCTGTTCACTCTTTAGCTTTAACTGGGGCCATGTGCTGTGCCATGCTATACGTAGTCATGATGAACCTTTTTGGACTCTGGTGATAAAAGTAATGTAGCTCGTTGGTGCCAGGTGAATTCTTGTGGCCAACATGGCAGCAATGCGAGCAGATACAGCATTGTTGTTATGGAGGGTGTTTTTCAAATGAAGGTAGCTCATGTGCACAAATTGCAACCTTTGCCCTTTGTCCAAAGCCTAATCAGGAAAAAGTAATGCTTATTTATATACGTATCGCACACGGAGGCCTTCTGTTGTGTATTTTATATTTTCAAGTGCTTTATGTTGTTCCTGATAGCAAAAAAACCCAAACCAGGATACGGCTTGTCCTCCTGCTGGTTCCTCTTTGTCTGGGAGCAGGTAGCACTGCGTAATTCCATGACAGTGAAGTGTACAGTATATTTAATCAAGTCAAAGAGAACCTGAGCCAGATTAAATGAATTTGTTATGTCTCTATACTTCCAGATGCTTCTCTTAATTAAGCTTCATAAGTGTTAGGACTTTTCATCAAACTAGTCATCATCTCGCATCAGTGTCTGGGTGAGTCCCAGACAACCAAGGTAATACACAATACTTTTATTTTTGAGGTTCCTGACTGTTCCTCATATGTGTTAAGTTATACATGAATGCTCATTAAGTCTACTAAGATAACTGTTTGATGTGTTACTCAATAGATGAAACATAAAACTATTCTTTAAAAAATCAGCAAAATTGCTTGGAGGAACAACAAATTCATACATCAGCCCATTCTTTATGTTCTAAAGTGCAATTTACAGGACTGAACTAAAGCAAATGTCATACCTTTAATTTCGTAAAAAGTTATGTACAAGTCTATTATTCAAAATAATCACATAACTGGGAAATTCACTGAACAGCTACCTTTCTGCACAGCAGGGTGCCATTTTATAGACTTTAAAATTCACTAAGTTCAAGCAGCTTTCGTTCTCAATAATACATGTGCTAAATATGTCACATTAAAAGTGCTTTTGGCATGTAAATGATCCGTTTTCACATAGAAATGCTTTTAAAAGAATCTGAGCTCACTTTTTTGGAAATTATAAGTGCATTGAATTTCATTGTCCTACAGAACCATGTAGAGTTGATCGAAGTGAACTACAATGACAAACCAACCCTTGTCAGCCCTTATATTTATGTATCATTTGAGCTGTCAGAAGTATATATAGTTGCATTTTCTTCTACATATTTTCTACTCAGTTAAAAAAAAAAAAAAATTTGGTGTAAGGAGGGGGAGGTGGGTTTGCTTTTCTAGGCCTAAGTGCTCACAAGCACTTCTGTGTATAAAAAGTTAACATTTCACTGGAAGACTTACAGCATGTTAAACTGATTTCCTAAGCTTGTTAATTTTTTCTTAGAACTCAGCAGTACTTCTACTACTGCTTTAATGTTGAAAGATAAGGCAAATGTTTTACAGGTGATTTAGGATGCTTATCCTCCAAAGAATGAATTCTGAATTCTTATGCATAATATGAATAAAACTGAAAGCATAATCTCTGTCTCTCACTGCTTCATTATACTGCTGCATAGTGAACAAATTCTCCATACTCTGTATACTGCAGAGCGAGATTCTTTCATGATAAATTGATTGTACCTATTCCCATTCTCTGTGACTCCATGTAAGGGACCTTGATAATGTCAGATACATCCTGCTTTTAAAAATCTTTTGTTCTTTCTTATTAGAATAAGCAAAGCAACTTGAATGCTGTTTGGAAGTCATTACATTATTATTCTAGTTACCTATAATACAGTACGTGGCTCCAGGGTTCTCACAGATACTTGTTTAAGAAAACAAACTGTCAAAAATGTTCAATTCTGATTTTAAATATGGAAACAAAATTCGTGAGATGACTCAAAAAAATTAAACTGGAAAGACTTGGTTTCAGGAAAGGAGAAGGAAAAGAAGAAAGGAAGGAAGCATATGTATTGGTTTGCAAGGTCCAAAAAGAAATGAAGTAGAATTCTTTAACTCAATGGAGTGGCTGGGGGTTAGAAATCCTGTACAGGCCTGTAGTGGAAGGAAAGCTGAAGTCCATTGCCCCTTTTTTTGCTTATCCATAGCTGCAACTCTAGTCATAAGCTGTAGCTCTGAGCTGGGTGTAGGATTCCATTTAATTCTCTTTCCACAAGTGAGATGTGTCTTGATTATACATTATACATATATAGCTGAGCATTTCTGCGTTTCTGCTCTTTGTAATTCACAGTGTAAATAGACAAAATAGATTAAAACTGGGGGAAAGTGATGTGACATAAAGTAAAAGCAAGGGCTGAGTATCTGTGTTTGGTACATTTTAACTCAAGAGTGGCTGTATATTAGAAATCCTGTACAGGCCTGTAGTGGAAGGAAAGCTGAAGTCCATTGCCCCTTTTTTTGCTTATCCATAGCTGCAACTCTAGTCATAAGCTGTAGCTCTGAGCTGGGTGTAGGATTCCATTTAATTCTCTTTCCACAAGTGAGATGTGTCTTGATTATACATTATACATATATAGCTGAGCATTTCTGCGTTTCTGCTCTTTGTAATTCACAGTGTAAATAGACAAAATAGATTAAAACTGGGGGAAAGTGATGTGACATAAAGTAAAAGCAAGGGCTGAGTATCTGTGTTTGGTACATGTTTAATTAACATTTTAAATTCATTTTTTGTGTATTTATAATATAATGTAATCTCAATCTTCTTAGCATTTTGATTTTTGGGTAACACAAAAACTTAAATATTTTTCTGTCTTTAGTGCTCTGAGGTGATACAAGATGGAGATTTCAGGGATTTAGACTCATATTTCTCCTCTTTCTTGGAGACATTCCTTGTTTACTATGTTTTATCTAAAATTAATCTGAACTGAGAATACTGATTGATCCTTTGAACATGGAATATCTGACAGAAAGAGCTCCAAAAGCACTCAAGCACAAATTCTCTATCCTAGTAATGACGAGTTATCAGCTGGTTATAAGCAGCCATCTGCTCAGGAAAGTCTGCCTCTGGAGAACAGTTGGCCAAGGCGTCCTGAAAGTTGTCCATTTTACTATGGTGATGTGTTTGCTAGATGTCAGTAGATGTTTTAAGCATTCAGGGCTCTCAGAGTAGCTATTGTAGATTTTTCTTCCTGAGCATCAGATTGTTAGATTTCTACATGCTTTTGTAATACCCATTTAATAATGAGGAAAAGCATTGTATTGAAGTGTCAAATATTTGTTCTACCATCTTCCAGCCTTGTGTAATTATTTTAACATCAGCCATGACCTTGTCTTCCAGATACTAAAACACAATAAGAAATGTAAAGGACATTAACCTACTTAATCCTGGTTTTCCATCAAAAAATGCTTAATCGATGTTTCTTTAGCATCTGGGTCTGAACTGATGGTGTCCACGTACTCCTGTCTCTTAAAAATAGATAAACTTCTACTTAAAGAAATGCTTTTCAACTTCCATTCAAGAAAACAACTGTTGAAGAATGACCTCTGAATGTGTCTAAACACGTTCATAGCACAAAGACCCACTAAAATATCCTGAAATGCGAAGTAATTTCTTAAAAAATGCTACCATTATAGGTGAGGTATTTATAAATTCTAGTTCTCAACAGCTATAACTCAGTACGGAATATTTCTTATGGCTCATATATATGATCTCATATACCCTATGGAAAGGGAAAGCTAATAGTCTTTAGTAAAGAACTAGACCTTTTTGTCTATTTCTTTTTTTAATCCTTTGGCATAATACTATGTCACAAATCCTGTTTCATTTTTTATTTCATGGAGGTAAGCAGGTTATAAAAGATAGATTGTAATTTTAAATAAATTCTGTAGAACTTTTTTGTAAGGGTTTGTTAATCCAACTCAGACTTGGTGCTAATAAGAAGAACTTTGTTTAATATATTTCTGACGTCATACAAATTCTATCTACCTTTGCGTCTGGCATTCAAAGCCATTTATGGGGATTTTTGAATTACTGACATTTTTAGGCTTTTAGGTGTTGTGGATACAACACTGAAAGTACTGATTTACTTTTTAACTTTCGGAGGTATATTTTAATAAAAAAGAAAGTGAAAAACATTGCCTAACTTTGAACATAAAAGAAATCTCGGTCTCATTAAGTCAACAGTAATGCTCTCCTTAACTTCAAAGGAGACCATGATTTCATCCAACGTATCTAACAGTTCCATAAAACAGACAATGAAAATCACTTTACAATATTGGCAGGCAGAGTATGCATTTTGTATGCATCTCAGTGAAGAAACGGCACAAGCATTCTGGCTTATTTACTAATGCATGCCAGCTAAAAATTAAAGGAGCGGAGGATTTTTTGAGACACATTGTGTTATAACTCTCTGGGAGTATTAAGTGTGCACTCCCTCCATTTCAAATGAGACTTAAAATCTATGCTGTGAAATTACAATTATGTTATTCTGAGCACTCCCTTATTTGCTAGCTATGAAGTGTGGTGCGTGACTTCTCTTAGTGGGGGAAGAATGTTCAAGGTGCGTGGGTGAAATACGCACACCAGCAGCAAGCAACCCAATGAGCTCAAAGCTGAAAACACTCCAGTACAGGTTCTGTACAAGTACAATAAATTCAGTCACCTAAGGTTAAGTGAGTTAATGCATAGCCTGTTACTCATTTTCCTGTGCTAATGATAAAGCAAGTCTAAAGCAAGGTCTATACCTTGAAAGCAAACTGCAAGAAAAGGGAAGAGACTGGACAGATGCATTTTAGTGAAATTTAGTATTGATAAGTGTAAGTACTTTAAAATGTATACCTTAGCTTAAACTGGAAGTGAAAGAAAGGATTTGAGAGCAATAATTTCAAGGCTGCAGAAAAAAACTGTAGAAATTTTTTATATTATATAGAAACAATGAAGAAAACTCACCAGAAAGCTAATATTTTCTATCACTGACTCTGATGGTATCACACTTCCCTCATTGTCAAGAATAGCTTTCTAATAATGTAGGAATAGTTTGAGAGGATTAATTGAATTCATGGTGTTGCTGACCTTCTGGAACAAAATTTTACAGCTCTGCTCATGTGTCTGAAGATCTTAATTGCATATAAACAATTTCCTTTTCATAAGAAAAGGTTTCCAAACCTCTGGTGAATTATAGTAATCTTTATCTGATAATATTTTCTGCTCTGAAAACTGCTAGGTGTTTGGATATAACTTGATTTCAGTTGAGTCCTTATATTGGTAATTGTTTCCAACCTTCCCTTCTCATAGAGAAAGAGATCTAACACTTCCACACTTTTACCTTAACACCAGAAGAGTCATCTGCTTATGAAAAGTTTTTTTATTCTCTACTTACAGAGTATGTCTGATAACAGGTTTTTAATAAAAGGGGTGTGGAATGATGATACAATGCATCATCCTCCTGAACCTTACAAAAACTAAAAAAAAGTGTTGTAAATAGTGATCGGAGATTGTGTGCTGTGTCTTTGTCAGCCAAGATCTGTTCTTCAGTCCCAACAGCGTGCCGACCAATGTGTCGTTACTGCATTCTCACCAGGTATGTTAGCACATGCTGGTTCTGTCCCTGCACCTCCTCATTTGTGTATAGCCTGTATTTCCATGTTTAATCACTCTATCTAGAACTAGTTCATTTATAACTGGGAGGAGTTTTCAGGAATTCGCTCTTTCTCAGCTGTTAGGTATCACAGTCAATCTGAGCCATGCTGTCTGCTTACATGAGCACTGCTAGGCTGTTTCAGCAGAAGCCAAACAGGTTACTTTAAACCATTGCTGAATCATGAAGCGTGGTTTAAGCTAACGTGTTTGTCTTCACATGGGAAAGGACAAGAAGTGCTGAGATTAAGGAATCATGTCACAGATAGTGAAAGTCAAGAGCAGAGTCCACATTCTTCCTTCTGTTGTGTTACTTATCTCTCACTCAGCTCAACCCCTACTATGCACTAGTGTTTGATGTTCAGGTGATTCCCAGGGGCACTTCTAGGACAGATTGAACATCACTGCAATTAAGTGTGTAGATATAGCTCTTTTAAGGCTTTTTTATATTTTACAGTAAGAATATAAAAAAGGTGCTGACTTAGATATATCTTGCTGGCATTAAAAGCCAACAAGTCTCCAAAATAGAGCATAAGGAAACAAAAAGGCCATCATTAGACAAGGGTGCATAATTAATGGTGTATTCCATTTTTCACTTGAGAAGGGGATCAAAGAATACCGTATATGCTTAAAATCACAGAACATACCTTTGGAGGATAAAATGAATTTTCTGATCTTTACAATAATGTGTTCAAGAGTACTGCAGAAAAAGGTGTTGGTACTTCCATAGGTTGTGCAATGATACAGCAAGTGTTGTATGTGCCTGTGGCATGGAGAAATTCCTTGTTTAAGTGACTGTAATAACTCTCTTTATTCTGGGGTTTGGAGAGCTGAGAACTGCTGTGGGGGAAGCCTGCAGCATCCTGCAAAATCAGTATTTGGCGCAGCAGCTACTCACTTGGACCGCAGCTTCCTCCAGGTTCTCTTTTCGTACGCTTTGACCATGGGGATCTTAAACTCTGACTGGCATCCAAGAGTGCTACTACAACATAACAACTGCTAGTAATGATTAGGCAGCGTCTGGCTGTATATTCACAAGCAGCACTGGCTTAACATAGGATGACTGTGGTGTTTCCCGTTCCCTCATGTTAATATTGCTTCTCTCCTAGATGTTCCTGCCTCCGCTGTGAAAGACAGCTCATCTGCTCACACCACAGTTGTACCACTGTAGTTCAAATACTTATGTGTCAAAGTGCATTAGTCCTGATTTGGGATACTTTAATATTCTGGGATTTGTTTGGCAATTGTGGATGCTCAGTGGGTGGTTGAGTATTATAGAAAGCATATAGTCATCTCTGAGATCTACTAACAGAAGGACAGGAAAATTTACACATGTCCCAGGATAAACAATTTCCACTCCTGAATCAGTCTGTGGATTAGAACCGCCTCACACATTGAATACATGAGAACCGGACCATTGGTTTTCAGGTGCTACAGCGCCTGACGATATGGCCCACACTACTTGCACTTGATGAGTATCCTAGCATACTTCAGAAATAACAGAATTTGTCAAACTTGCTGTTCTAGCTGAATCTGAGTAATTCCCATAGTCCTGAAATTTGGGATATATTGTCTTTCTGTTTGAAAAAGTTTAATAGGTTTTTGTTTATTAGAAAGCATAAGCTGTGCTCCATCTCAGCAGTGTCAGTAATATTGAAGACAATCTCATATGGATAACATAAGGAAATAATGAGATACCTAATGGGAGCTCAAACACACACTTTTAATGTAGAGGTAGTTTTGCATTTTAAGATTCTTCATTTTGTTCTTGCAAGGTTTGAAAATGTAGTTTGAATATATTTTGAGAAAGGGTGTGAAAAATAAGAGATTACACAATGTTTTTCTTTACTGTGCAACTCCCTCCATACGCACACATTCAATTAGTAAGAGCACTAAACATTTTCTGGTGCTCCTGTTTTGCAATACAGGCTTTGCCTGCTTTCTGTTTGCTGCTTACAACATAATGACATCTGCTGGAAGAGGTCACTAGTAAAAAGGTGTTAGCAACTGAGAGAGAAGTTGAAATCCAATCTGGATAAACGTATGTTTGAATCTTTACCAGTTATCACCAAAACGTGTATTTACAGCAAATAGATAAGTAGGTGAAAACAGTATAAAATAGTACTACCTAAAATGTATTTTAAAAGTTATATTTAAAATCATAAAACATAAAAAAAAGTCTGTGCTGAACTTAAAGGGATAGGGATGCAATCCAAAATGCAGTTATATTTATTTGACTCATTTAGGAATAGAGTTGATCAGCAAAAGCTGGTTTGTTTCATGTGATATATCTTGGGTTCAATACAGTACCACTTAACCCAAGGAAGGGCTTCAGTGGAGTTTGCATGGATTCCTGGGAATTTCTCTCAGGTCTGGAGCAGGCTGCTTCTACATTAGCAAGCAATTTGGTGCAATACCATTTAATCAGTAGATTGATACTCTTGGTGCTGAGGCCCTTCCCGTCTCCATTACATGTGTTTCGAGGAATTTACATCAGATGACATTTTGCCTGGTTACTGGACCAAACGTCTTTGGTACACAAATAGTTTGAGGCTCTCTGAAAGGAGAGCCTGTGCTCACCATGGAGAGCCTGTGGTGGTGCAGTCCACACCCCTGATGTGAAGCCTGCCTGGGGTGCTGTTGGAGTAGAGCTGCTGGTTTAGTTTCCCCCAGAAGAATCCTAGGTCAGCAAAATCACCCTGTGAAGCAAACCAGCATGTGATGAATGGAGGTGATCAAGGGATTTACGTAAGCAGAAGTTTAACTTCAAAACTCACTTATTCTGAACCATGTAGCTAATACAGACTTAGCTTTAGAAACACTGAGTCTCAGGACAAAATATAGTTTACTTGGTGTGACTGTAAAATATCAGTAACTTACAGGTTTATAGGAAATTTAATAACTGTTTTTAGATAGGTTCAGAAGAAAAAAAAAAAGAAATATCCTGCAAATCTGAAGTCCTGCTTTTCATGTTTTGTTGTTTGGGCTTTTTTCTGGATACTTCTGGCAATAACCTGACTTTCTGAATTATTTGAAAGGAGATGAAATAGTGTGATTCATGTAGATACCTACGATGGATGTAATTCTTGATTTGCACACAAAATTTTGTTTGCTTCCATTTCTTTTCTTCTTTTCTGATACTATTTTTATTCTAATTTTATCATTCATGTGGAAGAATTGCCATTTAACCTTAAGTGTCATAGATGTGTAATTTCCATGCCTGAACTCTCTAAGAGGTTAAAGTAAAGAGTAAGAGTTAGGCTGCCTATTTAGGTACTATCTGAAGTTAGAAAGTATAGTTACTCCCTTCACCACTATATACTAGTATACCAGTTCTGCATATGAAATATTCTTCTCTCTACCTTTGAAAACATGTCATACTCCCTGTTTCTTTTTTCATGTCTCTCTGCATCAGTGATCTGTTCAACTGACAAGTACTAACATAGGTCTCTAAAAGCTTCAGTCTGCATTTTGAGGTATCCCACACTCTTTAATCTAGTCGGGTCTAAGCAATGGACTTCTCTTTGGTGGTCTTCAGGAGACTCTTCAGTCTTCTCCACCCCATTGGTGTGGCTTGTTTACATTCAACATACCGTACATTCATACATTACTTATTTGGGGACTTTACCATTTCTGGGACATTCAGCAGAGACATAGAAGAGTTTTCTGCCTCAGGCCACAGAACATCTCCAGAAGAATCAGCAGGGGGTATTTCAGCCCAATAGCTAACTTCATCTTCATAATGCATTTATGGGGCTTCTTCATCAGAGGAAATGAGAGCATTTGCCAAATAGCATATCCCCTTAACATATTCTTGTCCAAGTCACTGTATGGATTATACAGAGCCATAACCTGCCCATAACTGGGTCTTTCTAGAGATGGCATCCTTTTTACCTGGGGGGAAAAAAGGTACATATACTCCAAGAAAAGAAACAACAAAAGATTAATTTTGCCACCAACAGCTGAGTCATACTGTTGTTCTGAGACAGCAGAATAGTTTGGAAAAGTTGGTAGCAGAAACAGTTTGTCCAAGTCCCTGTAGCCAGAGAGCAAAGGCTGTTTCCAAGGCTACTTAACTCTTCCGACTTCATGCTGTCAATCAACATTAGGATAGTTTTATGTTAAAGCTTTGAAAAATTCAGCAATATACAAGCAGGATGGAATCCATATTTAACAAAAGAGTGAATTTAATAGCAGAGCTGTAGATAAAACATTAGAGGTCAAAAATACACAGAAGAACAATAAACACCACAGTGATACAGGAAACAGTATAATGAACAGAATAAACACTGTACTAGCAGTTGAAGAGTAGTAAACACTACTGAGATATTAATCAAGAGGGAATGTGGTTTATGGCTGGATTTGCCTTGAGACAGAGTAAGATATAAACCAATTCATGTAATATATTTTTGTTTCTAATATTTTCACAGAAACCAAAATGAATATTTAATAAAACAATTAAAGACTTATCCTTTTTGATGTGATAAGAAACTAAGAAACAAAGGCCCATCGCTAATAGTTCATCTTTGTGGAAATACTTATCATTATTTTGACATGAAGCCTGAATTATTATTGAAAGCAAATAGAGAAACAAGGTCTCAAAGCTCTTGGATTTTTCTCTTATTGCTGTCATTGTCACTGCGTATTCTGTGGCAATGAAACAGCTGATAAATTAAGGCTCACAGAATCAGATAATCTCTAACGTTCCTTGTAAGAACATCTTTTTCCTTATGAAACTATGCAAAGGATACATTTAATTTCCCCTTGTTCTTATATCTAGACTTCGGATTCTTTGATGCCCTGGACTTGGAGGGATTTAACTGGCTGAAAAACTGGTGCTTTGAGTCTGTACTTCCTTTTCTACTCCTTATCAGTCATTTACAGAAGCTTTTTCCCCAAGGACTTGTTTTTACTCAGGGAGAAATATACAACCCTAAGAAGAAAAAAAACCCAAAAAACAAAACAAACAACAAAACAGGACTTTTTCCCTCTTACAGAATTCAGGGACAGGAAGTCTCTGAAACAATGCTTGAATAATACCAACCCTCAGCAGCACACAGCTGGCTGTGTTTAAAGAGCTGCAGGAAATGAATCAGCTTCTAACTAAAGCTAGGCATTTCCAAAGGCCAGACGATGGAAAGCCTTTCCATAGTAGAAGGTATCACTAAGAAGGTCGGGTAGCACAGTGATTCTGTAAACTGGCCTTCGTCCTTTTACTTTAAGAACCACCTCAAATATTTTTAAGACACCTAGAGATGCCACAAAAGCCTTTGTGAGCAACTGGTCTAAATATATTGCAGAAATAAAGCCAGGTCATCTAAAGGAGCGGCTGGTGTGAGATGACAGTTGTGCTGATTTTACATACCAAACGGAGAAGGAAGCAACGGAAAATTCACAACAGTTAGAGCCAAGAAAATACTGTTTAAAATAAGCAATCCAGATTTTACATATGTACTTTGTAAATGACACAGATGGACACTTAACCTCCAGTCTAAGAGGTTTAGCCTTCAAAACACAGGACATAACTTTCATCAGGCCTTATCCTTCCTTTCCTAACTGGGCAGCAAAGATGCCAAAAAGATAATTCCATGTTTGTGATTTTTCTTCACTGCTCTTTATAAACCTCAAAAGTTACTGGAAGAAATAACCAGCATTAGAGACAAGGAGGAGTCTTTTCTCTTTTTAATTTTGGAGAAAGTCACCTTAAATTCATGGTTGTTTGTATTATAAAAATAAACATGCCAGCACATATTTGGAACCCCATATGACTATTTTCTTCCCAATAAGACAGTATGTTCAGAGTATAACATTTGACAGTCCTTAGCAAGCAGAGAAGTCCATTTTTCTTTACCAGTAATATCCTTTCACCTCATTATAAAACAAGAGTTGTCATACCAAAATTGAAGACTTGTCAACAGAGTGGAGAAAATCATTTTTAATTACTGTATGGATAAAGCTTCGGGATAATAAGAAATGGGCAAGGGAAGTGTGATAATTGAAAGAATTACAGGCAATTCTTGAATTAAATCTTGTATTTTCAGTTGTTAAATTTCTGTGTGTTTCTATATTAAGAACAATCAAAAGATTCGTTGGTAAATGGATGTGCAGGATAGAGTCTTTTTAAGTATTTCCATTGTTATTACCATGCATGCTGCAGCCCTGAAGCAAGCTCCGGAATAAGTACACTTCGATTCCGGACTTCAGCAAAGATTTAAGGGTCAGACAGTAGCGAAAGTCATTCATCAGAAAAGAGATACTCAAATTTGATTAAAAATCAGATGTATAAACTATTACCTGTTAATATATAGTTTTGAATATTGGAACTGTTTCCTCTGTGCTTCAGCAGGTCCTTGGATGCTTTGCTAAGATACACAATATACAATAAAAAGTATTAATATTAAGTAAAGTTATAGAAAGGTAAAAGCAGTTGAGAGGTTATTGATCTAAAAATGTTTTTTACTGGTAAGGGTGTGTTTACTAAGTGGAATGTCATTTTACCTTTTCTCTTTCAGGCATGAATTATTCAGCATTACTAAAATACTTACTAAATTGAAGAAATAAAAATTAGTAGTAATTAATAATAGTGCACTTACAGCAGCAGAAGTACAAAATTGCCATTAGTTTCTCAATATCAACATCCACATTTTATTATGTTCCATTAGTATTTTATCTTAGTCCCCTCACTGTTCCTCCTTCAGAGACGTCTATAGCATAAAGTAAATGGGCCACATTAATATGCCATTTCCACCTGAGCCAGTGCAACTGCACTATAGATAGCCATGGCTGGGTGCATTTTCACTAGTAGCTGCTAGGCATAATTTAATCCTTTTAAATAATTTTATAGATATAACCTTTTACTCAACTGCTCGCTCTGTTACATTAATTATTAGTTAGTGAAAATATAATTTAAACATGAGTCAATAATCTGATATGTTTTTTATTTCCTTCTTAGCGAGCCCTACGTAATAACAATAATAAGATTTCTACAATATTTTGGTGTATGGCTTAGCAATAAATATTACAATGTGAATGAAGGACAAATACTAAGCAGGAAATGTAGAGTAAAATCAAATTAGTTTTCCAAGTACTGCATTCGGCATGGAAGCTTGAGACAATATGCATATATTAAGACAATCTGTTAAGAAAAAATGATACATCAAAGTCCTCAGAACTTTAACAACAGACTATTTTAACATTTGAATTAACATGTTTCTAAAATGCAGTTTTTACAGTGCTGAGATATCCTGGCTGCATACAGCATACAGAAACATAGCCTTCCTTCAGATCAGGAAGGTTTTTTATCATATTGAAGGCTGCATCTGTCCTTCCCCCATAATCATTTTCCCCTGCTTGCATTCAGGAGCCTGGACCTTTAAATTCCACAAGACCAAGGAACTGGAGCCCTGTGGTGGCTATTTTTAGGCTTTGTGCTGCTTGTATTTTCCTTTCTATTAGCTTGTAGGATGCTACTAGCTTTTGGCTTTTCTGTTTATTAGTTTTGTTTTCATTTCTTATTTCGGGAGATCTGACAGTCTTTCTTATGAGTTCAAAACATTTTACTTCATTTCTCAGAGCACAGAAAAATCGAGGAAAAGTGAAGGATGATATTTTCAAACATAGCCTGTAAGTTTGGATATTGAGTTGAGAAAATGTCTAAACAGAGATATCCTATACCTGATTTTTTCATGGGCATTTGTCCAATTCAGCTCAAGGTTATTAGGAACTGGTAGGTAGTTGGTATGACTGAACACAAATCCCATTTTTGAAACCAGACATGAAAAATTAGAGAGAATTTCTGAAAACCTTCTGCCATTTTATTTGAAGGGGTACTAAGCACCTGCAGTTCCCATACTTTTACTGATTTCAGATCAGTAAATGTATTCCACCTAATTAGTATTTCATGTCAAAAACATGAGTCCTTCGAGAGCGATCAGAATCCAGGTCTCTTCCCAGGGAAAAGCATTCATCCCATTCTCTTGAGAAGAGAGAATGAAATCTAGGTCTCCTACTTCCCAGCCTCCGGCCACCAAGATCTTAAAAATGAGGTGTTGCTGCCTTCTTTATTGTGCATATATTAAGAGAATTAGATGTGTAAAAGCAAGTCAGGCTAAGTCAAGCTGTAAGAAAACTTACGCAATAAAATCCTTTGGGGAGCTTGGTCAGAGAAGCAGTAATTTCTGGATCCGAGCTGGGCTTGCATGAATAAAAACATTATGATTCAAAACTGCCTAAATGTGCAGATGTGAATCTGGCACCCAGGTCCTGATTTTAGGATCCTAACCACAACGTCTGTGATACTGTGGACTTTTCCGTTAGCTGAGTGGGGCTTTGGGGGATCATGACTTAGTTATATAAAGATCAGTCCTGCTTGCATCTTTGTTTCTTTGAAGTTCTTAAGCTTAGAGCAGAAACCACCAAAGGTGCTGCTACAATGCAGCACGCTCACCGGTCAGTCACTAAACAACCTAGGAAAGTATGTTATAAAGATTAGATAATACAACTGATCATTTAAAGGGGTGAGTGGGGAAGTTCAGCTATTCTGCGGATATAGAGAAGTTTATAGAAAGGATAATGAAAAGAGTTGTCTTTGGTGGATGAATATCTTCTCTGTGCTTTTTCTGGACATAGTAAGAGGAAAATAGCTGCACACCTGCTAGCCCTGCCCACAACTCAGCTGTGCTTGCCTTGGGATCAGGGATAGGGTTTCTCTGCTGCTGGAGAAAATATACTGCTTGGAAAGATGGATGGATGGATGGATGGATGGATGGATGGATGGATGGATGGATGGATGGATGGATGGAGAGAGCCATTGCAGTCTTTATTAGCTAAAAGATTGCAGGAAGGAGAGAGTCAAGATTAATATGAAATTACTAATTCAGCATGTTTAGTGAAAAGCAAGTCCTGCTGCTGAAAAAATGCTGCTTGAGTGTTTAAAGCCAAAACTGAAACTCAGATAAGAAGCAGTCGGGAGCTCAGAGGCTTCGTCTCTTGGAATTACAAGCACCAATTTGTGGACATGTGTATATTCCTTAATTTGTGATTGCATCCATTAAATACGTCTGTTGAATTAAATCTATTTAATCTGTTAATTATCTCTTTTATCCATTTTTAACTAGTTCTGTTTTCTCTTTAAGGTAAAGTTTATGGCTCTGATAGGTGACTGAATATCTTCATCCCAAGTTAGTCCCTATTCCCATGTCTCATTCACTAGATTGTTTTCTTTCTATGTTCGTATTTGTAAGGTACTTTACAAATTGTAATTACTCTTCACAATGCTCCTTCGAGGGAGATAAAAACACAGAGTAATTGATGTTTTTACAATAAGTGTTTCAAGGCCAAGAGGAGAACTTGGGCATTTCTGGCTCCTGGGGTCAGACTGCACCACCTATTAATCAACTGAATGAAAATTTGACTGTAAAACAAATCATAAAGTAAACAAATATCTACTTTATGTCCAGCTGAAGAACATGATCATAAGATAGGATGCTGAGAGGTTTGTAATGCTGGCAAGCTGCAAGGCAAAATGGGTCATATCTTCAAAAATACAAGTAGCATTCACTGTCCTGCCTTTAGTGAAAGCGTTGTACGGAGATAAGAGCTAACTGCAACAGTTCCTGATTTGAACAAATGTTTGCATCATTTAGTTGTGTGGCATAAAGGCGCTGCTCTTTTTGCTGATTACAGGGAAGGTGCTCGAGTGATCTGCTAGGTAAGTCCTTGCTGATAAGACAGTGGAAGTGAAAACCCTCTTCTGAGCGATCATTACCTGCCGATATGCTCAGAAAGAGGGTCGTTTGGGTATCATTGTGCAACTCATACTTCACTGAGTTTTGATCTTAAGACTATGGTCAGGATGGTAAATAAAGTAGCTTCAGGCATGGGGAGGATGAAATTTACTGAGTGTTGTTCTAAGATCCCTGGCAAAATTACGCTGGTTTCCACTGATAGCTTGTTAATAAGTAAATCTCATCTTCAGATCTTCCGAGTTTTGAAGCCAGCTTTAGGCTGTATAGAGCAGGGAGCTGGGCTCTGATCTGTAAGGAACCAGTCTGGCCTGTATGCAGTACTTGAGATTTGGGGGCAAAACAATCATATGTTATGAATAAAAAGCTATAGTCCTGATCGGAAGTGGGTAAAGGTGAAAGCTTCCTAGCTGTGCAGTCACAAGCAGATTTCAGTGTAAGCACCACACATCCTTTGGGAATATAATACATCTTGAGCTTAGCTGGTAAATGTGTGTCTGGACTACACCGTCTTGAACAGTGGTTTTGCAGATCTATTTGTTCACATCAAATCTCTCCCATTTCTAAAGCGCTGTACAGACCATAACAAGTGCTATTCAGGAAGCAACTAACTATGACAGTTATGAGCATTGACTGCATTTTAGTTAAAAAAGTTAATAAATACCTTTTTTTTCTGCTTTGTTTAAAGAAGCACTTTAAAGAAGTGGCACTTCCAGACATCCCTATTATAACCTCACTGGACCTGAACTATAGTATTGTTACCTGAACTCAAGCATAGGCTTGAGAGTTTTACCTGGCCAAGTGGGTTTTATATAATTTGGTAAGTTTTTTCAGTGTATTTTTGCAAGTTTCCAATTGATACGCATACCAACGTTATGTACAAAACCTTTGAATCTCTGTAAGCAGTGATTCCTAAGGGAGACATTATTGGTTGCTAGGCTTGAAAGATGAAATTCTGTTTTTTCTGTAGTCTTTTTACCCTAAGTCTATAACCACAAGATCTCTGTTCTACGAGAAATTAAAATAAAACTTGTGTTCACTGTGACTAGTCTGACATTATCTTCCACTGATGGAGTTTAAGAGATACCTCTTCGCCACATGACCCTTAATTGCACTGAAACTCAATGCTCTGTTTTAAACAGACCAGTTTAGTAAAATAAGTAGCTACTAAGTACCTCTCATCATTTTTCTATTTTAACTGCACCTCAAGGTTGAATGACAGCTCATATTGATATGTGCCTTAATATTCTAGAAAAAATTCACATGCAGTCTGTGTAAAGGACAGCCTTTTGTGACCTTTATTACCCTTGATAAAGGCCATCAAAGGATGCTCTTTATTGGATGGTCCTTGAGCTTTGCATATATATCAAGAAAAAAAAGAAGTGCAGTGTGTGAAGCAAGATATTTGTCTATATCTTTGGGTACTAGAAAAGAAATGTAAGAAATTAGAAATACAACATCTCTGCAAATTAGCAAATAAATCAGAACGAATAATGCATTATGACTTTTTTTTTATTAGGGTGTTTTCTCTGAATAGTTTAGTATTGTGAAAAGGTATTTATTTGAAATTGTCATTGTTCACAGAGGCACATACCATGTTTCTGCACTTGGACTGAATAAGGATTCAGCAACCTTTATGTAATACTTTCATTCCTAATTAAACAAACGTATGCTTTAGTATTCAGTAAGAATTTACAATGTGTGATCTGTTCTCTTGTTTCTTTTTCTACATAAAACTGTGGTGCTGTACCATGGGTCCCTAAAACCTCTAAAGAGAGAGAAAAAAAGAAAAAAAAATATAGAGCCCCTTTGACTTCATTAGGATTACTTACACAAGGACCTGGTCACATTATGAAGAAAGGGTCACAGTATGCTTCTCTAAAAGGAGTCTTAGTGATTTCCAGGATCTTGTTCTACATTATGAAAGGGCATCACTCGTACCTGCTTTGAAATTAAGGCACCTAAACATTACCTAGGTTTTATTTCATTATAGATTTCAATTTTTTTCAGGAAAGTTCATCTTTCATCTTTCTTCTGGCCAAGAAAAGGAGGACTTCAACGTGTTATTCATCACTATTTCATGTTTAGTATATTTGTGAATTGTCTAATGGCCATATATTTTTAATGAGGTAATGTGAAAAAGCAGAAAACCTATTTGTGAAAAGGTGTGTTTTTGATGGCAGTCTACATCTATCTCAAAGCAAGTGATCTTGCCAGAACTTCAAAAGAAAAGCAACAAGTTGTCGGTTGTTTTTTCCATGTCTTTGTGCTTTTCCATAGACCTTTAAGGTTAAAAAAGGATCAGATCATGACTGCTTATCAGCATCTCCTCTTCACTCCGGTCGTAGAGCCCATCTTTCCTTCCTGTCAGGTGCTGACAAAAAGTATCTTTCACTGCAGTTATGTTTTAATCTAAGCCAGCCATTGTGTTCCTCCTTACCCTTGTCTTCAAATCATCTTGGTTGTATACCTTCTGACTTGCCATTTCTGTGTCTCCACTATGTAACTTCCTCACATCTTCCATCCTTCTTCACAATTTCTGACTTTTCTCACCTGTTAGGGACTCCCTGCTCAGAAGCTTTCTGTCCTCTGTTTCATCCCTTCAGTCCCCTATTATTACTCTGTGGGATGTTGACACAATACAGTTAAAGATGACTTTTTTTTTGGTACTAAAATAGCACTTACAGGTCTAAATCAGGAATCAGAAACCCCTTTTGTCAAGCTACTGAACCTGCAGATAATAAAAGCAAAAAAAAACCCCTAGCTTCTAGCATGCTAACTTATGATCTAAGACGAATAAACAAGATGTAAACAAACAAGCAAATGACATGAGTAGGACAAGATAGCAGTGAAATTACAAATTTTTACCTATGAAGCGAAAGTTCTCTCACACCCTAACTTGTGAATATTTAGCTCCAGGGTGACTTTACCTTGACTTCTCAGATCAGAATCTGCTCTATGGGTTTTATATAAAGACCCTTTATTGTAAATGTTACACAAGAAAAATTAGGGTGTGCATTTTTTTTTTGAAGAGCAGTCATTGCTGCTCTATAACAGAAAGGTCTGAATAATAAACAAATTTGTTCTTTTACACCTGTGCAGTTTTTCAAATGTGTTTTATTGACTCAGCTATGTAAATATTTCTGTTGCTCCCTCCACTGTTGTAGCTAGATCTTTGGCTTACAACCATTTGTTTATTTATTTATTTATTTATTTAAAAGGTTACAGAAGAAATATTCCTAAACCACAAATGAAGTTTTACTTACGTGAATATTTTATTGTAAATCTGTAAACATTTTATACAGAAATGAAAATCCTTTATGGGGCTCAAGTGCAATTTCTTAAGATTTTAACCTAAAAGAGATTTCCACTTGAGTACTGTACTTCAAAAATAGTTATTTATAATAATATAATATCTAATATAATATTTACAATAGATATACTGGCATAGCCTGAACTCTAGATATGTGAGTGTTGCTTCTATGAGAATACAGTTTATTAGTCAAGTATAAGCAACTCTCAGAAGAATTTAATACTTATTGGTATTTAATATTCATCAAGGTATTGAAAGTATTAGTAAGTTTTGTTTCTTTTTTGTGCACTTTGAATAGCATTTTAGTGATCAAAGTTTCATCAGCAAGAAGAGTTAGGGGGAGAATTTGCCTTTTTTTTGTCTCCCAGTAAGGAAGACCTGTGAAATATAATTGTCTGCTTTTGCATAATATAAGGTATAATTGCTTAAACTAATATGAGAGGAATGTGTATGATATTTTCATGCTCTTAAAATCAGTAAAAATAGCTTTATTTGGTTCAACTGTCTGAACACTTCAGGTTAAATTAAAAAGTGTTTTGAAGAGATACAAGGCACATGCTTAGCTTTTCATTAATAAATACATTAATTGTTGTTAAAAAGATGCAAAAGCTTCAGAGGTTTGATAATACTCAAGTATCAACTAAATCAGCTTGCAATTGCGTCCCAATACATTTTTGTACCAGCAGTAAAGACAGAAACCCTCGCTGCTCTGTACCCAAAAGTTTATGCGATCTATACACACAGTGGACATCTGGTTTTCTTACTATAACCTACATAATTGACTTGCTTTGTCTAAAAAGCAAGGAAGTCATTTTGGCTTGCATTGGTAAATTATTTGATCTACTGTGAGCCATATGGTCATGGAAGGGTTGTTGAGAAGTCATTTGGTTAAAACTCTCACTCAAAGCGGGACTGATGCCAGCAATAAATTGGGTAAACCATGTCTTTGTCTAGGGAATCTGGATAAACTCCACAGCCTCTCTGAACTGAGAAACTGTAGTGAGTCCGGAAGAGCACTACCAAGATTGTCAGGGGCCTAAAGAACATGTCCTCTTAGGAGTGGTAAAGGGAGCTGAGCCTATTGGTGAAGAGGGACAATCTAACAGCACTCTACAACTGCTTGAAGTGGAGTTACAAATATGACAGCATCAGACTGCTCTTAGTAGTGACATATGGTGTAACACCAGGCAGCAGCCTCAGGGAGGTTCAGTTTAGGAAGTTGTTTGGTCATTAGGAAGTTGATAAAGAATATAACTCAAAAATTTGTGCAAATTTAATGGTATTAGTGTAATATTACATTTTAAATTTGTTTCAGGTTTTGTTTATTCCTCTGGTCTTAACACTTTATGCTGCTTCTCTGCAATGAAAACTGGGTAGGTGGGCCCTGGGTGGAATCCCAGCCTGGGTCCATTTTTCAGCCCTGAGGGCGAGGGACACGACACGGTATTCTAATTTTTATTACCCATGGGGAACAGTCCTGGTCTTTCCTATCTCCTGAGCTGTGTCTAGGCATTGGTGGGAGAATGTAAACTGAAATGGGCTGAAACCATGAAAAGGAGTATGGGTGTGTAGTCAAGCTCATGCCTGTCTCTGGTGGGATTACTAGTATAGGTGTAGCCCCAGTGACTTAGAACTGTATTCTGAGACACAACCTTAAGTGTCGGGGCCTAAATTAATTTCTGCTGTTACTTTTTTAAAATTCAAATTAACTTTGTGACAGAGAGCTGGACTCCTCCAAGCATAATTAATGTATCTGAATGCATTTACGGGTGATGCAAAAATAATAATAGGCATCTTCAAATTATCTTCGAATTTTACATCCAGTTTCCATTAATATAAATCATGTTTCCCCCATAAAATATTGCAATTTTTTTGAAAGCAGGCTAAGTATTATCCTGCGAGATTAGAGAAAGACACCACCATTTGCATTTGCAATACCATTTTCATGTAGTGACTCTTCAGGTTATTGCTATATAGAGAGTTATAGAACTATCTGAACAACACTGTTCCCGTTTCTGGTGAATGGTAATTAACCTTCAGGTTATGAACTCATATAAAATATATTAAGGTTACTGTTATCCAAATAAAATACCAAAGCAATATGAAGTTTCAGGACAGAGGATCCAAGTTGTTCACTGTGGAGAAAAAATATATTCTATTCCACTTTCAAAGCTGCTGTATTATAATCTGGTTTAGACTTCATCAGTTTATCTGTTCGTATACAGGGACAGAGTCACACTAATATGTGACAAAAGCAGGAGTGTAAGGATGGGTTTTTTGCGTGTATACTGTACTGGATTCATCTGTGTGCTGTTTAACTTACTCGTTCTTTCACAAGGGGAAATGATAACAACTCCCTCATCATGTATGCAGAGACAAATTAATGCATCAGTAGCATTTACACATTTGAGGTGGAACCAGCTCTGTGCACAGAAACCTGTGCAGTTTTTTCCCTGCAATGTGACCACTGACACTACTGACCATACACTGACCTTTCAAAGCAAGAATATAGGACCATAAATAAATGGACCAAAACCACAGCCTATATCTAGCACTATATGTATTGTACTGTAAGGGCTTAAGGTGGCCCTGCCAAGTTTTTATGAGTTTGGGATACAGTAACAGACACCAGACCGGCTTTAGGGATAAACAGTTTATCTCTAAATAACAGTACAGTAACAAATACAGATCAGTAGTACAATTATCTGGGTCATTACGATAACAAATCCAGTAATTCACCAATACTGGGCTAAAATTAATATCTGGGCATGCAAAGACTTTCATAACTATGGTTATCAGGAAGGTGGGCAGGAAGCAGGGCATGGCTTCTTCTCCAGACAATGAGCGACTGGGACCAGCCGATGGGCTTGGGGAATGCCAGGCTCCCTGATCGGACTGTCCTTTTTTGTTGTTGAGTGGCAGAAGCACTGTCTGGACTTGTTAACCAGTCCTGACATCCCACCTCTGCTTCCCTTCTCTGCTGTTCTGTTCTTGGTGTGCACGGGGCAGGAAATACTGTATGAGGCAATGCTAGCCCCACATGTACTATGTGAGACATTTTAAGGATTGTTACACACTCTGAGCTATTTCTTCAACAAATCTTCACAAAATTATGTAGCACAGAAGTTTTTGGTAATTGTGATACATGCAGGAAGCTGAGAGTTTATTGGCCTTTAAAATTCTACTTAAACTGTCTCTGTATGAACTTCTAACATTAAATATATCCTCGTGATAAGAGAACTTTATTCTTTTACATTATCAAGTACTTGAAATTTGAAAAAAGCACATTCCTTAACTAAATTTGTTGGGTCAACCCATCACTTGTTGGATACAGTAAAATGTCACTCATGGTTGTTTTAGAACATTTTTATCCAAAGATAAGTGTTGTATTTTTTATTTATTTCATTTGTTTATTTTAGTCCTAATCTCATATTGACACATCATGGTAAGGTCCCAAGTATTCTGCAAGTCACTTTTAATATCCAGATCCTGGCCCAAAAAGCTTACAGTTAAAAAAGAGGACGAAGAGAAGGGAAGAGAGAGGAAGGGCAACCACAGAAGACTAAGAGTTCTTGTATGTGGGTCCTCCAGTGGAACAGGCACAGAAATAGGGAGAATCATGCCCTGTGTGCTACAATTTTCCCTGTTGAAACAAAGCTGACATCTCCAGGTACTGCTGAGGTCACCTTTGTTCTCTTCCCTCTCTCTCCTCTTCTTAGGTTCACATTTCCCTTTTTTCTCTTTTCCTCTATTTTTCAGCTTTGAGGACTTTCATTCCCGTCTTGTCTTCTATCCATTTTCCCTGCTCCCTTGTATGCTTCGAGTCTAATTTGTTTGCAGTCGTCCGGAGAACAACTGCTCAACTCAGCGAGGCATTATCCAGAGCCCTTTAAGTTCCCGCAATCCATGTCAGCTCCAGAACTTAAAGAAATATAGGCATTTGAGCACAGTTTTGCACCTGGAGTAGTACAGTGATGGACAGGATCAATTAGCCTGAGAGCAGTGCTACATTAAAGCTGCCATTTTGTTTTTGGGAGCTGGGCTATTGGCGCTGTGTAGTGGTGCACTGTGACATCTAATGTACTAGGTTGCTCAAAGTAATCTCATGAGTCCTGTTCACTTGCAGTGTAGAGTCATGAAGATATGTCCCAAGATATTTAAATAATTACCAAACTTTGGCCACAGGAGATGTTTTGTAAACATTCTGAACAGAATCAGATTTTTTTAGGGAATTAGAGTGCAAAACAAATATCACTTGTTCTATGTTCCCACACTTAGAAATCCATTAAGTGTCACTTCTATTGTGCTCAGTATATTTCATGAGTAAGAAGAAAAGTGACGTAGCGTGTGCTGTATTGAAGAAGCCTAGAAGTGCACCTAGATCATCAAAGGAACTCTGAAGGACAGTGGAAGGACAGAGGAACTCTGTTACTCTTTGAAGAGAGTAACACAGAGAATCCCAGAGGACACTTAGAAAGTAATAGTCCATTTTGCAGTTGTTTGAGCTCTTACTCCTGAGTGTTTCTGTGGATTACAAATCAACTTCCCTGCTTCATCCGTATTTGTCCTTTTGCAAGCAACCTTAATGATATAGTGGAATAAGTAGGCCTTGTTGCTGGCCTGTGAAGGGAGTTAGTGCTCATCTCTTCAGAAGTCTTGCAACTGGTTTGGACTAATTGCAGAATCAGTCAGATGATAAGAAATTAAGAGTTACTCTTTCCTAGGCTTTTCCTTTCCCCTCTCCCTTTGCCAGACTAGGGCTGCTAAAGATTTATTTCAAACACAGAAAATGGGTGAAAAGCATAGGTTAGGTTGGAAAGATCGAAGCCCGGAAGAGAGAGAAGTATCTGTGAATCCCTGCTGATTCAAGAAGGAACTCATTCTTTAGAGGATTTGTCATACTAAAAAGGATTGAAAGAGGTTTGCCTGGATCCTCTGTTATGCGGTCCATCTTTAGAGCTCAGAAAAGAGGTTTAAATTCAGACTGAAAAAGCAGTACATTGTTGCAAACACTGTGTAGATATGTAAGTATTTATTGATCATTTGCTAAATCTTACCATGGTGGAACTACCACATCTCTTAGGCTCAGTTAAAGTGCTCTCATAAAATCAAGAAGCTAGATTGGATTTTTTTGCTGGTAAGAGGCAAGGAGAAAAAATATGTTAGAAAGAGAAAATGAAGACTTTCAGACTGTTTTTGCACCCCATAAGATTGGGAGATTGGAGAGCAGGCAAGCAGCTACAGAGTCAAGTTGCCATTAAGTACCTGCTGGGCAACGAGCTTATTTCTCTGTTGCCTGTGAAAGTATCCTGAAGGTTTTCTGTCCCCACTGTTAGCTCCCAGAGTTAGGGTTGAGAATGGTGTTGCTACTTATGGTGTGTTTGGTTTTTAACTTTGTGCTTGTTTTTGTTTTGCCTTGTAATAAATACAGTTGCAAATGGGCCTTTTTCCTACTTATTTATAGTCAGTGAAGGTGTAGTTGCTTTAAAGGTACCAAAGGTTAGTGTTAGCCTGAAGATTTGTCTTCAGGCATGTTAAATTAAGAGAAGTATTATAATCCTGTCATGAGGAAGGGTGTCTGCCTCTCCACAGTTAAAGCGAATAGACATTGTTGGTAGCAGAATGTGAATGTAAAGACAACCTTGTTTCTCACAGCCTAATCAGTACTTGTGGGTGACATCCCTGACAATATTGCTGCAGGTTAAGTAGTTTTAATGCTACCTTTTCCTTGGTGTCTATTGTGAGGAGTTTTTGTTGTTCTTTGGGAGTTTACCTGCGGCATATGACTTCAAAATTTTGCCAAATCTTTTCTCTTACTTAATTCTTTAGCCATTTTTTTTGAGTCAAACATTCAGGCACAGATCGTTTTACATGCATGCTACCACATGCCTGGGGTTTTTTTGCATAAAAATAAGGATATGCTCAGTGTAATCAGGATTTCCATAAATAAAACATGGGTAAAACTTATGTACGTAAGGGTTTAGGTGACTGACTTTTGGCTATTAACTCTTAAAGTTGCTTGGCACCAGATTTGACTCATTAAAATATTTTAGGGACAATTTAGTATTCACTGTCCAAAACTACCCAGATAACAAGCAGTCCTTTGTTCAAATACCAAATGGCTGTTTGGCTCATTTCTTTTGTTCAGTGTTCAGGATTGCTTATGCTGCCAGATGACTGCCCACGTGTAGCTTTCTTCCCTATGTATTTACCAAGTGGCAGCAGCACTGTCCTCACATGAAGAACAATGGCATTGGGTGATGAGGAAATGGCTGCACTCGGAAATGGAGCGTGGCACATCGTTACCACCACCGTGGCGAGTAATCCCAGTGCAATGGGATTGAGGATGCGCCAGTGCAATTCCAGGTAGAGCCTGGCTGCATTAGCCTGGCACTACGTTCAGGCCGGTGAGCTCACTAGAGTTGACTAAGTTGGATCTGTGAGTTCAGGATCAGACCTGCGCGGCTTTGGTTGGATGGTATGTGTTACATGCATGTTTGGATATGTTACTAAATGTACGCAAACCTGTCAGGCTCCATCTCTCTGCAGTGTGCTGCCATGCAGTAGCTTAAGACAGAACGAGTTGCATCTGTTTGAAGAGATTTAATCTAAGTACAAGACTGCATGGAAAAACCATTACTAAACTAGGAATTGAGATGTGTATGCAACGTTCTAAGGCAGAACATAAGTACAACCGTATCCATAATCCTGAATTGCAAACGTTGTTCCATCAGAATGGGTAAAGCAAGCTTTGTCTTTCATCTTCAGATAGAAATATTTGCACCTGTCTCTATGTCTCTATGTTACATCTGTGTTAAGAACAGGTAAGGGTATTTTTAAACACAAACATGGTCATGTTATATTAACAGTTTGAAATATGACTCTTTGGAATAAATATGCTGAACAGAATAGGGCTAGATCTTCGATGATCGGTTTCATTGAAATTCTCCTGAATCTTTTAATTGCCTTTAATGGCAGTTGAATGAGGCCAAATATGTAAAGTTAGGAAATAAGTTAGAAAAAGCTGAGTATACTTTTTTCTGCTTTTTTTTCTTTTTGTTTCTGTTGTAGCTTTCCAAGTTTTATGACCTGTAGCTTCAACACAAGAAATATGTGTCCTGTCGTTCTTTCCAAGTTCTTTCTTCTTTCTGTGTGCTCACTGAGCATTCCCTTGACATACAGCTGCTGCCATGGTCTTGGATCTCAGACCAGAAGGAAGCACAAAAAGTCCTTCTCTAAAAAAATGTTTCCAAGTCAATGAAAAGGACGCAGGTAGTCATATAACAGGTATTTTCCTGCATTCATAGATGTTCACAAGCTTCCACAAATAGTCCAATGATCACTTGCTGACAATGAATGTGTTTGACTATCCCAATGTGAATGTGAATATTAGGCTATCCCAAAAATAATGTAGCGAGTCAAATCTAGTGACAACTAACTTTAACAATTACCAGGTCGAATCAGTTAACTGAAATAAGAACCACTGGAGGGCAGGCCAGTGAACATAGGTAGTTAGCCTGAATGGCTAGGTAGTTAAGTAATATGAAGTCTCAAAATAGTGCTTATATTTGTCATCTTTGCTTCTTTTTGCAGATGCATTCTTATGCTAAGACAAAAGAAGGAAATAAAATGGGGTTGGGAAAAAATAATTGTTACCGATATGTCTGGAACAATTACTTTAGTATTATGTTGCAATCCAATAATTTTTAAAAATACTTTTTTTTTCTTTCTTCTAATAAGTTTCACGTTATTCTGTTGGTTATTCATGAACCTCTGTATCATCAGTATAAGGCAAATAGACATATGCTTACACAGTGGCTCATCAATAGAATAATGACTAAGAGGAAGGGCTTGCAGTTGCAGAGGTCCAGGCAGGAATATCCATATGAGCTCTGAAATGTTCTGCCAGTCCACCCAGACTGGTGATGGACTATGTACTAGTTAATATACCTGTCTATATGTCTGTGTCACTGCAGCTGAAAACAAGTTATCTGCTAGTTCTGAAGAATATACTTGAAATTCCTGCTCCAAAAGGAACTAGGCAGGCTAGAGGGCAGCACCATCATTGTGGCAGTCTTCTCCAGCTGCATGGGAGAAGAGGCTTCTGATAAAATGTACTGTCAGTTAATTCCACAGTTCATGCCCCTGGAACTGACTGTTAAAGGGGGCTCAGAAGCAGCATGAGTGGGCACAGCTAGGCTGACCATAAGCCTTTGTATTTTCCCATTTTGAAATGCCACAAAATTCAGCTTTACACATCAAAATAAATTAGGCCAATGAAAAGAAAGAAGAAATTAAAACAATCACCGATTGTTATACTAATACCTTTAGGTATCTTTTCTGTTAAGAGAATGACTCTGCTTTTACAGCAAAACAGGGAGAGAGGATTTGCCCTTCAAGTCAACCAAAAGTCTACTGCTTTAATTCCTTATTGCTGCCTTTTTTTGGCCTTCAGCATCAGTCACACTGTTTACCAGTCAAAGTCCCAAACCATACAGCAAATATCAATTCAAGAGCTACTTAATCTATGGAAAAGTAACTGAGACTGTCTTTGTATTTGACTGAAGCACTGTGGGGAACTAAGAACTGGATTGACAAATTAGACAAAAGATATTACTAATCCTATTCACTGTATACTGTTAAATATGTATGAAGAGGATTTATAACCAGTTCCTGAAGAGTTACTTTATCATCAGTTTCATTTGTAAAGGAAAAAAGTTGAACTATTTTGTACCAGACTTTTCCCCTGTGTTTTGCTTCCAGAGTTTGCTTACCTGTACCGTCTTCTGTTGACAAAGAATCACTTGCTAGGGATCTGCCAAGGAGTAGTTGTTTGATTCTCTGAGTATCTTAGTAGGGCTCTCGTAGTAACTTTTAGTATCACCCTTTTCAAGTTTTATTCAATTGCCCAAATGCCAGCTTACTTATATGATCTTGGAATAAAAGAGCTTTTAGTTCAGGAGTGTTAAATAAGCACGGGCAAAACTAACTAAGACAGACTTCTGTTGTTACATGGTTTGATCAAATACTGAGGTGTTGTAAGCATTCACTTCAGTTTACCATCTAAATATCCAAGTACCAGAAGAAAAAGAGCAGATGCTGTAAGATGCATATACTTATGAATGTGTTTGTGAAGAAGGAGAGAAAGCAATCAGGAGGTATGACCTGCTGGTTTTAGATCACTTCTGGACTTACCCTGCAGTCCTCGCTCTGGCAAAACAGCCACTGAAGTCATTCAGAGCTGCTTGAAAAAGAAGTAAAAAATTTTGTTCTGATCCAAAGCCCATTGAAGATAACAAAGATTTTTTTTATTTTGAGGATTTGGTCCATGCTCTGCATTTTATAAACACACAAAAAGAAAGGCGTGTTTCTACAGATGAACCTAAGGGACTTAAAAAACAGTGTCTCACTGAAAGTCAGTGGGACCTAAGTTTCTGAACAGTTTTGTACCTTTAGTATGAGTGAACTCGCTATCCAATTCCACCTGAAATGCTTAGAACTGCTTTTATCATTACATATTCCAGCAAAATTTAAATTGGTACCTGCCACAAAGTTCACCCAGATGAATTAAAGTCATTAATGCAAACACGTTATTCATAAAGCAGGATTTTTTTTCCTTTCCCAAATCAATCATTAAACCAGGAATAATTTAGTTCCTAGCAAGCAACCCCTACTTGCTTAATCTCAAACAAAATTAGTGTTATGTACACTGTTGTGAAAACAGTCCACCGTTTTGCATACTTCTCCGAGGGATTTCCCCGAAAAACAGCAGAACATTAAATTTCAAGACCAGATTTCTTTGGACCTGCTCTTTTCTGCCGAGGGAGCATCTGTATTTGAACATATACAAATTAATGAATATGGGTTGTCTTGATGCTACTGTGAGTCGGCTCAAGAAATGAAAAGAATACTCTCCTTTTGTCTCTTGAATAGCTTAGGTAAGGCTTATTGTAAGCGTGGCATATCATCCCTTCATTATGAAACACTGAGAAATATTGAAAGCTTTTGTCCAACCAGGATATCTGTATACACACACTTACGTCTTTCATTGTTGTGTCTCCAAGACATGTGATAACATTTGCAGTTGCTTTTGTTTTCCTGATAATATTTTCATTGCAAAGTTTTTGATAATTTTTCTCTCTCCCTTTTTTGTTCATTTTTCCCTGTGTATTTCTTTTTAGATAGTCTAGCTGAATTAACTGAAGAATTAAACTATATAATACAGCCTTATTATAGGCAGAACAAAATGAAGATGATCTGATGAGATAAATCGCTGAAGGTTAATAGCTTTTTTAAAATAAATCTTCCTTACAAAGGAAAAGGGTAAATGGCTTAGTGGATGAAGCCTTGGCCTCTCACCTTTCTGACCATAGTTCAAGTCTAAACTGTGAGGGTCCCGAGTTACATGCTTTATTGGGCTGAGATCAGTCTCTAGTGGGCAGGAGTCTGTATTACAAGATTCATGGATGTATTTTTCCATACAGGCGGTAGCAGCACGTGAGGCTGATACAGACTACTCTATCATCTCCCTAAGCAGTGAGGCTGACGGACCAAAGTTAGTGTCACCCTGAGCAAAGCGTGAGGACGTTCCAGCTTGCAGCCCTCTGCGCTGTGTCCGTGCTGTGCACTGATTATGGCTCCCAGAACACCTTACAGCCTTTTGTCAACAATAAATGTAATGGTCTCCACTTAACAAACAAAAATGAGGTGACTTTTTTCATAATAATTAACAGATTACTGGGGAGCTTTAATAATTATAATTGATCATTTTTCATATCAAGTTCAGGCAAAGAAATAATTTATCTCAGCTGTTATTCATAAGGAAGGCAAAATTTCAGAGAACAAAATAATTGAAGTGTCAATTAGGAAGTTTAAGTAAAAGTGGGGAAATTAAAAAACCCCAACATTTCTAGCATAATTTATTAGCATGTTAATCAAGTTTTAATCAGATATTAGTCTGATAATTTATGTATTCCCATCAGTCATGTGCATGAAATGACTATTAAATAAGCTTCTTTCTGATTTAGTTTTAATAATATGTTTTAATAGAAAAGCACACTGCATTCTGAGCAGCAAAATGAGCAACCCAAACTGTCTACTGAATAAACATACAAGGCACACACATAAAAAAAGCTTTCAGTTAAGGAAGCTGTTGTAAGCATGATTTTTGTAAGCAAAGATATGTTCCCTTGGGACCCAACGAAAAGCAGAATTTCTTAATCTTACGGGAAATTTTATTTTCTAAGCCAAAACAATGTAGGAAAAACCTGTTATTTAAATGTGAAAGGAAAGTGTTTTGGTTTACCTGTTTGGCCTTTGCAGCAAGATACAGAGAGTCTTGTGTGAAAGTATGCAGCTGTGTGTCTGTGTATTGTGAATGTTGTGCATAAGCTTAAAATCAGATATATAAAATGTGTATTCTTGCTACTGAAAACACTGGGCATGCTTGTAGGGACTAATAATTAATATACAAATATAATTTGAAAGTAATGTGTATGCTAAGACTTAGGAATTGAGTGTATGTTAAAATGTGCATACATTCATGACGCTGACATACTCATGCCAGTGATTTTTAATGATTTTTGCTTACTGTTAATTCAAAACACCTGCAAGTCCCTTTGTTTTGATCAAAGCACTTTTTCTCTCTTGAGACTGATAGATGGCTTTGTAATTTGTGAGGTAATATGTTAAAGGTCATGAGTTAATATGTCCTATGGAACTTGCTCTTCTTCTTGCCTTCATTTCCCAAATGAGTGAAGGGAATAGCTTTATTTTTCTGCGCATGTGGAACTCCTGTTCATATGTACACTAAATGTATGTGTGCTCACATTTATGCATGTGTTTATGTGTGTGTATCTCAATGTGTATACATACATACAAATGCACAGAGTCACCTTTAAGACAATCTTATGCAATACTTCTTTTTGTAACAATCTATCGCTGTCTGAATCAAGTATTATTATTATCCTTTTTAAAATTAAACTACCCACAAAACATGCATTTACTTTCAGCTATAGAAAATGCTAATAATGCTTTTAGAATGGTCTTTAAAAAGTCTAATTATATCATTTAAAAACGGAAAGACCAAAGGGCAAGCTAAATTCTCCTAACATAAATCAGACTTTTTTATTTCAATGACTTTAAAAACCTCAAATGCAGTAATTTTAATAGCAATGAAAGAATGAATAAGTCATAACTCCGCCTGATCACATAACTGTCTATAACTGTTATTAAATGCTCCAAAATAAGTGAACTCATTATGTTTCTGCACTGCTTTTAGCTAATCTAAGATTCTGCTCACTTAATCATGCAGAAAAGGCTTTAGCACAGTTTTAGACCCTCAGCAAGGTCACTTCAATGCCTTTTTTTTCTGTTCTGCACTGATCATTTAAGAACAGCACTTTGACCCGAAACTGATGATCTCTCATATAAGCTTGAATGCTTAACCCCGAAAGGGCTGTGTTTCAGATGTACATTTGCACAGCCTATTGTCATATTTGCTGCAAGCTGAGCCAGACTCTCTTTTCAGGGAAGGAGGAAATGCCAATCAGAATTTGTATGTCGTGCGCATGATGAAAGTACATTTTATGATACCTTCAGAGACCGAAGTAGCGATTTTTAAAACACATGCTCCTGCTATGAACTCTTTAACGAGTTCTAATTGGCTCTAGAGGTATGGCAATTAAATGCTGCTTTTTACTATACGTTTCTGTCCGACGATATGTAGAATTTTCCTAGAAATCTAATTCATTTAGGCATGATAACCCATTTAGACAACTCTTGCCTACAGTAAAACTATAAACACATCCAAAAGCTAGAGAACAAATGTTGTCCCTTCTTCTCTTCATGGTGTCTGTGCTACAAAACAAAGTGCTTTTTAATGTCAGTAAAGTGTCTTCAGAAATCAGGAGCAGAGGCCAAGTCCTACACGACTGTAGCTAATGGAAAAACTCTTTTATTGATTCAGTGGCAGCAGGCTTGGGTGTTGAATCGCAAATGAAGGCTGTAATTCTCAAACGCTAGTGCACATGCTGAACTTTACTCATCTGGTTTGTGCTGTTGGTATCAACAGGATGACTTCACCTGAGTAAAGTTAAAGAAAACTTCATCCTACAGGCAATTTATTTCCCGACGTGTGCTTTCCTTTCTCTCCTCATCTGCACACACAGTCAGAGGGAGGCATAACGCAGCCATAGCACATATGCAGAGTGGTTATCAGGTCTGTTATAAAGGTAATCATCATCCAGCACCACTGTCTTCTCTACACATGATGAACAAAGGTGTTCTTTATGGTGCTATAAGGCTGTTTCAAAAATACTGTCTTTTTTCTCCTTTTTCTTTTTTATGCTTTAAAGGGAGAATGTGTTTGGCATGGATGAGAAATCATTCACATATTTCCCCCCCCCTTTTCTGAGGCTTAGCAATGCAAAAGCAAAATTCTGTTTTATTACATTTAATTACAAACGAGGATAAAGATAAAAGAAAATAAATCCTAAGGAGGGCATTCAACGAGTTCTACATTGCCCAGTGCAGCTTTTCAAGCTGTCGTGGAAAAGCTATAGCTGTGCTTACCTGCTATGGAAAGCCAAGCACTGGTCCCTCACACTTTCCTGGGAAATGAAATTATCTTCTTTTCTACAGATATAAAATATACTTTGCGATTGTATAATTTCTGGCCATTCAATGCTGCCTGGGGTTAGAGTCATAAAATCTAGATTGTAGATCTATTATGGTTCTTCCCCAGAGACAGCATTGGTGGGAAGAAACCCTCCCCACCCCCCGGCCCTGGGATGGGGAATGGAAGCAGTATGCAAGGGCATTTATACTTCATGGCAGTGCATTTGTTCCTCAGACTACTTGAAGAATAGCAAGGACGTGTAAAATGGTGTCATCACTCCCTCAGACTGGGGGATGATGGGTGCATTTACAAAGGAGGTGTGCTTTTCAGCTGTATGGAAAGATAGTTTTCCCTGTACTGATATAAATCTTGCGGCTATCACTGCTCCTCTGGGCCTTGCATTGGTCATGTCTGTTAGGGAGCCGCAGCTGATTGTTTAGAGTTGGTCCACGGTGTTAAACCATAAATTCTTCAAGTCACAGACTATTAAATGTTTTTACTGTACCTAAGCACAACTGGTCCCAGGCCTATAGGCACTACTGTAATGCACTTGATGTAAAGGCAGTGTAGTAATTCCCAATGTCACATCCTAGCTCTTGACGCTTTTGCAACACTTCAAGATCCTAAGATAAAAAACAGCTTTAGGATTGCACAGAATTTAAAAAAATGGAATATGTATTTCTTGTATAAAATTGTACTTTGGCATATAATAAATGAGTATTGTTGTATTTTCTGGGAAGACCAACATAAGAATTACTTTATGAATATTCCACAATGGAGCAGCAGGTTCACAAAAACAAAAAAAGAAAAACAAAAAAACAACCAAAACCAATACATAATGGAACAACCCTTCAGCTGGACATAGAAGAACAAAATAATACTATATTTTAATATTGTTTGCTTGAGGACAATTAATATTTAATTAAAATGTAAATTTTTGTTCATGCTATTTAGATAAATGATTGAGCCTTGAATCGGTGCTCCATTTCTCATTTTAGATAAGAAAGTGTACAAATAGAGGTTTGAGGGAGACAAGCTCAAATATGCCTCAAGAAGAGGAAGGAATTTGCCCAGTTCCCACTGGAGAGGTGGTGTAGTCAGGGCCCCATTTTTCTGTCTCTTTTCTCATGTCCATTCAGGACTTCAGAAAACGTTTGGTGAGTTGTGTAACCAGGGGTTTGTAGGGCCCTTTGCAGTTGTTGTGCCCTGTCCCACATTCTGTCTGTGAAATAAGGCCACTGAAGCACTTTAACAAGTCAGATTCATACTGCCCTGTTCTGCATACGATAAATTATTGTGACACCATTGGTAGTGCCACTGGGCAGTGCCACAGAATCACTGCTGCAAGGAGAATCTCTTCTATTTTTCCAAGTCTGTGCTCTCATCTAAACAGGCTAGCTTTTCACTGGGAAAACAAAATCCAGCTGCTCAACAGCAAGAAAAGTCACCTCTTGGACTGAATAAATAAAAGCTAAGTATTACTACTAGAATGGCAAATGAAGAGATTTTCTACAGGCAAGCACAAAGTAAAATCCGATTCTAAGCATTTCAGAGTATAAGCAGTATCTGCATCCAAATCAGAATTGCATAAATGTGATCCACATTCTTAATTCACTGAATCTAAATCCCAAAATCTGATGATTGTTTGTGTGTGTCATGTGGATGGAGGAGAAGGAATTCTACCACATTTCATCTCCGTATTTTGCCACTTGAGTCCATCTGAGATTTAGGAAATGCTTTAGGGCCAGCCAATGAGCAGTTCTGCAAGCAAAATTACTGAATTCACGTGGTTATGATTTATGAGGACATAACATTATTTATGCATATTTGGGTAAGTGCCGTGTATTAGCAATCATGTTTATAACCCCCGATGTTTAGCACATTTTAGCATGAATTATTATGTATGTGAAATACCATGAAGTTGTTTTAGAATGTTATAAAGTATTTCCTCCTAATAAACATGTTTGCAAATACCCAGACTGGCCAGTGAATTAAAGCAGAGTGAGAGGCATGACTCTGTTCTTATTAAAGTCAGTGTGACTCCAAAAGGAACCGCATCAAACTCTAAAATCCTTTGTTTCCCCCAGAGGTTTGACCAACTATAGAAACTGAAACTGGTTAAGCTGAAAACATCACGAAATAAAAATATCCAGCCATACAAAATTCTGACTGTATAATCAGTTAGCCACTTGTAACTTTTTCCTGCTAATTTCATTCATAGTGTTGGAGTACCAGACCTGAATAGACTGCTTGTTGGATTTTGGAACAGAGGCTATGCAGGATTTTTAACTGGTACTTTCCAAATGTGTTTTTTAGCAGTAATTCTTTTGATTTACCGTTTATATCCAAATGTTTTTCACACTATGCTGGAGCACAGAGAGTTACGGTTTGAAGGCCTTATTTGAAATAGTGAGTCTTATTTAGGATGCAAATCCGTGCAAATTCTAATTTGTATAAAACACATCGGTTTCACATCTGCCAGCAACATAGAACTCGGACATCCATGTTTGTAAATATTTCAGATGAATTCTAAACAAATTTGCGTTGATTCAAGGTTTTTCCATGGGAATCACTAAAACTACATTAAACGGATGTCTTCATTATGGTTCACATTTTGTTTCCCAATAACACTGAAAACACCTCAGGATCTCCTGTATCCAGTGTAATCCTAGCATGAGAATGAAGAAACACTTCAGAGCCCCTAACAAACAATTGAGTTAAATTATTGTCCATATTTGTAGTGTTTTATAATATGATGCAGTGCAGTACAGATGCCATTATAGCCCACTGGTATCCAGAACCTTTTAAATCAAATTACAGATAAGCCCGATTGAAAAGTGGCAGTATGCTAAGATAAGACAAGAATGGACAGGGATGCTTGCGGTCCAAGTTATTGTATGGATTTGCAGAGAAACAGAGATCTGCTGGAGGAAACAGACAAAGGTGGCTGAGAAACACACTGAAGCACACAGAGTTAGAATGGAATAGGTAGACACGGCTTCCTTTCCAGGTACAGAGACACACGATTTAAAACCAGTACAGTACATAGTGTAAATGTATTTGAAAAGTCAGTCAAAGAATCAAGAAAAGACAAAAGGAATGTGCTTTCAATAGTGCCCTGGAGGTTGCTAGGTGTGTGTTCTATCAGCTTCAGTCAAAGGGAGTGAAATTTTTAGAGGTATCTGGAGGGAGAAGACATTAATCTTTGCACTTACATTTAAAAAAAAAATTAGAAAGTAGGCTGTATCTTTAAAAAGCAAATGTGTTTTTTGCTAGACAGCAATATTCTGATGTATTCTTATTAATTAAGCTAATTTTATATAAATTATTGATTAATCTATCAACCTCCTACAAATTTTTCTTTCAAAATCACACGTATGCACTATGGTGGTGCATTGAAGGAGCATCGCACATTACCTAGTCAAATAATGTGAAACATTTTTTCCAAAACCTGAAATGAGGAGAAATCTTAATTTTCTCCCTTTCTAATGGTGTATTCCTGTGCAGGGAAGAGAGGCTAGCCAGCTAGCCCTTCTTTAATGTGTCTCCTTTGGACAGTAGTTACTCCTACACTCCTATCTGTCCTGGTCCTTTCATCAGTCAAGAGTCTAAAAGGCATTTGGAGATCCCTCCATATAGTCAAAATGCTGTAGTACTTAGAAGCAAGTTTGCACTGCTCAGACAGCACAAAACTCCACAAAAGTTGGCTTAGCATCACCCCAAGGTCACTTTTTGGGCTGAAGGTATATTTAATCAGAGTTAACTCTGAGCTCTTGTGTTACCCCTTTGCCTAAATGCCACTATAAGCAGCATAGCCAGGATGACCTTCTGTCAGGCAGACCAGGCAACAGAAGAGTGCATCCAGACTATTGTAGCCGGTGTAATGCAGAACAGCTTTTAGATTGCTTTAATTTGTATTTTGGACTGGACCAATATCTTTGTAGCTTCAATTTTGGAGGTATTCTGCTTCTGCTCCCGTAAGAAAAAGGATGAGTGGATTCTGCCCTTCAAGCAACAAGTAGTCCTTATACAATGAGTGTACTGGTGGTAGTTTTAGCCCTGGAAAGTAGAGGGAAAATATTTTGATAGCATGGTGTTAGTATAGGATTCTTTTCCCCCCACTCTGAAAAAGAGAGGCAGTAGATGCAGCCAGTTACCTTCTTCAAGCCCATCTTGAATATCATCGAATATCATCAAATATCATCAAAACAACTAGCTGATCTTAGTAGGCATAAGGAAAAAAAGGAATTATTAATCCAAGCCTCTGACCGATGATGATGTCAAATCCATAGCTTTCTAGAATTTGGGATGAGTATTAGAGAAAAAGGGAGCCTAGAGGGTTTTCTATGTTTAATTTCAAAGCAGACTGCATTTTCTAGCTTCCAGGCATTTTATTGAGCTTCCACTTAAATTTCTGTATTTCGATAAAACAGAAGTTATTCAAGTACTTGCAACCACAAGAGTGTGAAGAGACCTAAGATCAATGTAGATTAAACTTTATGTGAAATTTATGAAGACTCATTGACCCAAAATCCAGGTCTTCAGTTCTGAGGCTTACTAAGGATCTTCACTGAAATCTCTTTCACATTATAGATCGTAGTGATTTTTCTTTACTAGTTGAGTGACTGGTGCTGTACAGACCATTATAATTTTTCAGATATATATCATTTTTGTCTGCATAATTAGTGTGGCACAAGGAAAGACAATAAAAGGTTTAGCTTGTCCATAGGTAGGGGATAGTCCATTGAACAGGAACACTGTTAGTCATGTCATTTATTACTTTTCTGGGAGGAGTGGGTGTGTTCCTATCCCACATCATTATCAAACTAACCATAAATTCTAAATATATTAGTAAAGATCTTCACTGATTGTGAAAATATGTTAAGCAGCTTGAAGTATTACAGATGAAAGTATTGCTGTAATTCTCAGTATCTCCTCACCCATCTGTCCCCAAATTCCTTGATGATTCAACTAGCTGCAGGTGAAAGAATGGTTTGGTGTCCACTCTTCCACCTATTCTTACCTGACATTCCCAGTTTGTCCAAGGATAGCCACTTGAGCAAATTGTGATCAATACTACCAAGCTTTGAAATGAACCCATTTGTATGATTCTTTCTTGGGTGGTCTCTGAAAATCTGCAGAGAACCTATATTCATCTTACAGAGGATCTTAATTCATCCTCTGGGATATTTTTATTTACTTCAGTTCTTGCAATATACCTGCTTATTTGGATGAATTTACCACAGTAGACAGAAGAAGCTATTTACTTCTGAAATGTCGTTGGGTTTTTTTATGGATAGAGTGTGATTTCTAAGTCAAGAGCTGTTTTCACAGACATAGAATCTTGTCAAAGGGCTATTTTACTTCACAACAAACAAACTTATCTCTTCTGGTGTGGTCATAGTGCTACCAGACTTTAATTTAGGCCCTGTAGTTGAAAGTAGACTTACTTATATTCAAGTGGATAACAGGAACCCCCAAGATATTCCAGGTCAACCAGGATGGCAATGTCCTGTCTCTTTGGCAATAGCGGCCCTTTTATGTCCATGTCAAGAAACATCATGCTTACTGTCACCACAAGTTAAAACATGGTAAACAAAAGATTAGTATATTCTGCTATGAATAAATCGTGCTTTTTAAAACACAGTTTAATTTGTTTGTTTTATGTTTAGCTGAGTTGTTAGAGGGATTGACCAACAGGACGTCACACAGCCCGTGCTGTAAACCAGATTCACAGAACGTTATTCTATGTGTGCCTTGCAGACAAAGGTGCTAACCGAAGGAACAGTTTTCTGAGATGTGCTGTGCTTTCAAAGAAAAGGGAGTATCAAAAAATTCTTAAAAGAATTTCTCCTTCTTGCTTTCCTACTAACAGGTTTTTAGCAAAGCATACTGTTTGCCAGATATATGTGACAAAAATCATGCACAGGGATTCCCTTTAATTGGTAGAAACTAATTGTTTCTCTATCCATATGTTTTAGATAGCATGTAAATCAGCTATTTTTAGCAACTGTTGGGAATGTAAAGCTCCCTCCTTTTCTTCGTCTCCCCACCCCTTCTCTTTTGTAGGAGAAAGGCCAGCTTCCCTTACACGTCCATTGCTTGTTAAATTCATTCATGCTGCTAGGCTTGGCTAGTGTGCTTAGACATAATATCTTAATGTACATATGTTTTTAAGCAATGACTAGCCTATCTTAATAACATCACTAACTCGATTTGTTCTTAGGAATATATGGAGACCAAACATTACAGTAATAGAAAATGGAATTAAAAACAAGGTGCCAGGACTATGTTTCATTGTCAGCTTAAGGAAGTCCTGGTTTTGTCATGCTTTCTCCTTCTCTCTCCCCTCCCCACCTCACCAGAATTGTCAGCGCTGTTTCAGAACAGTGTAAGTAGTCCCTTTGTGAGAGACTAATGATCTTTTTGTTAATTTTGAAACTTTCCAGGAGTTAAGCGATTCGTGGATGCACATGTGCATCTGCTGATAAGATCAATCAGTTTCTCTAATGAAATACACTGTAGTTTTATGCAGTGTTTAATCATTATTCCTGTTTTGCAAGAATATCAATAAAATGTGTTGTAATGTTTAAATAAAAGGCATTCAGAACCAAATCATCAGTGGAAGCACGTTTAAAAAGATGTCAGCTTACATTTATGCTAGTGATAGGAGCAATCCACTCAAACTGGATGCAAATGGCTAGCAAGTTAGAGTATTTACAAACGCCTTGGATATTTTAACATTTGCAGTCTTTCTACCTGCCACAGCAAATTTGAAATGGATATTCCAGCTGCTGTCAGATCCAAAACCAAGAGTGTCCTTCATCACGAGCACCCCTACCAGGAATCCTTGGCAATATATGCCTATCTTTTCCTTGTATTCTCTGCCCTGTAGCTTGCAATTAGTTGATAGAGTAGAAAAAGAGGGACTGCAAAATGATAGAAGTGCTGATGCTTTGCCTCGCCTGGTGGAGTATGAGGGTCTTTAGAGGCAAGTTGGATGTCAAAAATGGAGACAACCCCTCCCTTGCTTAAAGGAACAAAAAAACACTCCAGGAGAGGGTGTGCATGTTCAGCTTTAGGCATATAATTATGACTACAGTGATGAGTAACAGCTTGTATTTCGGTGTGGCAGAGGTAATGTAGTACAATGATTGAAAATACGTTTTTTGTCAGTCCTGTCCTGAACCACCACCTTCACCTACACTGCTTTGCACTTCATGCAGCCGTTCTGATTAGGCAGCATTTTCTTCCTACTTTAAGTAGTCATTATATCAGCTTAAAGAATAACATCTAAATTAGGCCTATCGCTGTCTTTTATAGTCATAGGATTCTGATCGTATGTGTGACTGTATTAATAGCTGATAACGTTTCCCCATAATTGTTTGGGTTCTAAGAAGATCCTTATTTTCAACCAAAACAAGTTTGACTTCAGTACTTTTGTAAACACTCCAACAATTTTGCTACTTTTGACACATATCAGCAGAACCTTTTGCTGTTGGCAAACTATCATTTAATGAAACATCGGGAAACGTACTATAACATTCATCTAAATGAATCTCTCATGCCTAAATGGGTAATATTGAAACACAAATATTTCTGTGTTTGGGAGAGTTTCCCTCGAGACAAGCATACATAAAATGGAAGCTGTGTGAGTAATGAGTGACAGTTTCTTAAAGGTTAATATTTTCTTTAATCTATTTCCATAACAGGAGAAGAGAAGAAAATACTGTGCTAAGCATAAGGTGTACTTTTGGGATTAGAGAAACAATCTCTGCTAGTATGTATATCTCAGACCATAGGGAACAATACACACACCACAAACACATTTTTATTTAGTTTAATCAAATATAGAAGTGTCTTAAATATTTTTTCCATGTTATTAAAAGGATTGAGGATTCCTTAGATTTTCTCTTTTTTCCTTTTTTTTTTGAAAGAAAAGTAAAACTGCACTTAATGCTGGACTAGACTCTGTGATTGTCATGTAAGGTAATGAAACCATTAAATGCACAGTATTAAGAAGAGACGAGATGCAATTAGCCAAGAAATTACTCTGATCTCAGTGACATTTTCGAAAAATCATAATACAATATACATTGCAGGACATGATTGACAGTCTAATCCAGTTTTGATGGAACGTAGTCCACATACTGAGAGTAAAGCAGTACACGGCCAGATAAAGCTCACAGCTGTGAATCCCTGATATGTCCTTACAGTCTTGTCACCCAGGAAATTCCTCAGGTTTAAAAGATGATGAAAGTATCGACCATTAATGACAGGATCATCTCCTACCCTGAAATAAAATGTACTAATCCCTTTTGCTAGGTCTATGAATTCCTAATATAAATTATATAAACTGTAGTAATTCATCTCTGTTAGCACAGTTGTGTTTGGAAATTGTACAGCAGTCTTTGCCCTATTTGAAATGCTAGATGAAAGCAAGACATGTTCGTTTAAGCCGCAGCATAAAGTAATTTAACACAGGGGACAGAATAACTTCTGGATAATGAGCAGTAGATATGTAAAAGAAGGAAGTTCTGAAGTTCTAAAGTGGCCTGATGGATTTATGCCTGATCTTAGAAAGAGGCCAAAAATGTAAATATAGGAAGTATCGTTAAATGCAGGTGCTTTGTTAGACATTTGTAAGATGATTTAATGATTGAGTCATACAGAATACATGCTCTGACTTCAAAGAGACATACAATGGTCATTTATGTCTTACAAATAATTTGGATGGTAACCTATCCATCATTTTAAAATACATTAATGTGGATCATACTGGATTATACTGCAAGGAAAAAAAAAAGTTAAAAATGAATTTGAAGTGACATTAAAAACACATTTGAATTTCTGTAATCCATTTTTGATAATACATAAACTGCACATATCTATCAAGCTGGACTTGCAGCCTTGTGCTCATATGTCATTGACACCTGCAACATCACATAGACAAACAATCATTGATGAAGTCAGATAGTTAGCCTTCTAAAAGACATTCACGGCATCTGCAAATAATACAAAACACAAAGCTAGATCTTGAATATTTTTCACACAAGTAATGACAGTACAAAACATGCAAGGTTATTAAAAGAAATATCTGGGATGCATGGATGTAAAGTGAAAGCATTTGATAAAATATATGTATGTTTCAGCTGTGTGTCCTGTGCCCGTGCATAACATTAAAAGCAAATACAGCACAGAGAGAATATTGCTAATAAATAATATTTATATTTTCAAAAACCATGTTTGTTGTAGAGGTAACTGTTCAAAACGATTCTGTGTTTGGTAGCCTTTCTGTATTCTGAACCTGGTGGAAGTCTGCAGTGGAAATCATTGTATTGCACACGCACACAAAGCAAAGCCTAATGTTATTCAGTGCTCTGAGAACACTTTAGGAAGCAGAACAAGGGAGAGTCAATTCTTTTATGTCTGACTAGCATTGCTTTTGCCAGTTATGTTCAGAATCATTGTAGTAAGATCAAAAGCTAACAGTATACATAAGTTCCCACAACTTGTGGGATTAAAGATATCCCACAGGTATGATGGGTTACAACTGATTCAAACTCTTCAAATTTCAGCAGGTTTCAGCATAGCTTGAAATATGAGCCAAACCACAACTGATTGCATGCCATTCTGAAATCGCCTTAAAGAACCCAAAACAAACCCAAAAAGCAGCAGAGGTCTATTTTATATTAGCCATTTGAAATGTTCAAATACGAATTCAATAGATAATGTCAGACCAAAAAACAGAAGTCAACTTTGAACATCTATCCTAGCTTACATGTGAGGAGGTGAATAATGTATTATGCCACTTTATGAGTCAGACTTAAAGAAATACTACATTTCCATCCTGAGGATTTTATTTATTCAAGATGGGTGGTACTAGAGATGAATACAACTGAGTTTGTAAGAAGCTTATATTAAATTCAGGGGTTTGTTTGGGATTTTTTAAAGTTTACTAGAAATTGCAATTTAACACTAAATTCTGTTTAAAAGATGTTTGACTCCCAAATAACCTCTGGATAATTTTCATTTGTCTATGTTCTATTTATACCACTCAACATAGACATATTTTTTATGATCTTATCTAACAAGGTCTTGAACATTTGGAAATACAATTGACATAAGGCAGAATTAGAAAGCACAAAATGCAGCATTTCATGACAAGATTTTATTGCAATGGTGCACATATAAGAATACAGTTTAGATTACTATCATAACTAATAAATTGCAATGCTGATAAGAAAATACGAGAAAAAGAATGCTTCCTAAATTAGCAGCTTGAAACTGGCAATGTGACAAGTACCTTTGATTTCACTAAATTTGGTAGTAATCAAGGGCTCTCAGTGACTCCCAGAAGGAGGTCTGCACCCCACAGCATCTGATCCTAAGCCAGAAACATTGTAAGAAGTTAGGAAAGTGTATTATAAAGCAGGGCTGCTTCTACTGCTGCACAGTATCTTCCATAAGCCTTCCATGAATTACTTCTTAAAACTCAGTGAGGCCTCCTCGGGGAAGATTTTTCCGTTCCTGTTCTGAGTCAGATACTGTGCAATCTTTACTCACTGTTATAAATCAGCTTTGAATGTATCTTGCCTACACAGCTTCATGTCACTAGGTTCTGTCTTTCCTCTTTTTTTAAAATGAATAAAAAATTGAAGTATATTTCATTCAAAATCAGGTAAAAAGGAAAGAACAACTGTTTTTCAAGGGCTAGTTTGTTCTTATAATATGGGTTCTCCCAAGTAGAGATGCAGAGGAATGAACAAGAATGTTTTGTGGGTTTGTATAGTAAGTATTTTTACATTCAACAACGGTACAGTTGTATTCTTTGTTTTTAAGTATGACTGTCTTTATTTGAGGTAACTGAAGATTATTGGCCCAAATTGTTTCAAATTGTTTTTGATTACCTATGCTCTAATCTTTAGATGAACAGATACTCTGAACTGCCTTTTCCTTTTCCCATGTGCACAATATGATCATGGTTTTCTATTTTTATTATTACTTAGGGAATATAATAAAACAAGATGGCTTCAATTTTAACTGTTTTCATAGAATCACAGAATCATAGAATGGTTTGGGTTGGAAGGGACCTTAAAGATCATCTAGTTCCAACCTCCCTCCCATAGGCAGGGACACCTTCCACTAGACCAGATTGCTCAAAGCCCCAAAACCTGACCTTGAACACTTCCAGGGATGAGGCAGCCACAACTTCTCTGGGCAACCTGTTCCAGTGTCTCACCACCCTCATAGTGAAGAATTTCTTCCTTACATCTAATCTAAATCTACCCTTTTTCAGTTTAAAGCCATTAACCCTTGTTAAAAAGTCCCTCCAGCTTTCTTGTAGGCCCCCTTCAGGTACTGGAAGGCTGCTATAAGGTCTCCCCGGAGACTTCTCTTCTTCAAGCTGAACAACCTCAACTCTCTCAGCCTGTCTTCATAGGGGAGGTGCTCCAGCCCTCTGGTCATCTTCGTGGCCCTCCTCTGGACTCACTCAAACAGGCCCATGTCATTCTTATGTTGGGAGCCCTAGAGCTGAACGCAGTACTCCAGGTGGGGTCTCACGAGAGCGGAGTAGAGAGGGAGAATCACCTCCCTCGACCTGCTGGTCACACTTCTTTTGATGCAGCCCAGGATATGGTTGGCTTTCTGGGATGCAAGCGCACATTACCGGGTAAAAAAAGTAAACAAATCTGGTGAGCTTTTTAAAAATAACAAATACATTGACATTTTTGGATGTCTTCCTAGGTTTCAGTACTTTGCCATTTATATTCAATTTTTAGGCAATCAGCTTCAATTTTGGCATAGTAATTTATTAGAGAACCCGGATTCCTTCGAGAAAAATCAAAACTGATGATGCCAGCAGCCTCAACATGAGAGTATAATGCAAATACTGTTACTTTGCTGTGTGAATGTTTAAAGGGAGGGAAGGGAAAGATGCTACTGAAAAGAAAATTAACACTTTAGTAGGTAATGTGCTAACTGTACAAACTTTGCTCTTCATATTCTTCTTGGGAATCTTAGATTTTTAATACATATAAAACTATACAATGCCTAAAATCCTAAGTTTTTTAAAAATAGAATTCTACACACTTGAAAGTTAAATGATTGAATATCATTTTGCATGTTTAATTCCAGCACCAGCTGCACTAGATAGCTTTTTATATTATTCTGCTTTTATAAGATGAGTATTGTCATGATCTGTCATTACTTCTGCAGCAAAATCACAATTAAAAAAGCCATTATTTGTTAGTAATTTTTAAAAGACCTAAATTTCTGATATTAATAGCCTGATAATAAAGAAGATTATAGATGCTGCTACTACCAGTGGTGGAGTAACTGAATTTGCTCTGAGGCTAAATATAGGATGATGGGATGTGCTCTTTGTACTTCATTCAGAAGGCTCTGCGCAATGTTTCTATTTGGCCCAAACTCCTAAGTAACTCCCTACAAATGTTATTATTTTGCTTAAGATAAAAAGCACTGAGGTTAATGTATTCTGAAGTGTCAAGGATAGTAGATAAATTACTACACAGACTTGTTGATGTTATATTCAAGGGGGGAGAAAGACTAGTGGCGGGGGGGTTCACAGTCTATAGCACTTTACATTTTCAAAGCTCTGTATAGTCATATGAAAAGCATCAGAAAAATATGAAAAGAATAAATCACTCTCAGTCTAAAAGGATTCTTTGTGCTTTTACAATTAAAAGAAGACCTGAATGCTGATTTTGGAGAATACACGTGTGTGGGGGGAAAACCTTGTTCACTTAAAGGCTATGTTAAATATTTTTCAAGATTTGAAATCACTTTTTGACAGATCTGTTATGGTTAATTAATTACTTTCATTTGCTTTAAGTTGTATACTTGGAGATGAATAGTGCATGATAACAAGGCTAGGCTGTGTGAGGAAGACCTTTGGTAGTCTATACAGTGTGCTGCCTCATTACAGAGCTAGCTATCTGCAGGAAGCCTGACATTGAAAGGTACCGCGCATCCCATAACACCCTCCCTTAACTGTGATGATTGTAGCTTCTTCCTAAAAGTGATGATTAGGAGAGAGAAAAGCAAAACTGAATGCTGTATGAATATTTCATGTAAATGTAAGCAGGCACTTACTGGACGTAGACCTTGATTGATGCTAGAGTGCCTCTAAATGCCTTGACATTGAAGGGTTTAGACTCCCCTTTCCACAATGACTGCTTCAAGAGCAGCAGTTAATAGTGGAATATAGCTGTATTTAGCTGAAGAGCTCTTTATTACTGGCTGATATTAAACAAGACCACAGGCCTTAGGTTTGAGTAAGTGAATCTAGATAAAAGAGTTACTGGATATCTAAATGAGATAAGATAGTTAAGGTTTCTTCTCCTTCTGCCTTCCTTTTTTGTAGCTCAATTGCTTGCATCACTTTTAAATTCCTTCCTATGCTGAAGTGAACCAGCAACACGCAAGAAGAATCAGCCATAAATTGTTTTACAATACCTCTGTTCAACAAAGCACCAAATGGAAATGTCTAAACAATTTCTTACAAGGAGGCAAGTGTTTTTAAAAGGTACTAAAATTAATACAATTATTCAGATTAAAAAAAGCTAGAATTTTAATATCTTTCCCAATAAACATTTCAAACTACCATTGAAAAAGTGATCAAAGAGAAAAATATCTACTCTTTCAAGGATTGATTTCTCTTTTGCTTTTATAGGGACACAAATATTTCTATGCATGTGCTAAGTAAGAACCTGATTCTGTCATGCTTTTGAATTGACCTCTTGAAAAGAGAGTAGCCTTTAATGCATAGCTTTAAATGTAATAGTAATGCATGCAAGTAATTTAGAAGCTGAAATCAGCATTGTAAAGGAATAGTCTTTCAAAATCAGTCAAATGAAGGAATGATATTTTGAAAGTTGACACTGAGATGTTTCATAGTGAGAATGAGATGATGCTCATAATAGGTGTTTTCCACTTCTTATTAACAGACAAATCACCCTTTGAAAAAAGCTTCCTGACTACCACGCGCTTTCATCAGGATTACGAACTGCACTTTCCAAACACTTATTTTTTAAGCATGATATAATAAAATGCCATATTTTGAGCTCTGCTGCATATAGGCAGAAATTTTAATTGATGTGGTAGTGAAGGAAGTGGAATGATTCCTCACCATAAGTTGAAGAAAGCAGAATATACCCACATGCAAAGTGTGTTTGACAATGTTTTGTACCTACTGAAATACTTTGCCCTTGAAATCTGCATAAATAAGACTCCATATCAACCACTAGCTTTCATTAATTGCAAATCTCGAAACAAAATACTGAGAGTGAAAAGATAAAATAAGTAGAGTTATACTTCCCGTAGGAGTGGGAAGGCTAGAACCAGTGTGAGCCATCTCCTCTGCCATTCCAGGCATTTGTGAGCGGTTTTGTAGTGGCACTCCCCATGTCTCTGAAGGAGGAGTAGGAGCTGCGTATCCATATGGCTTCCTCCTCTGTTCCTCCAGGCTTCTAATGTTTTACACATCAGAAAGGCAATTATATTTCTTTTTATACCACCCATCTCAAATCCAGTACACCATAAATAAGAGGACTGTGGGACCGCCTTTTCATTCCCCACACAGGTTCCCTCAGATGCGCAGAGGCCTGAATTGGCCCTTCCCAAGCATCCATGTAGGTGTGTGTTCTTAAAGCTCTATTCTGCAGGGCTTCCTGCAAGATGATTCCTCAGGTGGTTTGAGCTGAGAATCAGCTAAGCTGGTTTTGTCTGTTATTATCACAAAAGCTTGAGTGAGTTTTCCATAGATTTTTTCCATCAAATTATTAACTATACCAACAGAAGAAAAGAAGTGGCTTTTTTTTTTTTTTTAAATCATTACAGCACATCATCTTCTTTACTCTAGACTCAGGCACTTTCACTTAACTTGTGTTTTGCCAACAGATGTCCGCTAGCTAAAAATAAAATAGAAGTTAAATTATATTTTAATTTCTCTTTTTCTTGCACACGCTGTAAAAAATAAAGCAAAAGTGAAATAGTTAGGGTTTCTTCTAAAGGAGCGTGTTGCACCTTGGCTGTTTATAGGATAACAAGCTACATGTAAATGGAGATTTTTCGCTGCCTTCATCACATAGATCACATCTAAATATGCTTTCTTGTGAAATAAAGGGCCTGGATTCATTTCCTGTTGAAGCTAGCAGGACTTTTAGCTATTGACTCTAGCAGCAAGTGGATTAAGCCTAATATATTTTCCAGTTTCCCACATATTTGTTTTTTAGTTAGGGTTTTCTAAAGGAGCGTGTTGCACCTTGGCTGTTTATAGGATAACAAGCTACATGTAAATGGAGATTTTTCGCTGCCTTCATCACATAGATCACATCTAAATATGCTTTCTTGTGAAATAAAGGGCCTGGATTCATTTCCTGTTGAAGCTAGCAGGACTTTTAGCTATTGACTCTAGCAGCAAGTGGATTAAGCCTAATATATTTTCCAGTTTCCCACATATTTGTTTTTTACTTCAGGAGTTTATGTATTGCGTAAAGCGTAATGTGAAAAGAAGTGAATGGTAGCTCTAAGGGAAAATTGTAGAAGCTGGCACGTGAAAGCCACTGCAATGTGATTTCATTTTTTCCAATAATACATTAAAATTGCTGCTAACTGTGTGCTAGTTAATAAGGTTCTGAGCACTTTCCCGCTGTGAATAGCCCTTATGAGCTTGCTCATGCCCACAACTGATTTTGCGTGTTACTGAGCTGACCATATATTTTAAGAACACTAAAGCCCGTATGCACCCTTATGCCTATATAAAAATTTCATATGACGCTGAAGTTAGGCTTGTGCAGGTAGATCATGGCCACAGGGTGAACTAGCAGAGCAAAAGTGAGCCTCAGTAATGTTACAGTCCTGCTTGTTTCTAAAGCAGAGTGGTGTGCCAGTGTTATGCACTGGAGACAGGGAAAACAAGACCAGGAATACAAAGCTGCATAGAGGGACTTGAAAAAAGACAAGTTAATGAATACTGGATGCCTTTGTTATTAAAAATAAACACAGATTTAATCTTAACATTTCGTAGTCAGTCATGCGTCTGACTTTAATAACTGTAAACTTGGACTCACATCTTTGTGCGCTAAAACTAATGCTCTAATTACCTACGGATGCAGCCTGTTCCCGTGTCTCTTGAGCACACGAGTGAAGTCACTCCGCTACCTGCTGGAACTACAGTAGATGGTTATTCAGGCAAAAGCAGTAGAATTTTGATGCCACGGTTAGATATTTATGAAAAGAGATGCATTGAATTTTATCTCAGTATTATAGATCAATTTTCAGGACAGAGTTCCTAACAGTGTATTCATAGGCTGGGTACAAAACCAATTTTATCTGCTTCAGTGGTGTGTGAACTGTATAAGGAAAGACATCTCTTTACTCTCTGATAGCTTATCTTCCCTGGTGACCATTTATGCGTGCTCTTGTAAATATACATATTTTACAGAAAAAGCTCTTTAAACTATCCTTTGAGATGACCTTGAAATAGGAGCATTTGAATCTTCCAGGAAATTAGCAGCAAAGTCTGTTTTGATAATGATTGGTAGGGTGGGAAGTGCCACTCAAAGCAGAAGTAATAATCAGTGCAGCAAGCTATTTAATAGTACAGGTCTATTACAGAGTAAGTTTTTTACAAGGAAATAGACAAAAAGAAAAATATGCCCACTCTTCCAGCCCTGAAAAATTTCTTAGGGCCTGGAAAATCTTTGGAAAAAAATTGTTTGGCAAAGTGGGGCTACTGTTTAAAAATATTTAAAGTAAACAACAAGAAAAATAACATAACCACTATGGCTTTTGTCCTGCTGGGCACATAAATACTGACTAAACTTAGTTGATATCAATAGAGAAAATAATGACGCTTTTCCAAGTGATACACTGAAAGCGGAAAAATTTTTAACAAGACAACATAAGGAATTGCTTATTATATGCTTAGTGTGTAGTTTATTATTTTTATTTTCATTTCCCTTCTCTTCTTTCTACTTTGTTTTTCCACTTTTTGACCAATCCAAGCTTCTTACAGATACATCCTTCCAATTAAAATTTTAGGTCCATACATCGTAAATATGTATGTGGATTGAACATTGATACCACCTCACTTATATCCACTGCCCTAGCTTATACACAAAGCCAAATATTCTCCTTTTATCAATACATAAACAGGCTTATAACTCCATGCCCAAATTCCCTCACACAGATGCATGCACTATACAAATACTTTTCTCTATAAATGTCTTCAGGCATACGCACTTTTGTCCCTAACAAATGCATGCTTTCCATGTGCACGTGCACATTTCACAGAGCACACTTTCCTGTGTTCCTCGCCAGCCCACATCAAATGCCTCTATTTGCTTCTTCTCATGCTGTCTCTTCAAAGATGCCTATATAAAAATTCTCTCCTTGCATTATGCCTATAGCCTGTACTATACATAGATATATTCATTTTCTATACACAAGCACACACAGTCCTTGTAGCATTCATTATGTGCATATGCAATCTTGTGTAGTAGCAGCTTGATTAACCATGAACTGATGGTAAAATTTTCTACGTAAAGCTTTGAAACACACCTCTATAATGATACTACAAGGTATTCCCTTTTAACTTCGCTGACAGTGTCAAAACTAACTCATGAACAGTTTTGTAAATGCTCAGGAAAGAAACTAGTAGATCAGGTGACAAAGCGATAACTTGTTGCTATTTTGAATTTTGCTCATTGAGACTGCTACTGTGAATTTTACTCATTCTTAACATTTATGAAAATATGAGGAATCAAAGACAGGTGTCAATTCCAGATACCAATATAAGGTATTGAGCAGTGACTCTGGGACAGACTCTGAGAGAGGAACATAGAAATATTGCTTGGAGGTGCGGAGGAGGCAGAAGCTCAGCTGGAGCTCGAACTGGCAAAAGATGCCAGGAATAACAAGAAAGGGGTAAGCACGTGAGCAGCAAACAGAAGTACAAGGAAGGTGCAGGTCCACTACTGACCAAGTTAGTACGAGCTGATGGGTTAGTTAAATATGATACAGAAAAGGCTGAGATACTAAATGCTTTCTGTGCCTTGGTGTTCAAGGGTAAAGTTAGCCCCTAAGTCTCAGTGCCAAGAAGCAACAACAAAGCAAACAGTCAGCCGCTGAGTGAAGAGGACAGTCAAGAACTGTCTGTACATATTGGACATACGCAAGTCTATGGGACCCGATGGGGTGGGTCTGAGGGTGCTAAGACAGTTGGCTGACAGCACTGCAAAGTCACTCTGTTTCTTCTTTGAAAGGTCATGGAAATCAGGGAGATCAGATCAGGGAGATTCAGGAGATCCTGAATGACTGCAGAAGTGTAAATATATACCCATCATCTCCCAAAGAGGAGATCTGGGAAATTACAGATCAGTCAGCCTCAAGTCAGTCCCTGAACAAAGTATGAAATGTGCCCTCATGGAAGCTGTTGCCATGACCCATGAAAGACAACAAAGTGATCGGGAAGAGCCAACATGGATTTACCAATGGTAAATGCTTGACCAACTGATTGCCATCTGTGATGAAACAACTTGCTGAGTGGATGAGGGCAGAGCGGTGGTTGTCATCTGACTTCGTTATAGCAACACATTTGAGACAGTCTCCTATAATTCATTTAGGAAATTACACTAGGAAATGGATCCTAGTTCTTTAAGGACCATGTCTATCAGATGAGAGAGTGGTAGTAATCATTTAAGAAAGGAAGACAGTAAAATCACTGTGTGTGATTTTAGACAGTATGCCATCACTGACATAGTACATGTACCTAAATAATTTGATAATTTCTTTTTCAATTTTCTTTTTTATTTTATTTTTATGAAAAGCTTTGGTTTTTTCATGCTATTCATGAATATAGATACTGCAGGATTTAATAACCAGCAAAAAAAGGTTGGGGGGAAGTAATCTGAGAAGTAAGGGACTCAGGTACAAGTTCTTGTGCCAAATCAGTCAGAACAAGGACTTTTACTTCTATGTGGTGTACATCAATTATATTTACAGTTGTTTAACTCAGAAATAATAAGATTCTGTTTCAGCTGTGTTCTTCTAACTACAATAATTTCACATGAAAGGTAATGGTAGCCCCTTCTCAAAGACTAGGCGAACAGCAACGCTACTGTGAAAACAGACACAAAGGGAAAAAGAGTTTAGGCTGTGATGTCTGTGCTGCACTGACTCTTATTCAATTACAAATACTCATTTCTACTGAGCATGCTTCTACTCTCCAAAATACTTATTAAAATCTTCCCTCTTACTCTCTTACCATTTACATCACCACTTCTCCAAACTCCTGAAGTAAGATCCTCACTTCAGCTGTATTGGTGACAAAACTTGTTGACCTTCAATGAAGAAAGGATTTCAGCTCCATCGGGTCCAATGATTTTAAGTCGGACTCCATAAGCTTTCAAGAATGTTTTGATGCTGATCTCAGACTAGGCTTATATTGTGTAAAGTAAGAGTAGAATTTGGATCAGTCAGCCTAACTTAAAAAACTTAAGGACTAAACATGGGAGCTACATCTAAACAAAGGTTGAGTGACTCTAGATGTAACCAGAGTGAATGAGAGTATTTTACCTCTAGAACTAAATTCTGAAATATTTTATATTTATAATAATTATGAAAGCCCATATTTATAAGGTCTGGGTCCTCTGTGAAATTCAGAAAATTATTAAATTTACATAGCTAAAATGAATGAACATTGTTTAAAAGTATAACAAAAATTCTGCTTTTTGACATCTCTATTGTCAGATGCTATCAAGAAATATTCAGGTATAGAGGCAGAACAGGTTTTGTTCATTAACAGTTGCATGGATTATCATAGACTAACTGTCATTGCTCTGTTATTTGGAAATTTGTTTTTAATCCAGCAGCACCATATTGCTAATGATTGAAACATCTACCCGCGGCATCTTTTCTAACAGCAGAGAAATGCTATGGAATTGATTTTAATTAGCCTTTGGAAAAAAAAAAGAATTATGTAGAATTCAAAATCCATTGTTCGAGTCATATGCCAGCCAAGCTGTGTAAGAGGTTTATACAGCTAACTGGACATTAGGGACTCATGTCTGTGTTCAGAAATGTACTAATCATTTAATAGAAAAATGTAAGGGATATGTTCACTTACAGGGTATCTATCTAGGTAGCGATTTAATTATGATTATAATTGTAACCGAGAGACAGAGACAAAAACAGAGGCCAAATTCTTCTCTCCAGAGCAAAGTTCAAAGGGACTATAGGGATTTTTTTAGAGATGAAGAACATGTATCTGCATCGTATGTTAAATATGCCTGGATCGATGCTTATGAGCAATTTACTAAAATACGGTTGTGATATTCTTAAAATAAAGTCAATTTTCTGCTGAAAAATACAAATCACAAAACAAGTTATTGCCTGATATACCATGCCAGATCCTAGGAAACCAAAGCCAGATACATGTATTTTAATTTTTGTTAGTAGTCGATGAGAACATCAAACAAATATCCATAAAAATGCTTTTTCTTTGGCTAAATGATGTGCATTTTAGGCACTAAAAATGTTCACAAGCTGAACAGGCATCGACTTTCCATGCTGATCTACAGGTGTTTGGATGATCCAAACAGACCACACAGAGTACAACATAAAGAATTCTGACATACGTAGCTGAGCTTACAATATTTTAGGTTTCTGAGTACAGATTCAAAAAAAATGAAATTTCATTTTGAAAATACAATAGAGTACAAGCATTGAAATGAAGAAAATGTTATGAATTGCAATAGGAGCACCAATTCACTACTCTTTCTTTCATTGAAATGTCATTGTTTTGTAGGACAACACTGAAGCACTTGTTAAATTTATTGCAGTTATGCTTGAACACTTATTTCCACTTCTGATGTTTCAGAAACTCTGGTCCCATTTTTTTTTTCTGCATAGTCTGCAAAAGGGTCTTGCTGGAGCTATGTGGAAGATTTGCTTCAGATACCCAAAGCTGGCTGTGTGGGTTCAAGATTTATTATGTTTATTAACCGTAGCTCATGATAATCAGATGTCAAAGTCAAGTATGTAGGAATTCTGTCTTGTGATCTGGTGAGATTTTTTTTTGGATACTTAAAGAAAAAAAAAGGAAAGGGGAAAAAAATTAGACAAGGACAGAAGGCAAGTAAGAAACAGAAGGCCCAGCTAGAGGTTAAAATCATCATCTGGTATACTGAAGACCCAAATATTTTAATATGACTTTTCTAATGGTAGGTCCTTCTGATCTGGAAAGGCAATTCCGTACTGGGATTAAGAAAAGCAGTTTTGGTTTTGATGAATCGTAACTTTTACAATTCTCCCAGCCTACTCTAGTCACTAGGCTAACATCTCTAATCATTAGGTCAGCAGAGAGAATATTTCTCAGTCTTTTTAAACCTGTCTGGAAGGGATTTCTGGAAGTCGCCTAGTCTAACCTCCTACTCAAAGCAGGGCTAACTTCAAAGTTAGACGAGATTGTTCAGGGCCTTTTGTGGTCAGGTTTTGAACATCCACAAGGATGGGGGTTGCTGAGCCTCTCTATACAACTTGTTCCAGTGCTTAATTTCTCTCACTGAGGGTTGGCTTTTTTTTTTCCTGATATCCAGTCTGAATTCCTCTTGCTGCTGCTTCCAGTTGTTGTGATTTATTTTTCCATGCATATCTCTGAGAAGAGTTTTGCTCCCTATTCTCCATAACCCCCCGTTAGATACAAAAGACTGCAAACAGAACCCCATCAGCCTTCTTGCCTGCAAGCAGAACAAACCAAGTTCCCTCAGCTTCTATGTATATCTATACAAATCATATATGTGTATATATCATGTACTCCAGTCCCATACCCATCTTGGTGGCTCTCTCCAGTTTCTCACTCTCAAGGCAACAAAACAGGACACCGTACTCCAGGTGCAGCCTCATGGGTGCCAGGCAGAAAGGAATTATCATTTCCTTTGGCCCACTGACTACATTCTTGCCAACAAAAACCCATCGGTGGCTAGTGGTATGTCGTGGTTTAATTTCAGTCGGCAACTAAGCACCACGCAGCCGCTCGCTCACTCCCCCCCACCCGATGGGATGGGGGAGAGAATTGGAAGAGCACAAGTGAGAAAAACTCATGGGTTGAGATAAAAACAGTTTAATAATTGAAATAAAATTATAATAATAATATGATAATAATAATAATACACAAAGCAAGTGATGCACAGTACAATTGCTCACCACCCGCCGACCGATGCCCAGCCAGTCCCCGAGCAGCGGCCCGCCCGGCCAGCTTTCCCCAGTTTATGTACTGAGCATGACGTCACATGGTATGGAATGTCCCTTTGCTCAGTTTGGCTGTGCCCCCTCCCAGCTTCTTGTGCACCTCCAGCCTTCTCAGTCGGTAGAGCATGGGAAGCTGAAAAGTCCTTGGCTAGTGTAAGCATTACCTAGCAACAACTAAAACATCGGTGCGTTATCAACTTTGTTCTCATCCTAAATCCAAAACACTGTACCAGCTACTAGAAAAGAAATTAACTCTATCCCTGCCGAAACCAGGACATGGTATCATCTCAACGGCACGTCCCTGTCTCATGTTCAGGTTGTTGTCCACCAGAGCCCCCAGACTGCAGACCTGCTGCATTGCCAGTCAGCCCGCAACCTGTAGTGTTGGATGGGATTATTCCATCCCAGGAAGGATTTTGCATTTGTCTTCCTCTTCTTTATACGACTGGAAAAAGCTTCAATGAGGACTTCCTCCTTAATCTTCCCATCTTTTTTCTTTAAACAGTCCTAGAATATCCTTGAATTAAGATAGCATCGCGGAGCCATATGGACTTAGCACCTAAAAATATTCAGAGCAAGTCTCTCCTCTTTCTACAAACTTTGACACAAATAGTCTATCTTTTTGATATTTTATCTAATAAAGCTTTGGAAGGGATGCAATAGAAGCAATATCTGATTTTATATCTGTCCAGTCTTTTTTGCTCTTTTCATAGTTAAAGCTGCCCTCTTACAAAAGCATTTCATCCAATATTCCAATCAAGGGTGGCCCTTTTAAATACAACACAGTCAAGCAGTTGCTGTCTTAAAATGCGAGTTTTAAAACCATCTGCTATCAGTGGCATCTGCCCGTGTTCCAATTGGTAAATGCTCTTCCTTTTTTCCTGAAACGATGCTGCTTTCTCTCACCTATTTCAGAAATATCATACAAGCCTGGCAATATTAGAAGAGTTGCCCATTCATTTCTATGGCAAGCCCACAGAAACCTGTGGATAATTGTCACTGTTTGGCAGCTGGCTTTGCATATTTACATATATATGGATGGATAGATTTTCTTTTCAGTGTTAATTTGAAAAGGAATTCAGAGGACTGACACACAGAACTTTCGTACTAGTTTAATTTAAATTGTTGAAGCAGAATAAAATATCAATCTATCAAGACAGTTCTGTTAGGCAGATTTTTTCTTAGAGCAAGAATTACTATCTTGGTAAGAGTCAATAAACCAGGTCGCAGTTCGGCCTAAGCAGTCTCTTTGGAAACAGCCTTGTTACATAGATGAAATTGAGACACATTTGGACAGAAAACCTTCTCCTGAGAACAACTAGTGAACTGCTTTTCCAGTGTTGCACTGCACTGTAATATAGGGCAAAATACGTTGCTGTCACAGGGCTTCTGTCAGTATGACCTCTTAAAGTTTGCAGAATCAATTTAGTCCAACAATGTTAGCATAAAAAAAGCACATAAATCACTGAAAGGAGGAAGGGAAGAAATGTTCTCAAATATCGTTGATCAGAGCGTATCCACAATCATATTATGAATGAAGGGGGAAAAAAAAAGGCAGCAAAAAGCAGTGAAAAAACAGTATCTTTATTTTGATTGCGCTAATGGTCATGGTTCAAAAATGTTTGTATCATATATGATGAACACTTTGCCATTGAAGCATTTTACCTTATGAAACAGCTGAGAAATTAAACTGGGCAAATCATGAGTATTTCACACAGCAAAGATGATCAAAAGCTATGATGTCAAGATCTGTCCAAGCTGGTTGTGAAAACCATTGGGAAGGTTATTTACTAGCCTATCTCATATTTTCAAGATTCAATTTCCCAACTTGCTCTGCCTTTTTAAGAACTTCTAAAGAACTTTTTTCTGTTTGTTAATTTGCAAATTGAAGTTAAGAGACAATATATTCTTCCCACTTTTCCCCAGCGTGTCTTACCTCACATTGCAATCAGAGGTAAGTAGAGTGTGCAAACATTTTCAAAAAGAAACTGTTTCTGCCTAAATTTAGACCTTAAAAGGACCCTTGAGTATTTTACACTATATAACAAATTACAACTTCTACTTCGTTGACCTGACAAAGGTAAATTATGATCAAGAGTCCAGAAAAAGAATTCATAGCAGGAAAGATGAAAGACCCCTGAGTGGGAGATGTACTAATGGCCTTTACAGTAATGCAGCATCAAGAAAGTTAATTCCAGAGAGCTTTTCACAATTCTTTTAATATTTCTTTTTCTTTATCATAGCATAATACCTGACTTGACAACAGAAATGTCAACAGTTAGGGCTCTATTCTTCAAATCGTCATGCTCTATTAACACTGTTTTTCTGTGGGATTTACCCTGTCAAAGAAGGAATCACCAAGGAGTAAGGTCTATGGTTGTCTTATTCACTAAATCCCTCTTCTCGGTGATGCACAAATGACTAAGTACTTTTGGTGCCACTGCAGGACAGAAAGTTAAAACAGGTCAGTCTCAGGTTAGGGTGATAGGAAGTTTGTCCTGCGCATGCCAGATGTTTTGTATGCAAAAGAAACACAAAAATCTCAGGTGTTTCAAAAAAAACACACGTAAGGAATAAGTGCATGAGGGCAGCTCTTCCTGCCGTCATCTCGTGTAAGGGCATTTGACTACATGTGATTGTACACAACAAAATTACTCACACACACACGCTTGTATTACTGGTACTTCTGACATATGGTAACGTGAACGTTCTTTCAGTTCTTTCCAGGATGCGCAGCTGTGCTTTGCTAGTGTTCTTCACTACGCAGTGATGCAAGGTGGGCCTGGGTCCTAGGAAGGGAATAAGATGAGACACCTTAGTAGATCACTGCCGAGGCCCATTGCCTCATGGGTTCCCATGCAGCTGCACCGCCTCTACGTTTACACACAGTTACATACCTTACCTGCGTGCACTATAAGGCTTACGAGGAAATCTGCTGTGACACTATAGTACTGAGTATTTGGATATTAGCAAAGTGAGGGCTGAGGTTAGGCACCTTATGTGTTGGACTTTGAAAGGATGGAGGGAGGCTGTTTTTGCTGGTAAGTTGAAAGTATCTCTCCTTTCGTCATGCCCTGCACCTCCAGCATTTGGACCGGCTACTCAGGCTGAGAACTTAATTTGCTCCACAGTGCACATAGTCTGTTGGGAAAAAAATCACAGTAGAAGTCAAATTAGGAGGGGCTTATTGTCAATGTAGAATTGTTTTATAGAATAACCTCTCCAGTGCTGAGCAAATATTGGTTTTGGAAAATGAAGTGGGAAGTTTTACTACTGTTGTCATTTGACTGAATCATATGGCTTCATGTTTGGACAGAGTCTCTTGTGCTGCCTCAAATAATTATCAGTAGTATTTATGTATGTGAGGAAGAATGGGAAATGCAGATGTGAACCTGTGGGATAAAACCTGTGTGTGAGCAGCTACATATGAAGATGACTTTCTTCAATTTTCTAGTAATTACTTATAGCTATATTTTGCCCTACAAAAACCCTAGGACATAACCGTGAGAGTAGCACCTACTTAAAAGTTACTCCCTTTCCATTTCAATCCTTTTAATTTTCAATCCTTCAGAATATTCCTTCTCCTTAAAAATATTTCTTCTGCTAGAATATAGGATTTAATAGCTACATGGAGGCTTTAAAGATGAATTTTTGGTCACTTAATTTCCCTTACAAACTAGTGGTAAGATTATCTTTCTCACATCAGTTTTATACTGGAAAAATGCTGAGCAACAGTCAAATAAAGTGTTTCCTGTTTTGTACAAGTAAGAAGCAAATTGGACCCGCTATTTAGATGCTAAGATACATCTTAAGGAGAATATATTGGAATAAATTGAGAGATTTTTAATAAGGGAAGAGGGTGTGCACTTAATAGAAAGAGCATATAGAGACCCTGACTGTGGCTAATGTGCATAAAAAATTCAGCCTGTCAGATCCTCACTTTTCTAATTCAGTAATCTAAATAATTTATTTGACATTTTAGCTCAAGATGACCTTTCTTGGGAAAAAATTACTGTTTTAAACTTTTAGCAAGTGCAACCACTGCAGAGGATTGCTGTTGAAGTCTGCATTTTCCCAAACGAGTAAAGGTTAATCTTGTACAGCTCAAACACATTTCTGACCCTTTTAAACAAGTTCACAAAAAGTCATTTAATTTTTTTAATATAATTTCAATTATATTGCAATATTTGTGTTAAATGAGCTTCCTCCCCTCCTCCCCTTTTATTTCTGTTGCTCGGAAGCCATTTCCCATGTGTTCAGATGGATTTAGGCAAAGGACTTGTTTTCAATGAGTAAAGGTACCATTCTACCAAATGTTACTTATAAGGAAAGTTCCATAAATCAGCTGAAAATATATGGTAGATTAATAGGTGAGTAGGTTAAAACAGCCACTAGTAATAGCAAGAAAATGACTGTCCAGAGGTTCACAGTTCCCAGATTGGTCACTTGACTCAAGTAATCAGCCTCAGAGCTATGCCACAAAAAATGATCATGTCTGTCCCTGGATTCTCTTCCTCTAACTAAACAATCCCATATTTTGCAGAGGGCATTTCAGTGGGTCTACTAAAGGACATTTAGTGTAATTTTACTTTGCTATTTCTGATAATTTATCTAACTTTCCGACAGGTCACTAAAAAAATCTTTCAATGTAAGGATTAATATACCCCCAATTGTACATAATAAAGGCTATAATTCTCTCAGGGTGGTCAGGTGACTTTATAGGGGTACATTATTTATTATTGAAAATGTGAATTTGCTAGAATGGCTGAAATATCACAAAGGTTTCAGAGTCTGTGCAAAAGCTGCAGTGCAGCTGCCAGCTATGAGAGGACCTACGTAACCAGCTATCAGAGAAATAGATGACCAGCCATACTTAAGCCACTCGTGAGATAAAAATGCAGGGTCTAGTGTTGTCTTTAAATTGGATTTTTCCCCTAATTTACATCATTTGTGTGCTTCCAGATCATCGTATTACTCATATTGGTGTGCAACTGGAAAAACTTCAGTGTAGTCAGTATGAAGCCAGTGTAAGTTTGATGTAAGAGGAGAAGCAGTACACTCATCTCTGCTGTGATTCTCCTCGTGCCTCCACTGATGTCAGTTAGTGCTTTCTTTTCTGACATAACAGTGGGGGTTTGATCTGATACGCCCGCACATACCAGTCAAAAACTGCTGTAAAAACAGGGAGCTGAATGATCAGTGAGGCTTACGCTCCTAAGGCATTTTGGCAGTTTTAAAATCCAGCGTAAGTGTAATCAGCCTCTTAAAGGCTTTCAGTATTATTAACTCTTAATTAACAGCAGTGGGATTATCTACCTTGCAGATAGTGTTAGAATTGCAGATGCAACTTAGTTTGCAAGAGTTTATTAGATCAAGTGTGATACTACGTGAAAAACTCTGTATTACTTCCAGGGACAGCTTGTCACTAGAAGTGGCATGGCTGTTCTCGTACCACACAGGGGTAAAACTAGTGAACCCTTCCCCTCTTGGAACCAAGCTGAAGCATGGAAATCCAGCCTGTGTTGCTCTTCCCCACATTCCAGTAACTGGGAGCACTGGGCAAAAACACCCCAACACAGTACAGAGTGAGTTTGTAATAGCTTTAACTGACTCATTAACAATTAGAATGTGGCACGTGCATAGATTACAGTTGCTCCATTAACCAGTAAAATGGAGACTGGACTCATGTGGGAGCTACCCATATTCACTTAAGGCATGCCCACTGGCTACTTCAATTTAAGGCATCCAAGTTTATAGAAGATGACCTAGAGTTACTGGATAGGCAGCATTTTACGCATTGCTTGTATTTTTCTCTCTGACATGCTTTTTGCAGCTCTCAGCCTTCTCAGGCAGATGACCAGAGAGCATAGCCTTGTGCGGTGAAACACTATGGGGCTGTAGTTTGTGCAATTAATGAAGTGGTATATTGCACCATATTTGTGAGATGTGGATGGTTTTCACTTTATGCAAAATGTAAAACATCATGGCAAAATAGGAGTAGTAAAGCTCACAACAGCATTAGGCAATGTTCGCTCCACTGTTAAACTTCTCCAATAGAGAAAAGCTGCTGTTTCATAGTTCTTTATAGTCTAACTACCATAAGCCAAGATGTTAAAAAATACTGCTTTGGATACCTCAATTTTTATTATTCAGTCTGAAAACTGTTAAAAAGGGGTTGATTTTGAGTAAATTAAATTGGACTAATAGGATTAAATTGAGAATTCAAAACTGGTTATGTTGAAAATATGAACTATTACTAACAGTAAAAAATACTTTCAGCACGTTACTGGGTAAAGCTAACAAAAGGGACTTGCGAGTAACAAGCTGCATACACTGCCATATGAATTTTATCGCGATTTGGCATGATTGCAAAGTTAGTGGCTGTATGAAAAAGCACTGGTATACTAACACTAGGGTGAGGGGAATCCTGCTCCCTTGCCAAAAATGGCCTGAAGGTAGTGTCATTGATTACTAGTTACTAGTCCCGGTTACTTGTCCTGTTAACCTTGTACTAGTTTTGCGTCTTCATTTCTACTTGTACCCTAAAGAAGTATGAGCTATCTTAGATGATAAGAGAGGCAGAGTTTGTAGAGAGACATAGTATTATTTCTTAGACCAATGGATAGTACTAGATGGTATCAGAATTCTCATTAAGATTTAGAGTTAAGTGTCCGTAATTGGACAGTAAGTCTTGGACAAGGTTTATCTTTGAAATTATTTGTTCCTTATTTTTAATTTTAGAAATGTGTTTTTGACTCATGATTGAAGTATGAAGTAACTGTATCTCTCTGTTCAGAGAATACCTTGAGAAGAGAGGGACTACTCAATTTTTCTCTAAGCTCTGGCAGGGGTTTTTTGTTACGTAAATTGTTGTCCCGTAGCCCATAGGCTGAGACAACTGCCAGATCTTAATGACTTCTAAGGAACTTGAGTCTGGATTTGAATTAGTAATCTAAAGATGAGAGGTTTGTTCCTCCCATTAACGGTTCTCTATAACACCTAGATTTTCTGTGTTGTAAACCTGTTGCTGTTGCATGCAGTACTGAGGCTCTGGGAATGTCATCATGATAAAATTGTAATGAAATTATGTTTAAATCTTCTTCCTTGTTTTCATCCTCTTTATGCAAATTACATGTCTCAAACTATCAGTTATAAGTTTGGCTGGTGCTCACGTGACTTTTCTTCAAAGATGTTTCTAAACATTTTTTCCAAATTGATTTTCTTTACCCGTATTTATTTCCTATGCATCTGTGATGTCCATGAGTTAAGTAAAAATGTCTTAGGGCTTTGGTGGTGATGTGGCAGATGGTGATGTTTGTTCTAAAGTTATTTAATAGATATCTCAGTAGTCTTCACAGGGAAATACATGGAGAAGAAATACTGAGGTACAGAAGGACTGGTCTGCTGTGCTTTTGGATACTGCTGCTGAAGGGCACTTCTTGGTATTCCTATCTCCAATTCACTTAGCTGTGCAACCAAATTGTATTGAGGAAGATGGCATTAGTCCTCATGTTCATTTCCAACATGCAATGAAAATACAGAATTCTCAACTGACCAACCATTAGTTCCCACACAGTGTTGGGACCCTTTTCCCTTCCTTAAAGCAGATAATAAGAAATGCTGATAAAGCCATTTGCCAATTCAAAGAATACCAGGTGGTATATGAACTCATGAGAAGAAAGCTAGCAAATCTATTTCTTCCCATTGCATAACAGGGCTTCTTAAAATTTGCCTGTGCTTTTAGGAGATCCCTCAGAACAAATAAAATTTGGAGGAATTTGTCTCACCCATTGACACTGCTTTACATGAACTCCTGATGTGAATGCAGTTTTCTCCCTTGGGTTTGTCTGGCCTGCATAGCAGGGCAGGATACAGTCCTGATTGTAAGAAGGGTACCATGTATTTCTGAACATCCACCAAAATCTCTGTTGTTCCGTAGGTGTAGGGCAGAGATATGACCTTACATTTGAGGGCAGTATAGCGCTCGAAGGTCTGGCATGACGAACAGTAGAATTCGCACAATAGATTGCTATCTGCTGCTCCCCAACTCATTTGGTTAAGGTCAAGAAGCTGCTTGTAAACACACAGTATGATTTCCTAAAAAGGCATCTCATTCTTTATCCCACTGAGTGGCACTGTGACACATAAAGGTCAACCTTAGTGACCATTAAACGAGCAGCTACTTAAGACGGTGAAAGGCAAAACTGGTTTCCAGATGCAGCTGGGAAAAGGCTGGAACCAAGAACTCTGAACACTCCTGATGTCTAGGAAACACAGGGTCTTAATCAGATGCTGAATCCCAACAGTGTGGTTTGAGCTACACGTCGTATGTCTGCATTTCTGCTTCAAACAGCTTATCAGGTTAATACTGCATGGTATTAAAAATGCAGTTCTATGTTAAAATGGTCGTAAAAGTGATAAGCATCTGAAAATTGTATCAGATCCAAATCTGTCTTATGACTTTATTTCCTATGATGTGAAAATGCAACAAAAGAATATAATATTGTTCAATTTCTAGTTGCTGTGTTGTTTTTATAAAACCATAATAAAACTAAATTTGTGGCACAAATTACCAGAATATTCACAGGTAACATGTTTGTGGAGTAGGATAGGGACATTCTTACATTTGTGCTTTTCATCGGCAAAGAGCACTGTCATAATGTCTCTACTTGGTAAGCTGAAGTGGGGCAAGGTGGAGGAGTCTTACTAGTGATCTAATTCTTACTGATGGTCTAAAATCTGAGTTCTCTCACACAACCCAAATTTAGGTAGTTAACCCAACTACCTCATTTAGGTAGCTAACAACCTCAGCCAACAAAGGACAGTCAGTTAAGAGTACCCAACTTTTTTAATTTTCAAGGGAGTTTCAGAGTAAGAACCCATCTCTTTTAGGCTTGCCAATGTGACGCCCATCTACAAGAAGGGCCGGAAGGAGGATCCGGGGAACTACAGGCCTGTCAGCCTGACCTCGGTGCCGGGGAAGATGATGGAGCGGTTCATCTTGAGGGCGCCCACAAGGCATGAGCGGGACAACCAGGGGATCCGGCCTAGCCAGCACGGATTCATGAAAGGCAGGTCCTGCTTGACCAACCTGATCTCCTTCTATGACCAGGTGACCCGCCTAGTGGACGAGGGAAAGGCTGTGGATGTGGTCTACCTGGACTTCAGCAAGGCCTTTGACACCGTCTCCCACAGCATTCGCCTAGAGAAGCTGGC
>NW_008794230.1:241012-263904 GCF_000699145.1 Aptenodytes forsteri
GTTGGGTCAACGGTTGGACTCAATGATCTTAGAGGTCTTTTCCAACCTCAATGATTCTATGATTCTATGATTCTATGATTCTTTTCAGTGACAATACAGTATGATTATAGTCAGCCAACAGCCTGCTAAGCCAGATGCCTAAAATTTGTTTAACTGCTAGAGGTTTTAGTCTAAAGATGGACTAAATACCCCCTAAAGCTATGTGTCATTAGTTAAAACTTTTGCCTCTCTGATGCATGCAGGAGTCCCTAGATCTGTGTCGTCACTAAAGAAATAGGAATTGTTGAGCATTTGCTGTTTCTGACCTGTGATGGATGATAGTGGTTGCTATTTTTTTGTTATGAACATCACAGATTGAGACTGTGGCACACAAAACATTAACCTCAAGCCCTGACTGGAAGTTATTTACAAGATACTTAGACCTCTACACACTGAGGAAGTCTCAAAAAACAATTTTGTATCCGAAGGCTGAGTTGCACTTCTGTATATGAAAGAAAAAAATTGGTTTGGATTTCAACCTCTAAATAGAATTACTCAAAATGTGTGAGAGGTGGAATGAACCATCACCTATATAAAATAAACAGAGAATGTGGGGATAGTTCGAGAAGAGAATTTAAGGTCGCTTATCTCTACAGCACGTTGAAATTCAGTCCATACTGATAGCAATATCAAGATACTATAAACTGTTGGCTTCCTGGTAAGCTGTGTGAAGTAAATCTGATGACCTCCCTCCAATTTACACTGCCAAATAAATGTTCTTTTTTCATGGAACTCATACCAATTTGAGGTACTCATTGGCATCCTTCTTGGATGTCTCCTTGTGGCACAGGACTGGCAAGAGCGGGACTGTTTAATAATACCTGAAAGTGCTTCCTCCATTTCTAGCCATCTTGATAGGAGTCTCTGTGTGTGACAGATGCAAGCAACACAGTACATAAGTTTTCTTTCCCCAGGGATATCAGTCTGACCCTTTTCAAAGCTACTCAGCTTTCAGTTTTTTTCTTGTACGCTGAGTACACGTCAGGCCCCACGTTCAAACGTAGGTGCTCTGGCTGGAAACGTTTCACTTTTTCCTGGGAATTATTTTTTCATTATTTCCCTGTCAACACTCCTCCTCCTTTCTTATTTAATGAAAGAGTGTGGTGGGACATACAGATTCATGTGAAGTTAATCTTGAGACTGAAGTAAACTTTTGGCCTAAAATTCTCTTCCAAGAAGAGAAACATGAGAAATAATATCTTCACTTAGGCTCAGATGTCTGCATGGGCTTTTGTGCAGCTGTAATAAATTATTCACTAATTTACTTGTAATCAGACTATTTGATCTGATGGGTAGCCCAGTAGGTAAAGAAAACCACAGAGATGGAGCATTGCATTCAAACTTGTTACAACAGGTCAGGGACCAAAAACGAGAATGATCACATGATTTCTATTAAATTGAAAAAGCTAGCACTCCATTGTGCTATACTTTCCACATGTCATTAAAACCACTTATGATGCAAAATTAAAATAGCTGTCACCTACATCTAGCTGATGTGAACTCGCTTCCTTTGCAGTTTACTGAGTGGGAAAGGAAATCCAGGAAGGTGAAAATTTTTAGACAGGCTTAGCGATTGCTAAGGGAGAAAAAAAAAACAAAAATACACACATATGCACCCACACCCCCCAATACCTTAATTTCCTTTCCTTTTTATTTTTCCCCTGTCTTTTCTTATATGGCTGCTTGATTTGATTTGAGAGATGGAATTGCCTTCAGAGTATAAAGAAGCCAAAGTTTTTAACCATGAGTTGCAGGAAGCCAAGGACATTTCTGAAAAAGGTTCACTGGGGAACTTGTTCAGGTCCTCCCAAAAACTCACCTATGAAGCTGCGTGTGTTTGCAGTGCGTTTCCTCTGAAAAAAAAAAAGGACAAGGATATGGCAAAAACAACCAACCAACCAAAGCTCTGACACACGTTTGGAGAAGACAGTTTTCACCTGAGGACGACAGAGAATGTTTTTAGACTGAAGTCATTCAGCCTATTTTCTGTTATTCAGAAAGAAACAGTACTATTTCTGGTCCACCCTGCAAGCTTCTTCTGCTCAGCATGGCACTCCTCCCTCCCCCCACCGGTCACACTTTGCTTAAAAACAATTCATTGTGGTTTGCTGTTTTATTTTATTTTTCCAGCCAGAAAATATACTGTTATTCTGTAAATGTTTTCTTGCTGTCATACTTCGCAGACGATTTTCTTCCTATTTTTGGAGGCCTGAATCTGCCTTTGGTCACACTATTTGCTCCTCTATGGTCACCTCTGAGAAGATTAACCCTTTCATTAAAAAAGCTTGGCCAGGGTCAAACTACCGCCTGGCTCTGGACTCTTACATCCCTTTGATCTCCCAGCTATGGAGAAATTATTAGCAAATTCTAAGCCTTCCCATGTGATTTGTTTTTGTAAATTTGTAGAAATTATTCCTAATCCTATTACGTGGCTGAGGGCAAACCTGCATTAAATATATGAGACTTTTTGTTATGTGGCAGATGGATAATAAAGGAATGCTGAATGCAGCCCATTCCAAGTTATGGGAATCTGGACACTTCATCAGCATTCACTTAATCCTCTGCCATGGCCTACGCCTTTGATGAATGCTCTCATTTATGACCACTGATGCCACTCACTTAATTTCAGAGAAGAAAAATAATACCTAGCTGTTAATGTGAATATTTGAGTTTATGGCTGTACAATGAATAATTGTGACATTATCAAGGGAACATCTTCTTATACATTATTCACTTGTATAGACCACATTAACCAGAGAGAGGAAACTTGCAGTTTTGCATCTTCCATCTTCTTTGGAAGGTAGACACCATGCAGACAAAAGTCAGTGTCTTAACCCAAATTCTAGCTGACAGTCCGTATCAGCCCTCACTATATTTTGCTCATTGTGGTGCCAATCTCCTATCTCACCAATGACATTTTTTCAAAGAAAGAGTGGATTTCCTAGAGACTCTACCCCATGCAACTTCCATGGCTTTTTATTGAATAGGAAAATGTATCCCTCCTTTTCGCTTTAATACTGTTGCCATGTAGTATGTCTGTAAATTTAAGCTGAAAATTAAGACAGCACACAGTTTTCATTTGTACTTTATAAAAATATGCATCCCGTATTCATAACATTCTTTTCTTGCATTTCAAAATAAAACTAAAATTCATAAATAAAAATAAATTTATAAAATAAAATCTTCAGAGTTGCTCATTTATTAGCTTACAGCTTTCTCACTCAGAATCACAAATATTAAGGTGTAGAAAACATATTAACTTGTTTTACAAAGATCTATGTTATCTGAGGTAGGTGGGGTTTTTAAGCATGTTTGTACTATATCTGATCTCTCCAAGTTTCCTTATTTCACTGGAGAGAAAATGTGATTACATTCCAAGTGTAAATATTATTTTTTAATTGGAAACACTTCCACATTTTAAAGTGTGTTTATTTACTTTTCTGATGGTGTAGCAATATTTAAGAGTAGGAGTTTGCTATGTTTTTATCCTCCTTTTCTGCAAGTGTAGTAATTTTAGTTGATATTTAATAGTGATAAAATTCTAAAAGTAGAACCCTGCTGTCCCTTTTGGTTTGCATGTATAAAATTCAGAGGTAAATTGAAGTTCTGGTAAATCATCAGTGTGAGAAACGTGTCTGGATTTAGTAAACTGTAATAAAAAAAAACAGTTAAACATCTTTTCCTGGTGGGAGTTTTCACACACTGTAACTAATTTGCTGGAATCGACTAGAATATTAAACGGGAACAAAAATATGTAGTTTATTTATTTATAGTACATTTATTGATGACTACTTTGAAATCTAGTGTAGCAGCCTATCAGGACACCCTGGACTGACTGCTCCAAAATGAATATGGATAGGGGTCCCGTGTAGAGTAGTTGCTTCAGTTATCCTCTTCCATACTGTCACCTAATTTAACACACATGCTGTACGAGACACACGCAAGCTTCTGCACACGTTTTATTTGGTATTTGCTGTATGTAGCGAGGTGCCTGTCAGAACCCAGAGCACTGTCAAAGTGGAAGGTTTTATTTGGAAAAGGGTTTGTAACACCTTGTGCAGTGTGTCCATATAATTATAATGATACAAAATCTATTTTTTAAGGAGGAAGAAATGCAAACTGTTCTGTGATTGTAAAATGATACGATGATGAAAGATTGCAACTTAATTGACTTCAGGGAGAGCAAGGCATGGCCTTAATTTAACATCATAATGTGCTGAGCTAAATTCTTCTCACCCACTCAGATCTCTACACTGATTTCAGATGCTTCTGTTTTTTCCCCCGAGAATCACTAATCTAAACATTTCTGCAGAGTCACATTATTATTTCTAAAATATTCTCTTCCCTGTTAACCGAAGTGTTTGGTAAAAAAAGAAAGCAAGGCGTAGATTTACAAAAGTAGAGGACAAGGATACAAAGTCTATAAACAGTGGGTCAAATATTCCAATCCACCTTTTGGTGAAAACCTCCATAATAGAAATAGCCCAAAAATTAACGTCCCCCCAAAAATTATGGTATAGACCATAGTAGAAATTTTGCTGAAGGAAATCTAAACTGAAACTCAGAAACTAAAAGACAAAAAATACACATTGATGGACTTTAAGTAGGTTTTTTTATAGATAGATAGATATTTCAATATTTAGATTCATTCCTTCGAGTAAGTACTGAGCAATTAAGGAAATCCAGGTTGGATCAACTTTTGGAACATCCCTAAAATGTATGGGATTTGAGAACTAGAGTCACGATGTATTTTCCTCACCAGCATAATGTCAATGGAAACATGTAACATTCACCTGTGGTGTGGCCAACCTACTTTGGCAGTCAACTTCGCAAAATCATCCTTTATTACTATAATAAGAATATAAAGGCTTCATTATACATGATATATGATCAATGTCTGGGGATTACTTGCTATAGCAGTTAAGGTTTTACTGATCAGTCAGCTAGTGGTCAAACTCCCTGTTTGCTATTAAATACAGATCACTCTACGATCACGCTGTTAAAATGTGTAAAACATCTTTCATAAACTATAAATTGGAGATGATTATAAAAGAGAGCAGGGGCAGTATAAATATTTTTGTTGTTGTTGTTGTTTACTAGCATTAGGGCTGACAGCTAGAACATTTTATTTTTCAGAAAGTGTAGGGAGGGGGAGTTTACCATCTTTTTTACAAGCTAGTTGATACAGACTGGTAGGTTGTTCACTGAGTTTTTCCTTACATTTTTAAAGCTCCTCTTACGTGGTCTCTTAGAAGAATTTTAAATGAGTCTAAGCAAAGCCCTCGCTGAATGTAATATTACTGTAAAACAATGCATTCTTTTCATATCTGGGATAAGAAGGTAATGAAAACACGCTGGTGGTGTGGCTCCAATCTTGCAATCAGAGGAGCTTGCTTGAGTATAAAGCATAAGAAAAAGGAAGGGTAAGCTGCCGAACCAAGAGAAATTTCATCAACCAAGGCACTGGCTGTTTAGTACCAGGCACTGAAAGCAAAGCAAAAATGGCCTCCTGCCCACCACTGTGGGTTTCGTGATCGCAGAGTAATCCTCCAAACCCAGAGACTGAAAAAATGCCTTTACTGGAAAGTGAGACACATTCACGGCTTCTTTTTCATGAGTCTGTTTTCCAGTGTGATTGTCTTTGAAGCATACAGCATATATCATGTATGATAAATTATACTTTGCTGAAATGCTGCCTTGCTAAGAAAGCTCTGAGCAATATTTACAAATAGTTTAAGTGTCACAACAATACACCCACCACTCAGGCTTCCATCGATTTTGCTGTAATAAGAGTTGTAATAAAGGATACCACTTTTAAGTATTATGAAAGTATTCTTTATAAAGATAGTTGGGAGAAAAGTCCCTAAAATCTATATCAAAATAATTTTGCAGATTCTGCAATCACAGCTGTCAGAAAAAGCAACCACAATCTCTCTTGTCTAAGAGGAATCATCTGGTTCTGTGCTGTTGTTGCTTATCTTTCTTTTTGTCCCATGTAAGTAGTTAATTTACTTTTAAGTATTATGAAAGTATTCTTTATAAAGATAGTTGGGAGAAAAGTCCCTAAAATCTATATCAAAATAATTTTGCAGATTCTGCAATCACAGCTGTCAGAAAAAGCAACCACAATCTCTCTTGTCTAAGAGGAATCATCTGGTTCTGTGCTGTTGTTGCTTATCTTTCTTTTTGTCCCATGTAAGTAGTTAATTTACTCATAAAGCTCAAAACTTAGCTACTGCCACTCTTTAAAGAAAGAAAAAAAATTGCTATAAATTAATTTGAGTTGTGCTGTTGGAAAGAACAGCAGCCTTACTTTCCCATTCAGGATAAACTTCAATCCTGTACACCAAGTGTTAAATTCTGCCGCCTGTTACATGAGTGTAAAGCTGGTGTAATTCCACTGCCACTGAAGGAAGCCATTCAAATTTACATCAATTTGAAAGAAGGAAGAACTAGACCTTCCCCTGAGCATTTGAAAATCACTCCAATATATTAATGAATACCTCTCTTGCATCCAACTTTATGTTTTTAAGATCTTCCTCAGGGAAGGTAAGAAAGGTATTCAAAACCAAGCTAAGCCTTTTTTTTCCTATCCACCTTTATCTTTATTTGTTATTTTTAATGGAGTGTGGAATATGCCTGCTATATTTGTCAGTCACAAGGGCCTGTTTCACCCACTGGCATCAATGAGTGACATGGGGGTGAATTTAGCTTAGTTAGTTTTGTTCTAGCGGATTACTATAGCTGTCGATCCACACCACTTAGGTCTTGACAGAAACATAATCATGTTATATGGGTATATACGGAAGAAGTAGTTAAAGTATATTAGAAAACATATACGCTGAAGTGGATCGTTTTTTTCAGTCTAAGCAAGGCACAAGCTGAAGGCTGTTTCGCTAGTTGGAGCTTGCTGTTATTTGGTTAACCAAAAGGAAAGATGGTGTAATCTAGAGAACTCGTGCTCCACCTCCCAAACACATTGTCCTGTTTTCTAGTAAAATGGATCTACAGATTCAGTGACTTCTTGAACCCTTTCTCTCATGCTGAAAGTAGTGCTTGTGAAAAGAAAAACCTGAACACCCAGACCACACCAGTGTTAGGATCTCAAGTCTGACACTGCCAATATGCATTACATTCTAGCTGCATTTTTAGCATAGCAACTGGGGATAATATAGTCAGGTGAAATCTAAACTAATTTACCCCACCGTCAAAATTCTTCCAGAGACCAATCTGCATTTTCATATTAATAGCAATGCTTAGACCTGCCACCCTCCTACCGTGAAATTCATATATCTATGGAGAGCTTTTAATTTAATTTTTTTGTTCTGGCAAAAGCAAGCAAAGTCCTATAACAGATGTTTTGTTTTACAAATTAGGTGTACAAGTAGGTTTACATGCAGTTAGCAGAACTTTCAGAAGGAAATAGCCCTTACATTTAATAACAAGTACACAGGAAATGTCCAGTGAATTCCGGGGCAGAGTGTTTGTTCAGATGAGCTACAAAGTAAGCTGGGATGGAAGGGAACTTGTGGGTCCCTGTTTAGTATTAAATTTTCAGTCTTGATGTGATTGTATTATTTTATCTCTGTGAATTTAGCACATTTGATATACGGTTATAGCCTAATAAATGTAACAATAAATATCACATTTGTATTCAATTTCAGAGGTCTCCTTCCCTCCCTCACACCAGCAGCAATGGGTGTGATCTTATAAGGGTCTGACTGTAAATAATCTGGTTAAGTACAAGGTTACTGATGCACTGACAATATAGAGAGTCACAGAGACACTGCTAAGATTCAAGCCCCCAGATATGTCTCCTTGCCTCAGTCAAAGCAGATGTATTTGATTTTGAAAAAGCAATGCATAATCTGTTTTTGTTTGTTCAATAAAGGAACTGTATATTTACCATATCTTTAGGGATTACTTTTTGTTGTTTTCAAGGAAATAATTTCAATGCTTCCAAATTGTTGGATGACATTCCCGTGTACATTTTTAAATATGATATGCAGGGAAAATATTTCTAGTTCTAATCTTTTTATTTAGAATAGAAAAGCTATGTGTAATCTAGGAGATGAAATATGATATCTTTATTAAAGTGGCACATGCTAGCTCTATTACACTTACAGGTCTGCCAGTATATCCATTAAGGAATCCATTTTTCAGACTTTTAACACTTGTCTGTATTCATACTGGAGTGAAACTTGGCACTCAAGTTTATAGCCCAGGAGCAATTTGTGCTGCTATTTACAAATGTCTCTTGGTATTCATTTAAAAAAATGTTTTTCTATTAAATGCCTGAAAACCATTTGGTTATTTAAAATGCAAATGGGAACGATATTAAAAAGAGCACTGTTGACTGCTCTAAGAGTCCTGTGCTGTAGTCTGATAATACTTTTGCTGTATGAAGTTTATCGTATTAAACCATTTTGGAATGAGCTGAAAGTTGGGAGATGGGGCATTTTTTGAGATTAGAGAGCATATATGCCTCTGAGAGAGCTGCTTCTGTTTATCATTTAGCTTATACATACTTTAAAAATTGCGTATGCCCTCATTTGCGCATTGTAATGCTCCAAAGGTCCTTATACTCAAGTAAATAACAAGCTTTGTAAAAAAAAAAATGCATATGAATGTATATAATTCAGTGGTTTATTTCGGTACTGAATCTATTAATAGTCCATCATCATAGCATAGTGCTGTTTATTTTAGTTACTTTAGGTTTTTTCTTAAAATAAGTAAGTAATTCTACCTAAGTATGTCATTTTACCTTGGCAAAATGCGCTGGAGAAAAGATAGCACATCCAACACGTCCAGTCATATCTTCCACTGTCTCACTGTTTGAACGTAAATTTACAGGGATTTAATTCAAATATACTTTTGCTTCTTTGTTTATACATTATCATAACTGTTTGCTCTTTCAGATGAAATTTCAGTTCTGAAATGAAAATAACTCCCACCATTTTATTCTGAAAAAAAGGGCTTTATCCTCAACTGATGTAAGTCAACAGCTCGGTTGACTTTGTACTATTTTACATCAACTGAGAGATTACCCTGGACTCATAATAAATGCATAAAAAGTTCTTAAATAATTTGAGAAAAGTTGGAAACATAGCATCTACAAACCATTGATATCAAACCTCATCATAAATAAAGATCGATTCCTACTTCCTCCTTTAAATTCCTTTTTTGACAATAAATAAACTTAAGATGATGAACAGAATTTTAATAACTCCTTATCAGACTGGGTTTCTTAATTTTGTGTAAACTACTGTAGTCTGAGCTGGAAGCACTGAAGAAAATGTTACAAATAAAAGAAATCCAAAGTCAAGCGTTCTTTATACCTTCAGGTCATTTCAGATTTTAGAGGTTTAGAAAAGCCCCCCGAAGCTCCATTTAGACTTCAGGAATAATTCCTTAAAGCAGTTCTGTAAACAAAATGATTCACAGCGTAGATTTTTTGTTCAATTTTGTAGTTGCTGTTCCTCAGTTGTGAAAAGTGTATAGGGTTTTTTTCAAGACTGTACTTTTCACTTCTGCAAACCTAATTTTTAGTCTTGGGTTCTGAAAAATCAGAGGCTATTTAGAATACAATAAAGAATAAAAATGTGATCAATTGTAAGAAGTATTTCTATGAAGTCTGAACAAAGTGGGAATCTGAATTGCAGCCCCAAGTATTTAAATAAGCTATTACAAAAGGAGTGCTAGGAACCATTATATTGCATGATTTCTTGTGAATAATAGAAATGCTCTCTATCAGGTATTTTTACTTAAATGGAATAAATGTTTGAGAGAGATGGTGTTCATCCACTGTAACCTTTCATACCACTACTGTTGGTATTGTTATAACTTCATCTATTAAAAACATGCTTTGAAGCTATTAAAAATACTCTAAAACTTAGAAAGAAGTGTAGTTTTAACCACCATACATTAGTATCTCCATCTTTTGGTAGTGTGTCATTTATGCTTTAATGACATCAGTGTAGAATTTCAGCATTCTTATACTGAAAATGCCTGTCATATACAAACAACATTATGGCACTTTTAGTATAATATGCCTATAGTAGTGCTATTATTTAATGGTGTGCTTTTATATTGCTCAAGTAAGTTTTTAAGGATAAATGTGCCTACATCATATGCTAGTCTTGGGGCTAGTAAATGGGATTACTTGCTGTTAATAAGGTGAGCAGGCTTTCATCTCTAGTTATGATGCTCCTGATCCAGTATCACTGCAGTAGAAGGAAGTGTCACATTTATTATTTTAATAAGAGCATAAGCAATCTTTGAGTCCCAGTTCATCAAACCTCCTGTTTATGTCTGGCGCTTTTTACTGGTGGGACACACTCACGTGCTGTAAGAGTTTGGCTGAATGGGGCTGGGTTTGCCGAATTGTCATTTAGGAACACGGGTCTGTTCTCTGTTTGGGCTTAATTCTAGCTGGTATCCACACTCCTCTTGCCTTTGCCCAGGGAACAACCAAATTGAGTATTGTCTTGGATTTTTAAAGTTAAAGTTAGGAAGTCTGCCCGTAGTCCCGTATGACCACACTGCAGCCAAGGGTGCTGCTTAGATACAAGAAAGAATCTGGCTCAAGTGGGGATCAGCCAAGAAACAAAATGAGGAAATATGTTTGTTTCTAAACATATAGAGTGGTGTTACAAAACCATGTGTGCCATTGCTGTTTCCATGCAGCAGTGCTACATGAAATGACGGTAACGCTGCATATTAGGATACTGTTTATTGGATTTGGTGAGACCTAGTATCCCAAATACACGTCCGCTTCCTGTTCATGCAACGTGACCAATGCTTATGAACCGATGGAGAAATATTTCTTCTACTTAGAGTAATCTGTTCTAAATGCCAGAAATATCCTGAAGTGGGGTTTTTTGGATGGAAAATAGGCCAGTAGAAAGAACTGTTTTGCATGTTTTATTAGTGAGTAAGGCAAAAAATACACACTGTGTCTCTCTAGTAATGGGCACTTCCTTTAGAGTACTATTTTCTGATGTAAGATACAGTTTTATGAAAGTTTTTTAATACTGCATTACACGCTTATGAAAGTGTTTATAATACTGTGTGGGGTTTTTTTTTTAATTTTGCATTATATCTACTCCTTCATATTCTATACAGTCATGGTTTGCATATTCTTTCGACTATGTATGAATTTCCTCACTGAAACCACAAACTGGCTTTCCAGCTAAAACATGAGATGCATTCTCTGGGCTCACATAACCAATAATAAGTAGCCTCTTCAAAAAGTAAATACTTGAATGAAAGCTCACTGAGAGAATGAAAAGATTCATTACCATTAAAACCTCTAATAAATTACATTTTTAAGATACTAAATGCTTGAATTTAAATTGGCTGGATGCGTAAGGAGTCTTGGGACCATAGTGAAATTTGAGAAATAGGGGATAGGTGAATGTATCACATCACATCACAAGGGAATGTATCCTTTAATAATGACATCAGTTTCACCTCCACTAATGTAGTTCGAGTGCTGCAGGTTATTTAACTCCAATGGACCAAGCTTTCAAATCCAGTTAAATATCTCCTTGGTGTTCTTTTGGGAATGACATGGCATGGTCTTGGGAAAATGGAGCCCTTTTAATCCTGCTGACTTCTGTCACAGTCGGTATCCACCACTTCCAGGTCAGTCTTGGTGTCTGCCCTGGGAGTCCTTGTCACGATGTTAGTTACGCAAATATCTGGTCACCACTCAGGCCTGCAGCTGATGCACTTTGCATCTACATGCTCTTTGATTCTTAAAAGAGAGTCTTGAAGCTGTGGGTCTAGCTTGACGTTAAATCTTACTTAGTTTTAATAAGGAGTATTAATTATGATATGTTTTCACCAATTCTAGGGTAATTTATTTTCATAAACCAGTGGATGATAACTCACTAGTTAGCATACAGTAAAGCTCTTTTGTTCTTCATTTAGATTAACTCATATAATATAAAAGTGCAAGTCTGCCACTGTAAGAAATAGTTTTATATACATTTGGAAGAAGATGCTGGTTGTTCAGAGAAAATAGACGCTTCGACTGAGTTGCTGGGATTCTGATCCCATGACACTTAGGAATAGTTACTAACTAGACACGCAACAAAAGCAACAGCAGTTTTGCTACATTTAAACCCTCATTTTACCTTCAAACATCATTTCTGGTCTTTAAGCTGAATCAGGTGGGATATTCAGGTGAATAGGAGCCCTTCAGCTAACGTGCATTGTTCAACACACACCTGTGTGTGTATCTGGAAAAGAAAGTCTCTCTTGTTTTGCTGCTGAGGCAGCCACAAAATGTCAAGATAATCTTAATTTATCCATTAAAAATGTAGGCCCATATTTAAGAGTCATCAGCAATAAAGGAAAATATACTGAATCATTTCAAGTGCATGCTAATCATTTAATGTAATAAATGGAGCAACTCTAATTATCTCCCGAGGAAATGATTTCACACTAAAACAATGGAAATGAAGAGGTTACTTTGGGAGCATTATACACAGCTGAAAATTACTCATGTGAATCTAGAGGATATTTCAAATAAATAGAAAGGATTGCTTATGCCTTTTCAGTAATCATATAATGCTATGAGAGAAACACTAAACGATGGTAAAGATATTTAGTAATTTGCACTCAGCCAGTGAGGCATCACAGGTACCGTTGTACAACCAAACACTGTTCCTTTCCACTGAGACACTGGTTAGCACAAGATCAATGTCATAACTACAGGTTCGTAATGCAGAATAGTTGAACAGTGAACAAAAAAATGAATAAATTTGTCTTCTATATTTATTAATTCCAGTCTGCATTAGAATTTATAGATTTGTAATTGATAATATCTGTGAGCCTTTCCCTCTCTGTGTTTCTTTATTTTTAAAAGGATAAATAAAAATCTTTCTGGGTTTTTTTTCCCCAAACTAAATCCCATGAAAGCTTATTTTGGAAATTCAGCACATTTTTAGCCAACAAAGAAGAAAATGAAAAGCAAACTTTTGAATAAGATGTAAAAATTTCTCAGGGAGTGGGGTTAAAATTGAGTTTAATGATTCAGTCCCTTCCCTCCAAGGGAACTGATTTCACTGCAAGCTAAAATGTTTTGTTAAATTATGTACTTCAGTTGCTTGGGTGTTATGTCTCTCTTGGAGAAGCACATGAAATGAGCACTATCCTCCTAGGCATTTTAAAAACACATCCACATTAAATAGAATATATATACAGTGGTTGAGCATACAGTCTTTTTAAACTAGATAACAAAATGATTTTGACTTGTTTTAAAATCTTTTTCCTTAAATGGCTCTAAAGCTAAGACTAAAAGATAGATAATGTGGACTGAAAATTTTCCCCCTTGCTTTCAGTTTCGTAGAGAATAGCACATTATAGGTACTTTCCTTTGTGCAAGAATCACATCAAATGCCAGGAAAAATACATCTGTTTTGGCTACATATTTAACAGCGTGCTTTCCAGAACCATCAATTTGTCTTTATTAATACATCAAGTGCGGTTTGTTTAAAATGTTTGTCCATTCCACTGCCATGCTACTACAGATATTATTAGCTTATACTTATTACTAAAATTGAGTAAGATAGAAGAGAATACAGCTCTTCTACATAGTGAGAGATATGACCTAGTTCAAGACAAATTAATGCACGGCGATTCTAAAAGCATAAACAGATGACTGCAACTTTTTGAAGGTCTGCATTTATTCTGCAGCTGACATGAGTATTTCACAAGACACTAGACAATTGTTTTTTATCATAAGATTACCGTTCATCATGTACAAGAAAACAATTGTTATCAGGTATGAACTTAATTGGAATCAACTGTAGCAGTCTTTACAGGAATTTACCGAAATGTCTGCCATTCAGAGCTGGCTTACCATAATATTCTCTATGGAATAGTTGACCACAGGATTCTCATTCACAAACAGCCAGGTTAAACAGTTAAATGCTAGCAAATCCTGCATAGCCCTGTGGGAAATTTCACTTTAATCCCGAACTTATAAGAGGACAATCAAAGCCCAAAGCCTGGGTAACAAATCTGATCCTCTGTTGCAATCTGTGTCCTCATGGGAAGGAGAGAGATGCTCCCTGTACAAGCCTGAGATGGATAAATACCTAAATGATGAGATAGATGGGGAATGCAGAAGAAGCGTCTGGCTTCAGCCATTCGCTTCCAATTTCACATTACATTGTGAAAGGCAATTCTTGTGCAGCTCGGGAACAGCCAGTCCTGATTACTATAAGTTGAAGTGTGGCTTAAGGAATGATTAATGACAGTGTCAGGAGAAAACAAAGCACAATGAGAGTTATCTCTAATCCACCTGCTTGCAGATGCTATAGTAAGGGAATGAAAATGGCCCCGGCGAGCCCTGATAATAAAAAAATCAAAATAGAAAGGTGCAAAGCTGTAGATATGTATTAATCTGATATATAAAAACTAGGTCTTAGCTTGAATAAAGCATTAGGCATGAATGGAGCCCCATAGGTGATAGATATTAGAGCATAGTGGACTTCACATTGTCTGTATTTTTTAAATCAAACAGAACTGTTCCCTTCAGTATTGCCTTTGACATTAATAGGTTGGTATTTGAAAAGTCACAGTTCACTAGATGAGCAGGCTTGTGAGTTCAAGCTCATTAAACAAAACCTCTTTTTGTTGTTGTTTAAAAAAAAGTGACACCATACCACCACCTTGTGGCTTGGCGATGCAGAAGCCCGGGGAGGAGAGCATCAACTGTTCCCATTTCCAAACAAGCTGCAGTCAGATAAAGCATAATTATAAGATCTCCTTTCTTTTTGAAACGCAAACAGCTTACAAGCTCCTTCAGCTAGCACAATACATTTGAAAAGCAGGTAGGCCATTCCAAAGGATTCTCGGTTACTTTTCCAGCCGTTCCAGGTAGGTTTGCTCTGATTCAAGACTGCAGCTATTGCAGAAGTAAGGGGGTCATTGATCACAGCTATGACTGAATATGCACATTATGGTAGTTTCCTTCAACTGGATTGCAGCTGCTCAGCTTCTCTCCCTTCCTGATCTATCTGTCTTCCTAAACTTCATGTCCGCTGGGAAATCTTGCACAAGCTGCGTAGTGAGCTGAGACCTGGGAAGATTCACGACACGGAGCTCTGAGACACCCTCTCTCACTGCTCGGTGCTCTGTGGTGTTCATCAGACAGGGTACGTCTCTCCAGATGCGTAACAGTGACAGTCTGGTGTTTGATATAAATTACAGTGTTCACATATGAACTACTTGCTTGCTTTGCAGGTTTTGTCTACTGAAAAGTAGATTTCGCATCTTACTAGAGAGAATGCCACTGTGTCTTTTCACGAGGTAGAATTGTTCAAATTCAAGGCACGCCGTAAGGTTTCCTAAAACACCTAATTTACCCATGAATCGAAACTTTTTTACTCTTGTTGGGACATAGATTCCCCCCATGTCACCAAGGATACTTTGAAATTTTAATCGTCATCGTGCGAGTCAGGAATATAGACTGAAACAGAATACTTCCTGAGACCTGCTTCTGTGTTAGATTTAAAGCTATTGCCTCTCGTTGCCGACAGGGAGGGAATTATTTGGCCCCACTGAATTCAGAAACAAAAGTCGCATTGATTTAACTGGGTCAGGATTTCATCCCAATGGTTTTCCCCCCCTCCCTTTTCTTACTATGACCAGCAACAAGTTAAATGTTAATTTATATTTCATGGAAGTATTTTAATATTGAAAAATCTAATGAAGATTTAGCACTCAGTTTTTAATGAGGCTGACATAACTGTCGAAAGAAAGCAAATACATTATTTTAATTAATATCAATTCATAAGTGCTCCTGATTTATATATTAAACAAAAAAGAAAGTGTCTTGTCATACACTACAATTTATTCTGTATTCACCCATCATTTACTCAGAATCTTTTCTTTTTTTTTTTTCTTGTGAAGGGTATGATGGAAGCTGCCATGTAGAATTGTACAGCTGCTGCATATGCTATAAGTACTGTGATCACATCACCCTTATTTTCTGATGACGTGCCTCAAATCAATTCTATCCGTGTGTCTTTGTCTCCACCTGACACCTCCTGCTATCATAATAATCATGCTGTATGGTTTAAAGCTTAAAGCTTTTGTATACTGTATTTTCTTAATAACACCAGGGAGCCAGACAGTTTCTGTGCGATAAAGATACATTGTTATAGGCAGCAAAGGGTCTCAGTTGAAAAATTTTTGATCAAGGTATTGAAGCCAACAAAAATCAGGCGTGTTACAGCTGAAGTTTTGATTAGTCCATTTTATAATCTGACAAAAAAAAATGAGATCTGGCTACATGTTTGGGTCCTGATCTCTTTTCCAGGCATTAGGGTTTTGGGGTATTTATTCAAGCTAAAGTTTGGAGTGGAACAGAACAGAGTGGAATAGGTTATGAATGCATTTGGAAATGTTTTTACATGTGTAACAGAGCAGAACAGGCGAATGATTTAACCAAGAAAAAGTAGGGTTGTAACTACGATGTTTTATATAGTCATGAAAGATGAGTTAAAATTTGAAAAGTAATGTGTCAGCATCGTTAGACAGACATTTCACTGTGAAGATGCGATAGGTTGAAGATCGCTTTCAGATAAATGCAAAAGCATTTAAGGGTTAACTTCTGTGCTAGCATCACAGCATTGAAAATATGAAGCTATCATTGTCAAATGGTTGTCTGAGATGCTTTTATAGCCATCTCATACTCCTCCCTGCTTCTCTGTTTTTCTCTTCTTTCCAATCAAATGTTTCGTTCCCTTCAACCTCATCTTCCCTTCCCATGACACTAGTTTCTCTCTTGATCCTGAGCAACCCTCAGGAACCTGAAAGGTTTCCTTTAAAAGATTGCACTGAGCTTTCAAATGTCTCCTCACAAGTGTGCTACCTTTGGATGAAATTCTGGTCTTGATGCATGCTCTATTTTAGGTCTGTCTTCCTGCTTTCTTTACAACGTGTGCACCCAGGGATTTTCAAGCAGGATTCTGTTCTGAATGTACAGTTCCTGAAAAACATTGAATCCTCGCATCACACCCTGTAAGATCTGAAGGCACCAGCAATCTCAGCAGAGATTTACAGACTATCACAAAATGTATTTTAATGGAAGCTCAGAATCCTGTTATGTGGCGTTAAAGGCGAGGGATGAGAAAAGGTAGAGGATTAGAAAATCAAACTCCTAAAAAGGGGGTTCAGATTGATTTTGGACACCTGACGGAGATTTAAACTCGCTGTTTCCAAACTGTTTTTCTGCAAGCAGATTCATCTCTGAGCTGCTAGGAGTGACGTCTTCTTTTATTCAGAAAGCTCCTTAACCAGTTATTTCAAAAGATTTTGCATGAGTGTTCTTTCTGGCCAAAACTCATTCCACCCTCCGAAGTCAGAAACCAACCAAAAGCAAGAATGAATAATTTACAAAGGGCAGCTGGCCTGGTTCTTGCAAAATGAAACTAAAATCTTGGCTCCAATCCTAGATTACTAGATCCAAAGCTGAGCCCTGCAGGTCAAAACTGTTCCTACATCTGTATTGCATATCTGCCTAAATTCCCCATCTTCTACTGTATGTGGACGTTGGGTAAGGTGTTCTTTTTCCACTCACCTCCTATCCCTAAATTATGTAGTGCTGTTGATTCAGTCATAGTTACTTGTGATAATATGCCTGAAGAGTAGGTGAATATTGTATGTCGCCTGCAGAGGATGCTCGGATTAGCACCTGGTGGGGAATTTAAAATAGAGTATGTTAAAACAGAGCTACACTCACTTCCTGTAAAACAAGGTAGCACCCAAAATACTTGCTTGTGTGTAATTATGGAGTCTTCATTGGAGTTACCCTGCAGACAGGGATGCTGCCATGTAGCAGTTTGGTAGTAAGCCATTGACTCACTACTGTCACTGCTATAGGGAACATTCTGAGATGGGAGATAATATGGTACCTTGTCTTTGGTTAAAAATCCTAGCAGCTGATGTGAGATAATGCCGAGATCCCCATCTAACTTGCATGCTAGGACTGTTATTTAAAAAGACCTGAATATATTTTCAGTATATCGCATAGTGACTTTTAAGCCCTCTCCTTTGACATATGCTAACCTACAGCAAAATAAAGATTTCTCTGTAGAACTTAGCTAGACAGCATAATATCAAGGTCAGTGGTATTTACCTTAATTAATAATAATTCCAGTCATTTATGGATGTGGATGCTGCTCCTGCTGTGACTGCATAAAAAAATAATAAAGAACCGTACAAACATTTGGAAACAGGATCACTCCTCAGTGTTCAGTAGGTGTTGAAACTCATTGTACTTCAATTCTGAGTGCTTGTTCTTTGTAGTCTGAGGTTGCGTGTGCGACTGTTCGTGACAAAGTATCTGCCACTGCAGTCCAGTGTTCAGAATTCTTGTGAAAGAATCCCAACACTAACAGTTGGTCCATACACAGTTTACGATAGACTGATGTCTTGGCTAGATGCGTGATTTTCTTTAGCAGTACGTCTACAACATGTACAGCAATCATCAACGAAGTGTCAATATAAGGCCTGGTATACTCCTCAAGGGAATCGCCTACACCAGTATAAACACATTTATGCTGATAACTTAGTCCATGCTGTAGCCCTTTGTGTGTTCAGAACATTTAAAAGAAGCTATATTTTTATGGACTGAATTGAGGTGCGTAGTCTGGAAAAGAAGCAGAAACAGAGCATAAGATGAGGGTAGCTCAGATGCATTTAGCATCTGCAAACAAAAATCAGCATTCACTCAGATAAATGGATTTCCATGTGATGTTCCTTCCTTCTCTCTTTGTTAAGCATGAAGCTTTTTTCCTTTTCTTTTTTTTTTTTTTTCTTTCTAAAGCTAGTGGTATATCTGCTCCTGGCAGTATGTTATGTTCAACCATTAGTTTATTTTTTAAGACTAAGATCAGATATTTCTACATTATAAATTATTTATAAACATAAGAACAAAGGGAGGCTGTCAGGGCTGCTGGTACTTTGAGAAAACAAAAAAAAAAGACGATGAATTTATGAAGAATACAATTTTATGAAGGAAGGAGGGGGGGGAACGCAACTACTAATTATTAACATTCATCTGCAGACAAAGACCTGAAAGGATAGGATTAGAGGGATACATTTACATCTGTCTGTCACAAAAAGAAATCTCATTAGAGGTTTACTAGACTGTCACAAAACTTCTTCTAATGTTAAACTTGAGGATCTCATGGGGGAGAGGAATATCTCACTTTTGGCCCATTCAATAAAGTGATATTAAAAAACAATTTAAAAAGCAAATAAAAACACTTGCATTTTTAGTAAGAGCTCCAGCTGAATCTCCATAGGTGACACAAAGGTTCATATGCCATGGAAAAAGTTTTACATGTCAGTACAAGTTTCAGTAGTTTCTATTTATGCAGCCATGTGTACTTTGAGACATGATATGACTGCCACAGCAATCACTTTGTGAATAGCATTCATCATCTGGACACTTCTTTTCATCTATAAAAAGAAATCCGCAATAGGTTGCTTTGACAATTCAAGATGCTGAGCCACAGTTTCTCTGCTTTAAAGAAGCAGACATTAAGGTTAAATACATTAAAAGTGCACAAAAATAAACACGCTGTGTATGTACAATATGTTGACAATAGCAAAACTTCAATCTACTGTAGTTTCTGATCAAAGAACTGAATCTGTGGAAAAGAAATCCTGAATCTAGCTAAAGCTGTCATTTTATTTTTCCTAGCAAACTAATTTATATTGAACACACATCACTGAGGAAAAATCTAGAACACTTTTATATTTCTTGAGTGCTTGTATGTGGCTGTATTAGTAAGATATTCAGATAGCTACTCTTAGGGTCATGCGTATCTTTTTCTAGAATTATATTCTAGTCGATTTTATTGTGATTTATACACTGATTAACATATGCAATGGCTTGCAAGGGAGAAAGTTTTCATCTTGAGCATTTTGTTAGAGGTAATAAAAACTAGCAAAGAAAAACATCAAAGATTCCTCTAGATCTGTCCCTTGCCATGTAAGGACAGTCCTCTGGGGTGTACAGACCAAAGCCAGGTTAAACCTTTGAGATTCAGCTGTTCCAGTTAGTAAGGATTTATTTTTGGGTTTTGGGTCAGATTCAAAGAAAACCTAGAACTCTAACATCTGATTTTTCACTCACTGATTTTTTCTAAGTCCAGAGTGGAGAATATTCTCCAGTCTATATTTTCAAACCTGACTGGTGATTATTGGTGTCTACTTTTATAAGCAAAAGTTGAGACAGCATAAAAAGGCCTGATTTTCAGAGGCTAGCTCCCAAGGTCTGCTGAAGTTTCAGCTCTCTAGGTCTCTCAGTTTGGGCACCCAAAACAGATGCATCCAAATGTAGGCCCATATGTTTGAGCATGTTGCACCACTATATATGCACTCCCTGGCACTGTTGAAAGGCATACATTCCCTGCAACCCTCCTACGCTCCTCCCTCTGTTCTGCTCCATTTAGGTCTGTGCACATAATCTAGATTTCAGGTAACCCGAATGAAAAAGTTCTTTTTATTCCAGTAGCTGAAAAACTAGATGGTCAAGACTGGAGCCTATGCAGGAGCCCACCTTTCAGCATGTAGATTCCCTGTCCATGCAGTATTCAGTTACCTGCAAAGGACACTGGCACAGAAAGGAAATGCAAAAATGATGGCTCGTAAAACAGGAGTTGTGTAAGCAGTAATAAGACATTTTATTCTGAATATATCTAGAAGCAGTAATTACAAAATATTTTATTCTTAATAGATCTATTTCCACATTTTCCTTCACTCAAAGCTTCTTTTACTGAATGCAACTGTGTAATCCACGTGAGCTATAAAGGTAACAAAGCAAAACTATCATTGCAACTTTAGGAAATACCTTCATACATTCTTGAATGACTTTTTTAAAAAATAAACCAAAATCCATACAGTAGTGTCCAGCAGACAAACCCTGAAGGTACAGAAAAAGAATAACAGTAAAAATGCCCAAGAAATGTGAAATTATAGGTGTCAAAGCAATTGGACTCTTATTCCCCTTTTCTAATCACATATCTTCCAGACAGCTCTTCTTTACATCCTTTTTGCAGTACTTTCTTGATATTTTAGGGGACAATAACTCTGGTTCGATAAAGGGTATTATTTAAGAGGGCCAAAAAAATTTTCTTTCTTGCGTTCCCTATCATACACTACATTAACACTAATCACATTCTAAACAACAGGAAAAATATACAGCCATTTAATAGGGGATTAAACTTCACATCTTTACAGTTGGAAGTCTATTTTCTGTTACTCATAAGGCAGGCATAGGAAGCCAATTTAAGAAGCAAATGGTGAGAGATTAAAAAAGCTACACTAAAGCTACAGTTGAATATTTACTTTGCACCTGTTTTCTAATATATATATATACAAGTATATATGTATTAAAGGCAAGTGGAAAAGAAAATCTTTGTTTCTTTTTCATTTCATTTTTTACCTGGGGATTAGATGTTTTGCATTTTTGCATCTGAAATAAAGGGTAACTACATGAAATACAAATCTTTGTTCTTTTTCATTTCATTTTTTACCTGGGGATTAGATGTTTTGCATTTTTGCATCTGAAATAAAGGGTAACTACATGAAATACCTTTCCAGTCTCCAGATAGAGCAGTTAGTAAAAAGCTACTTATAATTGAGGATTTCTGCTAAATGCAAATTATTGTAGTTAACGGCTATATCAATATGAAGAGTATAATACACTCTTGTGCATTGCTAGTATTTGCTATTATAACATACATTGCTACAAATAAAACTTCAAACATTTTCTATGTGGCTTAAAGTAATCTATGATTCAAGTGTTCTTGTTTTTATATAATAGGAAAGTATGTAGTGTGGACAGGCAGGTAACAAAATAATTGCTGAAACTCATCAAAGGCAGGACTTTCACAAGGCAGTTATTGAATCTTATCAAAGTTTGGAATCTGACTCAAGAAAGATGTTTTCAAGTGCCTTTGCCTAATTCCTCCTCAGAAGTGAGCCCTTTGCTGTCTCTGTGCAAGGGCAAGACATACAGATCTAGAATTTACTTTCTGTTTGCAAGCAAGCTAAAACTTGTGGGCACATCACACAGCCTGTCGTGTTTCAGCCTGACTCCACAGCAGTGCTAACTGCAATTACATAGCTAGTCCATGTGCATGGTGCTATGCTGACTCCAGACAGTCTGCTCTTCTCTGCTAGGAAGAAGTCTGCACAGCTATGGTGCTCAGTCATCTTTTCTGTCTCCTGCCACCAGTTACTTACGGTGAATTTTATCGCAATTTTCATAAACTGCATATTTGCTCCTACTTCTTGTTCCATGCTTTACATTATTTTCTGTATTGTATTCACATAGATAAGCTGTGAGGTGGAGATACTGACGTTCCTAAATAGTCACGTCAGGGTGTTGATAAGGGCAGCAAGTGGTTAGTTTAGCTGATTTACATGCCAGGGTGGCACAATAAACAACAAACTGTTGTTTGCCACCAGCATCTTTAAGAATCTGTTAATAAAAGCCCATTTTGTGATTTGTATTTGGCCTTGAACAAGCAATCAAGAAAGTAGCTGTGAATGGGTATAAAATTAGATGTAAGAAAACCAAAAGTAATCAGTCGAACTCTGGCTGACGTCTGCAAAGTGAAGACAGGAGCATGGATCATATGTATAAGATTGGGGCATTTGGGTATGAGGCAGTCAGTCAAATAATGGGGTGTCGTGGTTTAACCCGGCAGGCAGCTAAACACCACACAGACGTTTGCTCACTCCCCCCGCAGAGGGATGGGGGAGAGAATCGGGGCGGGGGGGGGGAAGTCAAATTTGGGGGTTGAGATAAAGACAAG
>NW_008794230.1:264009-266451 GCF_000699145.1 Aptenodytes forsteri
CAGTTTGGGTCAGCTGTCCTGGCTGTGCCCCCTCCCAGCTTCTCGCTGGCAGGGCATGGGAAGCTGAAAAGTCCTTGACTAGTGTAAGCACTGCTTAGCAACAACTAAAACATTGGTGTGTTATCAACATTATTCTCATCCTAAATCCAAAACACAGCACTGTACCAGCTACTGGGAAGAAAATTAACTCTATCCCAGCCGAAACCAGGACATGGGATTTGAAGTTTGGATTCTGGAACTGCTCATGTATACACACAGCCTGACTAGGAAACACTCCTGTTCGGGATTTGACTCCTGACAACCTTTTGCATCTTTATGGCACAACATGGAGTGGGTAAGCATCTGCTTTTGCTCACTGGTCAGATATTCTAGAAGGCTGGAATTCAAGGCCTGGAGCTCAAATTTTAAGCGAACTAGAGATTTAAGAAAGGTTGAGCCATTTCTGCAGTTCAGAAGTATAGGTATAGACTCTTAGATAAATTCCAGGGTTGTGGTGGACATATGAACAGAACCTTCTGCTTGTTTTAGTTAGCAGTATTTTCCCTCCTGGAAAAGGAAAAGACTGTTTCTAATCCTTCCAAGAATACCTAAATGGTAGCATGAATTTCCAGTGGGGACTTAACTCTGCTAAGGACAACAATTTGGGAGATGCAAAGCAACAAAGAACTTTGTATGATTGGTGTCTCTCTCATACAGGCTTTCTGCTTAGGAATTCCAAAGAATTTCTAAAATTAGGTCCATTTTGCAGACAAGGCAACTGAGGCATTGCATAGTGCAATAAATTGCCTAAGGTTCAACTACAGGCAAATAGTCATGCTGCAAACAGAAGACAGACTTTTCGTTCCTTTCAGCTACTAGATACACTGGGCCAAGCCAGCTGTTACTCACTGCTTTAAAGAAGTATTCCAGATGTCCTAAATTGCACACCTTACTGCAGGCTTGATTTTTATTTAATTATTGCCAATGAATAACGGGAGCTAATTTTTGGGAGTTAATGGACCTACCCAACAGTAAGAACTTGACACGAAAAATGAGTTAGGAATTTTAGATACCTTTTCAATAATGAAGGTAAAGTCACTGAAATTGTTTAAATGCATTGCTTAGAGTTTGTAAACACTGGCAATTCTAATGTCAAGTTAGGAAATTCTTCTACAAAAATGATCTCATCCAAAAAGGAATTAATGCAGGACATTCTATAGGAAGTCACCGAGGCGAGCAGCTCTGGTGCCGGCACGGTCTGCAGCGGAACACTCTAGCACGGTGCACGGGGGGAGGGGTGTCCCAAACTGGGTGAACCTCAAGGGGAGCCAAGAGAGCTGCCAGGAGCCCACAGCTCGCGTGACAGTGGGTAGCATGACCTGGGCAGGGCCAGGATCAATGGCGGCCAAGCCCCCCTCACGTGTAAAAGAAGCCTTAGGGAGCGCTAGTGACCAGGATCGCCGTGAACAGGGCGTGGCATGTCAGCAAGGGCGTGGCACGCAGTTTGCGCAGCAGTTTGTGCAGAAGGGCGTGCAGGAAGGGTGCTGATGCTCTGCCAGCTCAACCAGGGAGCGATGGTATCCACCCGGCAGAAAGCCATGGCCTCTCTAAGCTCTGCACCCACCACGACTGACGCAGCTTCCCAGGCAGAGCTCCGGTGGGAACAGGCTGCCACCCAGGTGTCAGGCTGCAGGCTGTGCCCTACTCTTATGCCAGTATCGGAGGGCAGCAGTGAGCACACCTGTGGGAGGTGCGCCGGGGCAGAGGAACTCCTCCGCTTAGTGACAGAGCTCCGGGAGGAGGTGAGTAGGTTGAGGAGTATCAGGGAGAGCAAGAGATAGACAGACTACTGGAATCGCACCCTACCTTCCCTGAGACAGGCCCAGCAGGCAGACAGGACGCGTGATACGGAGGATTCCCTGTCCTCCCTCCGCCTGGCTGAACACAGTGGCTTAGGGGATAGGGGGCAATGGCGACAAGTTCCTGCTCGGCGCAGCAGGCACGTCTCCTCTGTGACTCCCCCACCTTCCCAGGTGCCCTTGCATCATAGGTATGAGGCTCTGCAAGTGGAACCGAACAATAACAAGGAGGATGGTTCATCTGGCTTGGAGGTGTCGCCGAGGTTAAGTTGGCCTATGCCCTGTGTCAAAACTGCTTCCATGAAGAAAAAAAGACGGGTCATAGTCATAGGAGACTCCCTTCTGAAGGGAAGAGAAGGCCCAATATGCAGACCAGACCCACTTCTTAGGGAAGTCTGCTGCCTCCCCGGGGCCCGGGTTAAAGATGCGAAGAGAAAACTTCCTACCCTGGTACAGCCCTCAGATTGCTATCCATTACTGATTTCCCAGGTAGGCAGCAATGAAGTTGCAACAAGAAGTCCGAGGGCAATCAAGAGAGACTTCAGGGCCTTGGGACAACTGGTTAAGGGATCAGGAGCACAAGTAGTGTTCTCCTCTATCCTTC
>NW_008794230.1:271483-311807 GCF_000699145.1 Aptenodytes forsteri
ATTTAAAAGACGTGTAGATGTGGTGCTTAGGGCCATGGTTTACTGGTGGTCTTGGCAGTGTTAGGTTGGACTTGATCTTAAAGGCCTTTTCCAACCTAAATGATTCTACGATTCTAAGTCAAACTAGGTGATCACAGTTTTCCTTTCTGGCTGCATAATCTATAAATAATGTGGACATGTGAATATATTGAAATGTCGTTTTCCCTTAAATGTAACTATATACATTTTGCACGTTATATCTCATTGTCTAGTGACAGACTTTATATTTCTGCTTAGTATGCTGTAAAGTGGGAGATTTCTAAAATATTGTTGGAAAGTAATCCAAGTTCCGGCAGATTTCCCTTGGCTTTATATTGAAAGCTTTAGGTGCCCTCTTTTGGTTTACGGCAGGAATTGCAAGCAAGCTTTGTTTTTTAAAACAACCTTTTGGGGAAGCACAAATCTCCAAATTGCGGGAATCCTATGGTGAATGTTATAGAAATGGAATTTGCCCACAGAAAAAGCATTGTATTTCATATGAAGTCCTATCATATGGTGTATTTCAGTATTAATATTGTGTATACAGTCAGTTCATGCTTTGCCATTAAATTCTCAAAATGTTGGGTTTTGATTGTGATGCTTCAAGACATATTTATGCTTAAAGGCAATATACCCGGAATGCATATGTGCAGGGAAAGCAGAATTCTAATTCACAGAATATTTTCTGCTGAATTGAATATTATAGTTATGTCATACTGTCTCTATGGCTTGTAGCATGGGGACTCACTTATCAACACTAGCTAAGTTCTAGTTCCAACATCTACAATGCAGTAAAAGGTCAAAATCATTTCTTTTAGGAATATACAGGTATAAATGTGGAGATTGCATACGTTTAGCTGATATCTCTGTGTTGGGCCATCTGGCTATATGTAGTATACTTCTATACATGTTTCCGGCTGTCTAGACCAGCAATACCCTAATCTGTGTAACTTTCCCTTTCTACTAGTTCCCATTCTGGTTTTAGTTTGTGTCCTTAACCTGTCTTATAAAGAGAAAAGAATCTATCTTCTCATTTCTGCTTCCTCAGTAACACTTGCTATTATGATATTTTGAAATATATTCAGAGTTATTGCTAGTAGTTAACTCCAAATTTTTGCTGTGTGAGAGTGAATCTCAGTTGTAGTTAACAAAGTAGTTAATGTCAGTTTTAAGTAATGTTTTCTGCCAAGTACATTAAGAAAATCAGTAGAAATTGTTGATTTAGAGGACATCAGTAGGACAGTGTTTTTTCTGTAAATTTTACCTTTCAGTTAATGGAACACTGTCACTGCAAGAAAGAAAAGGTGTACTGAAAGTGCATGCTCAACAAATACAGCAAGAAACTACAAGGGAGTGCTTTACGAGTTTTGTACTGTGCCTTAGATATTCTTCACAGATGTTCTTATATCCTTCCACACAAGTCAACCTCTGTTTCTTTGATCATATCAGCACTGACCAAGAGAGAAATGATTCAGCTCATCCTTAGCAGATAGTCCTATTGAGTCCCAATCTCTGTTCCTGTCAGGGATATTTGAATCAAAAATCTTTTTCAAACGGGTAAAAGTATGAAGATTTTAGTAGGAAGTAAATATGGCTCACAACATCTGTTTCCAGCCTTTCCTCATAAAAGGAATGGTCTTTGTATCTGCTCATTGCTGTATTATCTCTAAAAGCATGAGCTGCAATTTTAACTGCAACTAGCTGAACAGCGGTTAAATATGAATGACTATAACTTTGCAGACATAACATCAGTACTAGCTTTATATGCAGGCTGAGGGCAACAGGGCACATTGTCACATCAATTTTTAATCAGGATTCTCCAATTAAATCAATGGACAGTACTGTTTAAAAGTCAATAGTACAGTAAAGCCCAGTACTTGGCACAAATCGACAGATTTAGAGGATAGTCAAATTCAGGCTGACTGTAACATAAATAATGGCAGTTGCTTTCAAGTGCTCTCAATCATTTAGCTCATTCTAAAATGCAAAGTTACAAACTGCGCATCTGATGATGCAGTTAGACTCCATTTGTAAATACATTTCCTATAATGTGGGATGCAATGTATTATTCATAATGTGATGAAGAGCCACGTAGTATGGAGAAAAAAAGGCAGAGTTTTGTAAGCAGGTAGGAGACAGAGAAGTAATTTGTAATAGTCACAAATCATTGTCGGCTAAGCAAGAAGTATTATATTATATAATATAAATTATATTATATTAAGCAATTTGAATACCTTTTCTGATATTCCTGTGCAACAGCACTTTTGTTTGAAACAAAAATTATTTGTAAGATCTTTACTGTACCATTTCCAAGTAGCTAGTATTGTGGCAATTTTCAAAATATTTCTTGGCTTTGCACACTGAGGCAGAGAATGAGAGGACTATTATATGCAATGTTACCTAGTGTTAGGTAAAACCAGAAAATATTAAACATGACCATTTCATAGTATGGACAATAGCTGGAAAGAGAAATAATGATGCTTTCAGGGATGTGACAGAGAGTTAAATGTTCCTAGAGCAAAGCAGAAACTAATAAAGAACAAAAAGGGTAGTTCTGATAAGGGGAATTTACTGGTGCCTACCTAGAGATTTATTTATGAGTACACTAGTATTTTAAAAATACTTTTATTTGGGACCTAAAAACACTCTAGAAAGGTTGAAGTTAAGAGGTTAGCAAGATTTTTTAGACCACGTTGATTACTAGTGGATCTGTGTTCTCAACAAACAGTTCAGCTCTTAAAGCTGGGAATAACAGGAGTGTTTGCTTGCAGACCAAGAGCAGTGTGTTTCAGCAACTAACTCTGAAGCCCCAAGTTTGATCCCAAGTTTTAGTCTGTCTAACATAAATTGAAAAATTATTAAACATACGTGCCTTCACTGTGAGGTTTTTTATTCAGTCAGTTAGGTTTATAATCCCATTTCTCATTAGCTTTTTTCAAAGGGTTGCATTCCCGTGAGAAGAAGCATGAAGTTCTTCAGAGGAATCTGTATTTGTCTAGAAATTGTTCCCCTGAAATGAGGAATAATCTAGAATTGACAAGTTAAAGCTAGGTGGACTAGACATGCTTCCTTTTATATTTCAGAAGATACAAAATTCTTGATAGGCTCCAGTTCAGTGTCAGAGACCTGAATCGTTCGATCCCATAGATACAAGTAGATTATCTGTAAATTTTCATGAGTGTCTGCAAGAATGAGAGGGTTTGGGGGTCAGATCTGCTCATTTTACAGAGACTAGCAAAACTTACATTCACACATTCACTTTTTTTGAAGCAGTATTACTTTCATCTACACCGGTTGTTTTTAAAACACCGAGTCTTGATTAGTACCCAGTGCTTGACTGCATCACCCTTACTTCTTGCCCTCTGCAATTAATGACCTGGTCATGTCAGCTACTCCAACCATTCAAAAATCTTGATCAGCCACCCAAAAGTATTGATACTGTTTTGGGAATTACATTTACAAAAATAATACATTTGGAGGGTTATTTATCATCTGGATTCAAAGTGTTAAGAGTTCATATTCTCAATCTATTTTGGCAACTGCGAGGCCTCACAATTTTTTGTTGGAGTGAATGAAAGCCAAGAATCTCATTTAAGTCACGGTTTCCAGGATTTGACATTTTAATAAAACAATAAAATTAAATTTTTATTTTGGTGAAGTCCATGACGTTTTTGGCACTAATTTCTAACGGGCCAAGATCACCCATAAACCCATCAGAATTGTGAGGAATTTACAAAGCTGGCAAAACTAACTGAAGATAAATGTTTGGGGTTAAAGGCAGGAATTAGTTGCTGTTCTCTGCAGTTGCTATGACTTGGTTGTCTGCACTGAAGCATGGGGTTCATGAGGTTCTGTAATGTATTTCAGTGGATTACTAGCAAAGACAAGAATTCAAATCCGAGTTAAACTCTAAAGAGAGCAATAAATTTACCTAGAGGTGAGTCTATTTTAGAGAGTGACTGTGTACTCACTATTTAGCATTAGCATGGCAAAATATTGACACCTTGTATAAAGAAAGATTTGTAGTTGGGCAAGAGAATGACGTACCTAAATACCTGACTTCCCCACAAGGTTCATCAAAGGGGGACTACAGGCTTAGGCATCCTAAGAAAGGGGACTGCAGTTGATGTAGCAGTGATTATAAAGAATCTGATGACAAGAAGGAAGGATGGACACTTAAGAAGAGACAGAAGGACTCAACACTACAGATTTGTCCTTTTAGTCTCATAATGGATGAGACAATAAGAGAAAATACTTTGTATTTTATGAAGCCAAGAAAGAGGACGGTGGAACACAAGCTAAGAAGGGAAAATGATGGAAGTGAGAAGGCATCATTCACATATACATCCCCCTTGTCTCAAATCACGGCTGATGGTATTCAAATGCAACAGCATTCCTTTGTAGCTCCAGCCATCCTGGATCAGAGCTCCAGAGATCCCCAGTACTTCCCAATACCATCTCAACATCACCAATTTAGATCTTACATGCTCAACCAAAGCCATGGTTCCAAAGCTTTTCAGATGTCAGACTGCTCCCACCCCTTTACCAGCCGATAGGTATATATAGGTATATATTCCTTTATACACCCCACATCTACCTTAGTCCCCAGTCTTACCACATTAGACTCCTATTTTTTCCTATCTATGGATTTCTGAGCCTCCAATCCATCCTGTAAGCCTTCCTCATTCTCCCAACTCTACCTCTCTAATCTACTCTGATCAAAATTCATCTACAAGGAGATGCAGCATCATCCTGTGGAAGCAGAATGTTTTTTGCAGGAGTTTCATAAAGCCAGAGATGGGGTGTAGTTATCAGGAATCCATCTCCAGAAAACTTTGTTGGAGCTAGGAAAGAACAATTCCTAGAAAATACAGATGTGTGGTAGTTATAGCTCAGAAATGATGGGTTTGTTACGAACTCTTCTTTTCAGCAAAGATTTAGTCTACTTTAGTCCCTTGTCATATCCCTATAGTAAATGAGTAGAGTGATTTTAATTCCCTTGTCCAATAATTAGTATTGCTCCATCCCCAAACCTCAAAATCAATCCTGCTTCCCAGACCCCACATCAGTCATGACCCATCCCCATCACTATGATGCCATTTCAGATCAAAACCAGCAGAGTCATAGCTAACCTCCTCGTGGTTTGGCTATCAATAAGATGTGGGAAACCCACATTCTTTGATTTGAATGAAGGGTAGGAGGGTTTTGAACCTCAATACAGTAGATTGGGCGTTCCAGCCACTGGGAAGGCTGTTACGGGGTTCCTTCATTTGGGGAAAATTCTTGAAATCTCAAACATTTTAACAGGCTGAGAAAATTGTTTTCCACTCAGTTCTAATTAGATCATAGGCTCAATGGAAATTGTAATAATTTCTGACTTTGAAAAATGTGATGTCTCATTGGCTTGAACAGTTAATCAATGATTGAATTCACTCGATATAAGTTTACTTAAGAAACCAGAAAACAGATGTTATGTCTCATTCATTTTGCTATATGGGCTCAGAAAGGTAATTACTACCAAAACTTGGAAGGCCTGATCTCTGACAACTGAATTAAGCTTCTGTGAGCATATACTGTGTGCTATGAAACGTCCAGGACTTGAGAGTTACACATTCAGGAGCTGGCCTGAGGGAACCTGTCAAGACTTCTGAGATTTCTACAGAGGTCAAAGATTACTCACAACTCTGACCAGTTAAGTGCTTCATGTGAAATAAAAGAAGGTAAGAAAGCCATTTTGCATAGAATCAAAGTGGACATGTAAAAATTAGGACAAAGAAAACACCCATGTGGTGCTAAGATAAATTACCGAAGATATTTCTGGATCTGTAACTGTCTTTATCATACTTTTCTGCTTGCATAATCAATAATTTTACTTTCAAATTATGAGATTGGATTCCAAGTTTACAGTGGGCATTCATGGGTGAACACAAAAGATTAAAACCTTAGCAAATAAATAATTATTTCTATATATAAACTCTGTTCCTCAGCACATCTTATGACAAATTGCGCTGATGCAATACTAGTCGGGCAGGGCCTTCTAGGAAAAGGGAAAACAAAATCTTGTTTAGAAGGGAATCTCCTTTGTTACATATCTGAATTTAATAGAACCGTGATTAATTTGAGGTCTATGTAAAAAAAAAAATCAATGTTTGTTAATGTTGATGTGAAACAAATCTTTTGTCAGTCTAGAAACTGAAGTCTTTGCTTTATATGCAGCTTTAAAGGTTATTTCACTAGGCGACTTTTAACACACCAGTTACATTTAGTTCCTGCTTGACAATTCCAATGATGTATGAGCCACAATAGCTGCTATGATTCTTTTCCTTTGCCGAGCATTTTTGAAAAGGGGCTTGAAAAGGGGAAAAAACTCTCTATTTTTGGCACTCCAGTGAATAGATCGGTTGAGTAAGAAGTTGTTTTTACACAGTGGGTTTTTTAAGCATAAATGTGATCTCAACCATAATATTAGTTAAAAGATTTTCATTTGTATTGGAAGGAATTGAGAATCTAGGAAATCCACAGTAACTTAGAATGACTTCCTGAATTAGCACCAAGGTTTCATTAAGTCAGCTACAGCTTAATATTGTTTATAGAAACAGTCCTCTGATCCTGTTGGAATCTCAAGAAAAAGGACATTGTCCAGAGTCTTAAGTCATTCTGAGATGAGTAGACTCAAAGAATTACATCATGATGCTTGGACTTAGAATGCTTCCTGAATTAGCACCAAGGTTTCATTAAGTCAGCTACAGCTTAATATTGTTTATAGAAACAGTCCTCTGATCCTGTTGGAATCTCAAGAAAAAGGACATTGTCCAGAGTCTTAAGTCATTCTGAGATGAGTAGACTCAAAGAATTACATCATGATGCTTGGCAAATCCTGTGACCTTCTTAACTCTTTCATTGCCTTAGGATATTTGATTTTGCTCTAGGAAAGTACATCTAACTCACTCACTTAGTCTAGGGTGAAATACCACTTCATTTACGAATCTGGCACAGACAGAATTATAGCACAAGATAAGTGGCCCTTGTCAGCCCTCCAAAGAAGAATGTGCTTTTAGAGAGGGAGCTGATGCACATTTTATCATGTGGTAAAACACCCTTCCTTGAGGCTAGCAAGCCAGGAAAGGCTGTTGTATGTCAAATGGTCTGAAACTGCACTTCAGTTACTCTACTGACTTTCTGTTGTTTTATGTTGTTCCATTGACAAAGATATGCAAGATTAAAAGCGTACAATGTTTGGCTAAAAATATTCAGTCTAGAGTCTAGTCAACAACAACAGGTGGCAAAAAGTTAATGTTGGCTTATATCACCATTAAATTGAAATAGTACAGCTAGAGAATGTATAAGGGAGATTTTTTGTCAGGCATCTGGTATCTTATATGTCACTAAAACATAAAAAGCTGTGCAACAGAATGGAACAAAAAATACATAATTACCTGATGAATTTAGCCTTTTTTCTTACTGGTGCATTGTTCTTTATTATATAAGGGACACACAGATTTAGGTGATAATCCAAGGATTTCAGAGATTTTATTTTAATTTTTGAATATCTCCATACTTGAATCACAGATTTCTGCAAATATCCAGTTTTCTATCCGTATCATTTTACCTAGGTGTTAGTGATTGAAGTGTTACATAATTGTGGTGCGTAACTGGGTGGCAGTGCTCAGACACACCTGGCTGAGGCTAGTACTGTGCCAGTTAGGTCCTGCGTAGATGGCTTTGCAGATTCTTACGAGAAATCTTATAAGTAAAATTTAATGATACAGATGTTGTAAGGAAAGTATCTGCAAAGTGAATCCATTTTTTTAAAAGAGAATGACCTTTTCTTTTTTCTGCTAGAGAAGTCACACTCCAGGAATGGTGATTTCTGCAATGACCTATCTGTGCCGATTCTCTTCACAGAAGTTCAGTTTTGGGATGTTAAAGAAGCTTATGTGGTGATTTTTGTGTTTTGACTGGCATTTGCTGCAAATAAAGTGACTGGAGAAAACTGAAAGAGAGAGAGTAAAGTTTTGGCACATAATTCCTTCTAGCCTGGGGAACATTCAGTAAATTGGAAAGGCAGGAACCAGGAACTGTTGCCCTAGCACCTTTTGAAAACTTTTGCTAATGCTTCAATACCTTCAGCACCTACCCCTGAGCCATACAAGGCTGAAAGCCTTAGCACAACTGAGATAACGTCATCCTCTTTCCATGACGGTAAATGAACTCTTCCTGTAATCTACACTGACACAATCAATCTTTTCCCAGTGTCAGCTGAAGAGCGCTATTTCTACAGTCTCTTCATTATTATCTCTTATTGCATGTTACCTGTCCCTCAAATCTATCACCTAAATTACTGGTATGAGGACTCCCTCATATACAAGGATAGCTCCATTGGCTAACTCGTTCTAAGGAGAATGGGAAGTGCTCCGGCACGGGAGTGCTCAGTTGGCAGATCTGAGGAAGACAGGGGTAATCAGGGGAGGGCAGTGATAATCAGGTAGGAACTGCCATTTCTTTGGCAGAGATGGAGCTAGAAGAGAACACGCACCCACCGTCTAAGTTTCTCTGTCATTCTCATAAAGGCTAGGCTACACGTAAAGTTGTGTAACTGCTATCATTTCCACAACAAAAATTCTGGCTCTTTAACTCAAATGAGAAAAAGTCGTGTTTTTTTCATTTAGAGATGTCTAGCTCAGGCACCACATGTGAACCAAACATGAGCACTGTGACATTTAGCTGTGCTGTCTGTAGCCACTAAACCGCAATCTGCCACAAGCAGAAACTGAAACACAGAACTGTTCCACTGCTGTCTGACAAGCACCCACAGAGCGATTGGCAGAGCATGGGCTCGGTCTCCTTCTGCACGCTCCCTGTTCCCACAGTCCTCTTCAGCATTCCTCAGTATCGACTTGTAGGTGAAGCGGAAGAGGTTAACAGTATGAATTTGAGGGCTTTGGATTAAAATATAAAAAAATTGGGTGAGGACTTTCGAGTTATGATTAGAATAATTGATTTTTATTGCACAGTATTTTATTTAAGTAAAACATTAATTTTACTTTTCTGACTTTAGTACTTCCAATTTATTTGATTCTCACTGCTCCCTTTAAAACAGAGCAGGGCAGCTATTAGAGGCTCTGTTTCAAGAAGATTAAAAGCAGCATGTGGGAAATTCTGTCTGTCTTTAAAAGAAAGCGAGTCACTGTTGTAAGGGTATTTGAAAGGTGAGAGCATCTGCTTCGTTAACGTTATTCTGTCAAGGACCTTTCAATGCGGAAAGGTATAACAAGAGCTCACAGAGACAGACCTTGTAGATAAGGGATAACAAGGTAATACCAAAGACCAAAAGTCTCCAGTCACTAATTGATAGGCCATTAAGAAACTACCTGGCATCACATTAGAAGGGGCCAACTTGGACTTTGTAACTGAGGAGGAGGAGGAAACAAGAGGAACATGAGGATTTGGGATATTTGAGGGGTCCTGTGGCACTATGGAAAATTCATGCAGGAATGTTTAGGGAAAGGGGACTGCGGAGGAGTAAAGGGTGGAATAGACCAAAAGGGTCCTGCCACATTTAAAACATTGCTGCTTGTCTGACCGAGCCCTGCACCTGATCGCTGCAGTCTGCCCTCTCTTATTATGAAACACTTTCTTAACTATCCCTCTGTGTAATCTCACTCTGTACCCCATGTGCACGTGCGTGGTGTAAAGGCTAAGTGGCAGCTACTGGTGGAACCGACTTACAGCAGATTTGGTGCCAGCAGCTGGAGTCAGACTGGGGGTGTAAGCACCCCTCGCCTGTGATGCCAGCAACTGGAGCAAGTGGAGACCTCAATGCCAGCTACTGGGGCGACCAGTATGAGTGAAGTGAGTAAGGGCAGGCACCCCGCACTGGTGGCTGGAGTCACAGCCCATGTGTCTGGTGCCATCAGGGCACAGAGAAGTGTTTGTATCTTCCCGAAACCTGGTGCAAGTGAAGGTGCACGTGTGTAATTTGCTAGCAAACTTGACAGGGGACTAATGGGTGAGTAGACAGCCCAGGGTTCGGGCAGGGGTATCAGCACTGGTATTCAGGGTGACCCACCAGTGCAGGATACCTGTCAGTTGGGCATGTGAGTGCATGCTTCTGTTTACTAGTGAGCTAGCCAGTGAGGAGGAGATCTGTGGAGTGGGTAAGAGGGCTCAGCATCTGGGCTGAAGAAGCTGTCTCTTACCCGAAGAACCTATAATCCACGATCCTAGTCTTTCAGCTGGATCCTCACATGTATATCAATAGATGTTCAGAATTTGACATGATTAACTTGACTTTAAGATCAGAACATAGGACACAGGAAGATTGGAAATCCAGCAGAAAAAAATATATTTGATTGTATTGCCATTGTAAGATGTAAAAGGGAGATTTTTGGAAGGGTTCATCGTTTCAGTGAAGTAGTATTTTTGGTTATTTTTTAAGGATCATTAAAAAGGCGTAATTCTAAAGTAATTAGATTTTAAAATCATTAGATCTTAAGGCAGGACAACGTATTGTATAGATGTGTGTACTGTCTGGTAGGGAAAAAATATCTTCCTTTCAGAGAGATTAGATTAATAAAATAGTTTTGTTACATCTCTTTTGTAATAATTTAACTAGGAGTTTGGAGAGAATATTTATTTTAAAAAACATAAATATTATTTAAATTTTAAATCTCTATTCAATACTTCTAAATATTGACAAATGAAAGATGAAAACCAGGAAAATACAGCTGTTGATATCATCTCAGTGTTCGTTTGAATGAGATCACAGTATAATTGAATAAAATAGGTATCTAGAAGGGCATTAATTAGCCAGCATGTAACAGTTCGCAAGACCTGCTAATATATGGGACTTCTGGGAGCTTTTTCAGATTGCAGCAATTGATTTTGTCACAGAGCCAGAAAGTGGAGAGGAGTTTTAACATTTTTTTTTTCCTCTTCCAGAAACATACCTGATAAATCTGGCGGTGGCTTTTCTTTTCTCACCCTCTGTTCAAATCAGACCATAATTACTCTGGCATCAAGGTCAGGCAACTTGGCTAGCTCTGAAAGATATCAGCTGTTTTTCTCATGCTTGCTGAACCTCTCTTAGGCAAATTTTGCATTGTTTTTTGTGTCAGTTTTATCGTGGAACATCGTGCTGCCATCTGGGAAGAAAAACACCATGGTACAGGAGCAGCTGGTGAATGAGAATGGCCAAATAAACATTGGCACTCACTCTGCCATTAGGTGAGATAAGAGGGCTGAGGCCAAGCCAAAAGAGACAGCCCAAACTGCTGCCATTATCCTTCACTGTCCCCTTTCCCCTTATCTCTGTTTAAAAACACAGCTATCGTTCATTTTAGAGAAGGGAAACCAAACCTAGCTATCAGGTGTTGGACATGCCCTTCTGAAGCCTGGAAAACAGAGATATCCACAGTCAAAAGCATCTGAAGTGCATTGACTGGATACTTTTATTTCCCTGGAAAAATAACAAGAACATTTCATATTTCTGTAATGATTCCTGTCATAAGAGCTCAAAGCACTTCAGATGTAAATTAATTCTCTAAGCACTTTGAGAATGGGTGAGGAGCTATTAGCTTCGTTTTCATAGGCAGGGAAGTTGAGGCACAAAGAAACAAATACCTGATTTGTTAGATATGGGTTAGATATGGAGTTTGTGTTAATGCCAGGAATAAACCCTAATTCTGAACTGCTTTGCGTTTTTCCCTAGCAGCAGCCCAATTTCCTTCCAGAGACTTGAGCCAGCCCACAAATTTAGGGAGACGATGGACTTACCCAACCTAAACCTCCAGAAATGCAAAACATCATGCAAGGTAGTATTCTTATTTATTTGCTGGAGAGCTGAGTTACCTTTTAGGGATCCCTTATTTGTAGACACATGACAAGGTAGTAGACAGAGGAACTACATCCAGCTATCCATGGCACAGACTTTCTAAAAGGTATAGGGGGCTGATTCTTAACTCCTAGACACTGAGTTTCTGTACATTTCTCCTTTGATGTCAGAGTATGTATGCTCGCATTTGCAGCTTGGATCAGTTGAGAATCTGTTTACATTTGGCACAGACTGGACATACACAGGCTTGCAAGCATTAACAGTGCCTAGGATTGTCTATCAGCTAATAGTTCTGGGAAGTTTTACTTAAAATATCACTTCCCTTTTTAATAATTAGCATGATTGGTTATGAGACAAAAAGCTGGAAATTCAAAAGTGAGAAAAAATAGTCTGTATGATATTTAAAATTAAGGATGAATTATTCCTTATCATCCATTATGTCTATCTTGCTGTATCAAATAAAGACTCAGTTGTCCACTCAAGCTTGACTGCCAGTAGTCTTTACTGGCTGATGGCTGTTTGGGGGAGAGTTTAGTAATCTCAATACACTTCCCAGTGATAACAGCTGTCTTCCTCACAAAATCACGTATGGTGCTAACTGGCATGCCTGTCACCCCTAGTAAGGCTAACATCATGGTGTTAGCATTGTCTTTCCTTTGCGAAGAACACTGTCACTAAGGTACACTAGTGAGGCCTTCTAGAGCAACTGAAAAAGCAATGACCCTAAACTGCTTGCTCTGACCTAACAGCCCTCACTGTCATGGAAGTAAGAGCAAAGATTAGTCCAATCCGAAATCACCTTGTTTTGCTTTCTTATGTCTTCTATGCAACTGCAAAAGACCAGCCACAATTCTTTTAACAGCAGGGAGAACCATCATCAGCTCTGGCCTCCTGCAGTAGTGCAGGCCACAAAACTTCACACCATTTATATGGACTGGGAGCAACAGCAGGCAGTTAAAGAAGCCTTGCTTCATCTTAGTCTGTACCACCCATATACAATCCATCCCCTTCTCAGCTCCTTCCACTTTCCATGGCAATTCTTTGTCCCCTGCCCAACTCTTCCAGCTCCTTCTGAGGGACTCTAATGGCCACATCTATTAAGGTTGATTCAAAGCTTCCTGTAAGTGTGTATGATGTTTAGCTGTTGACACTGTAAATGGCTACAATGGGCTGAATTTTGCCTGCCTTTCTCTCAGTGGGAGCACTGTTTTAGGTCTCTCTCCTCTACTGCTCTATTCATATTCATGAACTTGTGTCATTATGCCTTTACAAAGTTGCTGGGAGAGGAAGGAAACCTTGCAGATGGATGCAGTGTGCTGTCACATCAGCCTCGTTTCTTTCGAAAGCTAAGCTACTTACCAAACACCAACAGCTTTGGGTACAGACACAGTCATGGAGAGTGCGGACCCAGCCCCACAAGATGTGAACATCAGGTAGTATTTTTAAGGTGACCAACTGTCCTGTTATACTATCCTTACTACAAGAGATTTGTCCTACCTTTGCTATTTTCCCAGGACAACTTCCATACATCATGGAGAATGCTGATATTGCCAGCTGTTAAACTTTTCCACCAAAAGAAGAGTTAAAAAAAAAAAGAAAAATTAGACAGTGAAAGATGCAAAAGACAATGAAAGAAAACAGACACTAAATTAGGTGTTTTCAATAAATATATTTGTTTAAATTAAAAAATGCTTTAAATAACTGTTTTGACTCTCCCAAAGCATTTGCAAATTGGCATTACAGGTGTTTTACAAACCTTGAACTCTCCTACCAAAAACTTCAAATCCAAACTACCATGAATAGAAACACTTAAAAACCTTTACAAACGAAAAAAATCAAAAATGTATGCCTGTGATTGAGGCAGTGCCATGTTCCAGGAGTAAACTCAGAATTTTAGTAGGCTGATACTGTTTTTGTGTGGAAACTACTCAGATACTGGCTGGTTACTATAATATCTTAAAAACGTGTCAATTCCACACAATAGAGAACACCCCAGCGGGAATCTGCTGTGGCCATCTGGTATGGTACAGCACCATGAAAAGATACCATTTCAGGTCCTGAAAGTAATTTAAGTTTATCATTTTAGTATTACACCTAGATAAATTAGCCTTAAAAATGTTAACAATAAACTTAATAACTTAATAATAAAGCTAGCCCTAATATTGTCTAATTCCTCTTTCTGGGTACAATATTAACTTCAACCTCTTTTAGTAAAGTATTTCAGTTGGTTTTGATTGTAAAGACAAAGTGATGGTAACTAGCGGTGACTGAGAAACATGATTTGTACTTTGAACTCTAAAAAGCTAGTTTGTTTGGGTTTTAGTTTCCTTTTGCCCCCAGGTTTTCTACTACAGAGTTAGAAATTCTGAAGTTTTGCTTTGCAGGAAAACTATGTAGCTTGCTTGACTGAGCAATCCTTTGAAACTTGCCTTTCACACTTTACTGTACTCTCAAGCTTTCCTTTGATTTTAATGTCTGATTGAATTCAGTAGCTCAAAGAGACCAGCACCGAAAATGGTTTCTCAGCAAAACTCATGCAAAGTTTACAAAAACATAAACAGTTCAGAAAGTGACTGAACACAAACCTGTTGTGATGGTGGCATCTTGACTGTATGGTGTGACAGCATCAGGACACAGGACAGAGGGGAGGTTATGAGGAGGTTATGTTTGGACAAATACGGTTCTGGACTTTCAGATCATATAACAAGCGAAAGCTTAATTGAGATGCCAGTAAACAGCATTTAGCATGTTCCCCAGCTGCAATACCACTCTTCTACTCAGAATCATGGATCTGCTGGTTATTTGTGCTTGGCCTATGGGAACTCAGACTAACAGTGAGATATGCTGCAAACACGTGAAATGCAGGTGCAATGGTTGCAAAGCATCAAGTGGGGGCCAAAAGAAGGAATATATGCTTCCTGTGCAAGACATGGCATTGAAAGAGCAACAGTGAGTATAAAAGAGCACTTGGAAGAAATGAGATGCTATTTCTTTTTGACACTAGTGTTCTGGATGATTCTAGGCAAATCACCATGTCTCCATGTTTAATCTTGACATCTGTAAAACAAGGATGGCCTCAGTAACAACTCTGATAAAATGCTGTGGATAAAAATGCTTTGAGATAGAACTTTTTTGCCAATGAAAGCAGTATGCAAGACCCAGGTTTTCCTATTGCTTATCATACAAACCATTCAGTGCATCCAATCTAAGTGTCCATCTTATGATAAAATTGTTTCTGTTGTGGCTCTCTGGTCAGTCAGCAACCTGCTTTTCCCACCAATTGTTTATCATAACTCCAGCAATTAATCCCATGGATAAGTTTTGTTAAGAAAGTATTAAACTTAGTTTTAGATATTTTTAATATAGAGATGCAATGAGAAACAAAAATAAAGAGCCAGCACTGTGTACCTGTTCTCAGCAGGCTGCTGATCCATCTCTCCCAGGGCCATAGCTTGTCAGTCACTGATTTGAAAAAAAAAAAAAAAAATCTTACTCTAGGTTATCTCATGGCAGAAGATCCAGAAGCTCTACTATCTCCATATGGTAACTCAAGACTGGCTTGTTTGACATGAGATCAGATAAGTCATGCTGGTGCAAAAGAGCCCTTTAAAAATGATTGTTTAAAGTGAAGGCTTGCAAATGCAGCCGGTGTGGAACAACTGGAATCTGCTTTGCTCTGTTCCCTTTTAGTTCCTGGAGATACCCTCTACAGAAAGCGAAGGAATGAATACATGAGAGGAAGGAAATAACAGTGATGGGGAAACAAACTAATTTCTGTAAGTAAAATTACTTAGTTGCAAAGAACAATACTAATCTGCTCTCCCACAGTGAATGAACTGAGGTCTTTGCCTTAGCTGGCTATTCCATCATGAAGATGTCAAAACTGTACATCTTAGCCTCCTACACTGTATACTTCTGTATACTGCTGTTGCTGCTGGAACCATCTTGTACAGTAGTGTCCAACTTAGTTTACCCACAGTATCTCAGGTACCAATAGAAGTCTAGCTGCATCAGTACACAAAGCATTGCAGACAGCAAAAGTATCCAAACGAACTAGATAAATATTCGAATGTTTTCCTTCAGAAGACATCCATACTACTCTGAGTACAATCTTCTCAGCATCAAGCTAGGTAGTTTGAACTTAGCTTATGTATGTCTTCAAATACTGTGTTTATATTGCCGTAATGTATCCTGGCAGTAGGTACTGATGTGTTATGTTCGTTTTGTCCACAAGATGTCAATGCATCCTAAGAATTCTAGTGCACATAGCCTAGTTTCTTTATAAGATGAAGCCTAAGTATTTGTGTGTTAGTGTTTTGTGTAACTACAGCGCTTACGCCATCATAGCCATGATTCTTACTGGGTCCACTGAGCAAATGTCACTGCTAATAACTAATAAACAAATAAACAAATAAATGTAATAATAATAATTACGTAGATCATTCTGTCCAGCAGAAAGAATCTTTGGGAAGGGTGCAAACCTCCATGAAGATCTTATGCCACACAGTCTCCTGCTTGTCCTGTTTGGACACCTGGTGGGGGGATACATCAGGATGTGGTGGTTCGGAGTGCACACATGCCAGAAGGAGAAGCAAAGTCTGTTAACTTAAGCATTGTGCCTATTAGCTTGAACTCCCAAATGGGAGCCGCTCAACATCTGACTCGCTCAAAGCGTGGGTGGAATGAGTGTATATGTATCAACAGCTGTCCGTGTTTACTGATACATTTCAGTACTAAAAAGGATTAGAATTAGACTTATGGAAATTCACATTATTGCCTGTCTTTACAAAAAGCTTTAACTTTGCTCTCATTTACATGAGAATATTATTGGAATAACATGAATGCACTGAAGTAAAATTAACAGGTTAAGGAACAGAGGTTGTTTCTTCTGATGATAAAGAACTTTTGAGCTCCTCAGATGATAGGCATTACGGATATGCTAGTTTTTACTGTGTTTTACTGCTTTACACTTTTTTATGTATCTTGTAAACATAGCTGAAGATCAGAATATACCTGTCTGATATCTGAAGCCATAGATACAGCCTAGATGGACTGATGTGGTCGTTATTTGCCTTGATTTAGAATTAGCTGGGATGGCACAAAAGGCCTACTTTAGAATGAATTTTGATGTATGTCAGCAAGACCTAAGAGTGTGGAATTGGTGTATCTGGAAAAGGAGATGCCAGGTTGGGTACTTTACTGGCATTCCTCCAGGGAAGAAGCAGCCAGCATTTATGAATGTGTTTCAGTAATGCAGTAACTGCTGCCAGTTTGTCAGAAGCCAAGTTTTGCCAAATGCCTGTACATTTTTTCCATAGACCTTTAATATTTTCTTTCAAAAGAGGAGGATGGAAAATGAACTGAATGTCATTTTTTACAACAGAGAAGCTAAACTTGTTCTTTCTTGAATCTTTCAGAAAAATATATAATTGTTTATGGTTAACTTTAAGTATTGTGAACTACAATTCAAGCACTGTCATTTTCTCGCATTTTGAATAGGAGACTGATCCTGTTCCCTTCTACTTGCATAAATATTTTCTAGAGTCAGTGGAATTAAAACAACATAAAATAAATTTCAAATCAGTTTTATGTAATCTCATTGGTTATTAGGTGACTAATACATGACGTCTTGATTCTGCTTTCACTGGGGTAAATCTGGGGTAAAATTCATTAACATCTCCTTTTCTACTAACCAGCACAGAACGACTTTGTCTGAGGGAAATTTTACCAACTGAATAGCAATACCAACAAAAGCTTACAAAGGATCTGTATTTTATTATATACCTACCTTGTCAATGAAAGGAGGAAAAGTTAGTATCCTTTCCTACAAACATAACTGATAGGAACTACAACTGGATGTGGTATGTAGGAAAATGCATCTCCTTTTTCCCATTACAAAAATGGAATCTTCTAGGAACAGTTCAGACGCAAAACAGATGCTCATGGGACCTGGTGTTCTAAATGCCAGGCTCCCACCTGTGGGACCTGAGACGGCTTCAGGTATTTAAGTCTGGCTACTTCTCGTGCTTAGTGTAAGTCAAACATTTATCTGTCCTCTACAAGGTGGCAGTTGCAATCTGTAAGCTTTTAGAGCCAAACTTTTATAAATGGTGAAAATGTTATCTTCCCAATCCTGGCATGTTTTGGTATTGGCTTTTTTTTTGCTTTAAGTTGGCTGGGCTGTTGGAGCTGATTGAGAACAGATTGGTTGCCACTTTCGTGCGGCAGATACTGTGCTGCCTATGAATTCATACCCAACTGCACCTACCTGGCACTCCCTGGTTCTGCCAAAGGTCATGCCAAAGCCAAAAGTGCCAAAAAGCCCAAAGGAAGCTCTTATCTTCTGAGCTGAACTGGTGGAAAATCTGTTTAATAGAACACAATGGAAAATTAGCTGAACAAGTATACAGACTATGAAATAGGAACTAAACTGGTTTTCTTTTGATTCTTTGATAGCATTTTAATCAGCAATACATTAATCTCTCCTAACTAGGAACATACTCAGATCCACCTCTGGCAATCTCTCTTTGTTCTCTGTCTCTGTCTCATCTCTCCCTCTTTCCCATCTTTGATGTCCAGGAATATTTCTGACAAGTCACCACAATAATAAATTATTCCTTTTCTTTCTTTTGTTACTTTGATAAATGGTGAAATAACAATGCGTTGTCCTTCAGAAAACATTGTCTTCAGTATGAGGTGACAGCTAATGGGACAGTTAATCTCTTAGAGCTGTAGTTCCGGGCTTTAAGCAAATTCAGGCATTTCTGCACCTGTTATACTCCCTTCACATTTTTATGATCTTCATTAAGACCATAACTTTTGGAGCATTATTTTCATCTTTAAGTGAAAGCTGAGTGTCTAAATAGCAGTTAAAACAATGGCTTTTTTTCCTAATCTTGTACAAGTATTTTGTCCTTTGTTTCTCAAGCATGTGCCTTTCCTTGCACCTTTGCAAGTAAAAAGGGAGGTAATGTAGTTTGCCAGCTTCAAGTGGGAAGAGTCTATGCTGAATGGGGAAGACAGCTGGGAAGTCACATAGCAATGCAACAAAATCCCCATTTCAAACACAGTATAATACATACAAAATGAGAAGCAGAGTAAAACCTACATTTGTGTGTCCAGTAGCCTACATATGGCCTCCTTCCATCACAAGAGTAATCTTTAAGGAAGCTTTAAAGATGTTGTTTTCATAGGACAGTGAAAGACAAGGAGAGCTTCAAACCCTCTTGTTAGACTGCTCCATAGGGCACAGGCATGCATGATTTCACTTCCTTCCTGTAATTAATCTTTAAGACTTTTTTATTTAACAAAAAGACCTTCTGTATGCAGCATCTGAATTTGTAGCAATTGTAATGTTTATTCATTTCCACGAGACTGGTAGGGAAGACAGATCAATAGACAACATTTTGACCTGAGGCTTGTGAGATGCAGATTTTGTGTCTGTACTGTGTGGGGCCTCAAACAAATCACTTTGACACAGATGTCTTCAAAGATACCTAGGAGTACCTGCCAACTGTAGTTTGTTTCAGGTGACTGACAACTTCTGTGGATCTTGCTTTTAGTCTGGGTATGCCTATATTGTCTTTTGATGGCAGTTTTCATGACCAGACTAGGGCATGAGATTGTCTGACCAGATGTAGAGTTCTGTATCCAAATAATTGTCTAGACTTTCTACAGCCAATGAAGAGAAATAGGCATTGGAGAGTGTGATTCATCTGTTCTTTAAGCAGATGATTCATGCCCTAAAATTGTCTATTACTCTCCATTGACCAGTAAGGAACCTCAGTCTTCACTATAGTGACCTGTAGTTGGATGAGAGGCTGTGGGCAGCAGGTCTGAAAGTGTGGCCCTTGGAATGGTCACCTTTAAAGTACATAGTGTGTCACCTAACGGCTTTAATTCTGTGGCTTGTTATGGTCAGGCAGGGTGTCAGCAGCTGCCTGAAGCTTTATAGCTTTACAAGATAGCTATGAAGACATAAGAAAAGGGCTAGTGTCATGTTCATAGCCATGCTTGAGACCATTCTTAAAGAACAGTGCAGAGTATAGCACTTCTATATTTCACTAAAGCGTTGAGGACAAATGCCCAAAAGATTGTGAGGAGCTTAGCTACTATAGTGTGGACGGCCATATAAAGGCCAGCTGAGATAGATAAAGCCTGTTGTTTGGAATTATGTGGTTTTGTACATCATGATCTTCTGCACAGTGGTGCCTGCCAAGTGTACTACAAAAGCATTTCAAGTACTGAGACATTAAGAAAGTCACTCCGGAAGCGGCTAAATTGTTGCTGACCCGATATATACACCCTGAGAATTAAAATCTTTTTTATGTTTTGGGGGTTTTGCTTGTTTGTTTTTTTTTTTTTTCTCACCATCCCCCTACATAGTCTTTTTTCTCTAGAAATTTTTCAGATTAACAGAAAACTGTTCAGCATGTGAGTAGTGACCCAGAACCATTATTAAACATCTGTTAAATCGGGCAAGAGCCAGGAAAAACTTCAGCTGGATTACAATTGTTCTTGAGAGGGTCAGCAAGGGAGTGAGAAAGCACACAGAGCACAGGAGGCAGCCAGAGTCTGTTCACATTTGGTTTCTTTCCCCCCCACCACATCATTACTGTTGGAAGGAAGCAAATGGCTGAGGCTCTCATATCCCAAGGGGTGTATAGGCCTTGGGATAGGGTAAGATGACTAACTTGTGTTCCACCCCTCCTGCACTTTGCCATTTTGTGAAGTGCACAGATACGAAGAGGGTTATGGAGAACATAGTAGCTGATGTTCCTGCATGTTTTGACAAAAGTGCCCCATATTTCCCTCTCCAAAGTGGCAACACTACATTAGCTATCCGCTGGCTTAGAAACTGCTTTTATCTTTGTAGAAGGAAGCTATTAACATTTAGAATTTTGAGAAGCAAGTTCTGGCAAATCCTTCTTCTGAAATTAAAGATGTTTCTGCCTCCAGCTGTCCATCCCATTCCTCTGCCAGGAGTTACCACAGAGTCAGTAGAGAGGAACATGTGTAGCACTTCCTCTGAAAAAAACCAGTGTCCTAGGATAAACCACTGTGGAAGATGGATGTCAGCTGGCACTGTCTAGATGGCATAGTTAAGATATAGGCGTGTTATTTCTGCTAACTTCGATCCAGGAACTGTAACCTTCGGCTGGGGATGGGATAGGCAGCTACCAGCAGTAATGTCTTAACTCTAAAGCAGCTCAGCTATTACAGCTCCAACTAACTTGACACTTTTGTGATGGAAACTACCATGAAATCTCCATACACTAATGCACAGAGCCTTAAATGGTATTTGCTTTCATAATGGCACAGTGTCTATCCAAGTGTGAAATCTGAATGAAGCTGTTGCAATATAAACTGGGAGTGCAGAGCTTTCCATTCAGAGGAGACAGGGCAGAATGCTATCAGTCTGGCTGAATCTGTTCAAATAGGGTTGCCATCTGCTATCACAATGCCTTGTTGCCCAATTAAAACAATATGACTAGATTACAACATTTTGAATAGTATTTTTTGCTAGATTGTCCCTGATCCTAAAAAATCTACCATTCCTTCTGACTGCCTCTCCACCTGCTAATGCAGACAGCGTAAAGAAATTGCAAGCTTCTCATTTATTAATTGTATGGCCATAATCTAGTTCTGAACTTGAAAATATGTCTGCATTTTAAACTTTGGCTGAGTTTGTCCAGTAGTCACTTCTCCATTTTTTGAGGAAGTGCATAAATTCGGGTATGAGAAAAGTTACTGCAGAGCTTCTGCATACACATGGCCCATGGCTACTAAGGATGTAAGTTAATCAAGGTAGGTGGAAATATGTTTAAAAAAAAATATATTTTTAAATAAGAATTTTAAATGCAATGTTCTTCACTTCCGTCCTGTTTTAGAGTCCTAAACTGATAATTATGAATGTCTTTTATTTATACGTTTAACTCATTGTGACAGAATTTCTGACTTTACAAAGTTCTACATTTATCATCTTTTCAGTAGCATGCAGATGAACATGCATTTTGGGGTTAGTTGAGCTTCCATTTTTATATTGTATTCTTTAAAAGACAAATAATAGCACATGCAAAATGGATACCAGCAAGTGAAATCAGCATTTTCAAGAATAAAAACAACTATTGACGGGAGAATTAACATGATGACTAAGAGAGTAAGGCAAGCCTGTTAATCAAAGACTCTATTATTTTAGACCTCTGAAGCACATTTATTTTACTTAAATGAAATGTTCAGTTTGATAACTGCAAAACTTATATCAGTACTGGACAAAAAGCCTTTCAAAATATGCTTTATGACTATTTACATTTTTGCTTATAAAGATTTTAATTTAAGGAAGCCAGCACACTTACCAGGTTGGATTTCTGAGTTGCTATCTGGTCCTGAATGGCACCATGAACATATAGCTTCTTGAATTCTCACCCAGCTTAAGCACACTTGCTCGTTGTAGTGTCGTCTTTGGCTACTGATGGGTCCCTATACAATTACAATAACCACCCTTGGGCCAAGCACAGGGATGGATTGCATACCCATAAAATACCCTGTTCTATGATCCTGAAAGTATATTATACCACATCGTATTAGGTATCAATATTAGGTACTGCTGCTGTTATTAATGGAGTTAGCCATGGCATTCGCTTTGTACACTACCTTATGCCGTGTTCCTTATGCTGAATCTACTCTGCACCCTGCTGTACTTCTGCTTCTGTACTTTCTATCGCCTTTAGAGATCCTCAGTGTTACTCATGTGGTGTTACTATTCTAGTAATGAGAGGGAAAGGAACCAAAGGTTGGTCATGCTCTATTTCCCTTCCTCTGTCAATCAGCACTCCTTTAGAGCTACCACAGATATGGGATATGTGAGTCCCAGGTAAGGACTGAATGAGGAAGGGGGACTGGACAAAGTGTTCTGCTTCCAGTGCCACGTAGCATCCACTTTGCTCTGAAATCCTCCCCAGACAGGTTTTGACCTCCAACAAAATAGTAATATGCTCAGATAAGTAAGGAGTGAGGAAGATCACCATTCATAGGAGTTTTTTCCCCTTCTAAAACCCCACTGACCTTTTATTCAAAATGTTTAGGATTAAAATACTCGGTGGTAATATGAACTTTGTATTCTGAAAAGATTCACGTGGTGTCACCAACCACTAGTCCACTACAGATTTTAAGCTTCGTTTACCTATGCTTTATTTTTAGGATGCAACCTTTTTGTGGTTTCTTTCCACTAGTATTTTCTCAGTACCCCATCAGCACAGAACGGCTATTTGGTTTTGAGGATTCTAGGCAGAAAATAAGTAATGAGGCTCTGAGTGACAAGTCTGGAGTGAAACCTGAGTCCTGGACTTCCTGCCCACTTACAGAGGCTCTGCTTAATATTTGCCTTAAGAGATTTTTTTTTTTAAATTTGTGTTTTGTATTACCAGCTTACAACTAGGCCATTGCATCTTAGTGAAGACTGCGGGCTCCTGAGGACTTTTAAACCTGTGTGGAGTACCTAACTGAGAACGATTTAATATTTTGTAATTACATTTCCCCTTTGGAGAAAAGCACCCTGTATTTGCCAGACCTTTCTGAAATCACTTTCAATGCCAGGAAAGATTTGACAAAAAGCTAATCTCTAGATGCAGAAACAAAGGCAAAGAACAAAAACAATAATGTGCTTTAACATGCAAATTTGTTTTAATTTTGGATCCTCATTGTGTTTCATTCAGCCAGAAGATACCAGGCATGAATAGCAGGACTAGCAACACCATTTTCATGATCACCAGACCTCTGGCATCCTGGAGAAGACACATCTTCTAAGCACGCTGTCTCTAAACAAGAATTCCTATTTGAGATAAAGCTTTCCATCTGGTATCTGCTCTTCTCTGTGGGTCCTGTTTTGTTCACGTGTACTCCTAAATATTTCCTGAGACTCTAAATCTTATTAACTTGAAATGGCTTGGCTGATGATGCTGGTTGCAGCATTAATCTTTGATATATAAAAGTGTTTGTGAAAAGTTCATGATGGGCCATCTAAACAAGGTTATCACCTGACTTGTCAGCAAACATGGATTCAGAAGGCGTCAGTGCAGTGGTGAGGCTTTGAATATTTCTTAAGAGCAAATTCAAGTTTGATTTCAGAACATACTTTCCGAAACATATGAATAGCTACTCATAGAGCTGCTAATAAGAGCTACTTATTTAAATAATGAAAAGGAGTGTAGCTCTTAATCACTTTCAGTAGATTAAACATGACATAGTAAGTCAAACTTGAAGTATAGTAAACTTGGTCAGTTTTTCTTGGTTCTCCTCAGACTCTCCTACCCACACATGATGTAATTTGCCGTCACCTACATAAGCTTCCCGGTCATCCCGGCGTACTGTGAAACCCATAGTAATTGCCTTCTAACCACTTCTGCTTCAAAGAGATCATCTACCTTATTTTCATATGTCCCATTTGCCTTTTTTGAATTCTTATCTCAAATCTTCTTCCTTCCATCTAAGCAGGAGTACCATAAACACTCGAAATTTCCACAGAAAATCACCTAAGTTCTCGATCATCTCATGTCCATCATTCTGCTTACCACAAAACATATCATGATGCTCCTTTATCAAACAGAAAAGCTTTATAGATTAACTGAAAATGGCAAAGGCACTGAAGAAAAATAGCAGTTTTATGATGAGGTGAGTCTGGACAGCTCCACACACTTCCAAGGTAGCTACTTGACAACAGTTGTAGTTTACAGCATTTTAGAAATCTGCCTTCGCTACTCACATCATCAGAATTGAAAAATGTTTCAATTACAGTGCTACATGCACCCGAAGTGTACTTGACCTCTTTGCTTATCCTCCCCACTAACCATGAGGAGATATAATTGCTGCCCAGTCTTGTAATCCATACACAGATAGAAAAAATTGTCATGGTTCAACCGCCGAAACCAGGACACAAATGCTGTTTCTCTTGCTGCAGTAAGTCAAAGGAGCACAAGGTGCAAAAAATAGATTTTCAAAATCATAAGAAGATGGCAAGAATTTTTCATCATGAATTACTACTAAGTGATTATAGTCTTCAGTAGCTCATTTTCTATGATTTGGTTGCTATTTTTAAAACACATGTGAATGATGGCACTGACTCATCACTTTACTGTAAAGTTACATAATATCTGGCATTTATACTAAACCTGTACCTTCTGGATTTAAATCTCTGAAGTGCGAATCTCAGTTTCCTTTTGAAAACAAGGAGTTCTGAGCCTGCATGGCTACACAGAAAACTTCAAAACCGAACAACCATAGAAGCTAAATGAGAAAAATCTATTTATTTATTTATTTATCTGCTTCTGAGTGCCATAATAATTAGGCTAATCTCAAGGTGTCTGTGAATCTCTGTCTTGATTTTTCAATGATCTGTGACTTTTAAGTGCTCTTCTAGGGAAGGAATCTTCCAGTCTCCATGCTGGGCAACACTGGGCTTAGTGTTCCTCCCAAATTCCCATGCTCACCAGTGACACTAGGAATAAAATATACTCTTTACGCCTACCAGCAACATCCGAATCCTAGTGTTAGCAAAGGATTGGAAAGAATCAGGAAAAGTCATATACTTCTGACTTACACCCATAGGTCAGAATCAAATGCACTGCAATGTAGGAAGAAAAATGTTTTGTTCTTATTTCAATTTTCTTCCAAATTTGTAATTCTTTCCCAAAATGTGATGGGATTTTCTAAGTGGAAAACAATCTACAAAATGTGGCTGGCAAACAAATCTATCTTAAAACTTCTAAGAAAATTGGTGTGTTGATACTGTAAATGGAAAACAGTAAAAACAGTTTAAAACTGTTTAAAACTCTATTCAAGTGCCAAATCTTGAAAGTATTCCAGCAAGATCATCATGTTCTTGAGAATTTTAGGGAAAATCAGATATAGCTTAAGAAAACCTTAAAAGAAATTAAAACTGGTTTTGCTTCTTATTTAAGCAGCTTTAAATCCTCTGTGAACAATGTTTAGGGTTCTTGTTCTCTGACAGGTAGTAGCACATTTTTTTTTCCCCAGGGCAGGAGCAAGCAGCAGTAAAAAAGTTGTTTTCTCTACTTACTATTTTGAAATCTAAGCTTAGGGCAAGAGCTACATAAGCATAACATGATGCTCATAGCATCCGGTCATGATTAAAGCAAAAACAATAAGGAACAACAACAAAATCTCTTTTCTATTTTAAGAATACCTTAATGGCAGACATAGGCTTTTACAGTGGCTCTCTGGCAGACCAGTCACTGCTGCTGCTGCTGACACTCTTGCAAGCTCACCTTCACTTCTGTTTGCACTGAGGCTGCTACAAAAGATCCCACTTCAGCTGCAAGAGCCCAGTGTTAGCAGCACAGGATGACTCTTTAGGGGGCTGGAGGGAATACACCTAATGGTGTACATCCCTAGTGGGATCTTGGCTGACTCTTGTGAAAGAAAAGCTTTCTACAGGTGTTAGTTCCTTGTTGGGCAGTTTGGAGTAGGTTTGGGAGGGGGAAGGAAGAAGAGAGGGAAGGGGAGTAGCTATAACTGAAAGACTAAAACAAATATAATTGAACAGTACTACCAAACAGGGCACTTACAGCTCCTACTGTCATTCCTTCCTCAAGGTAGGAGGGAAAAGTAATCCCTTTAGGCCTTTAATTGCCTCCCTCTGCAGTCTGTCCTGAGCTGTCCTCTGCCCAACCTTACTAAAACAGCACTACAGCTCACTCCTAAGCATAACTGCTCTATAATGGGTGAAATTAATACCCCAAGTCTAAACCAAACTCCAGCATTGGGGGTTTGAAAACCAGATTTTTACTAAAAGTCCAGTTTAGTCTTAGACTTGGCATGTAAAGGAGAGAGACAGAGAGATAGAGACAGAAACAGACAAGCAGAGACAGAGACCGAGGCTAAAACGACCCTTGCACATGTAGGTTCAGACTGACCTGAGCTCAGAGCGGATCAGCAGTGAACTAGCTGTTGGTCTCATGAGAAAGCTGGCTTATTAATTAGAGCAGTATCTCCACCCGTAGCTGCACAAACCCAAATCAGAGCTGTCCAGCTCAGCATGTAGGGAGAACTGATTGGTGTCAGCATACTTCTGTATAGGCAGAGTCAGGATGGAAGAAAAAGGAAGCATGTGCTAAGTTGCAAAATGGGACTGAAAATGCACTTTTGATGCTTTGGACCAACAGCACATTCTGCAAAACAGTAACCTCTTCTCTGTATTGATACTTTATCAGCACTTCACCATTGCCACTGTTGTCCTTGTCACTTTTCTCTTAATAAATTAATGGTGATTGGAAGTACAGCTTCAGAAAATTTTTTCACAGACTCTAAGCACCTGTGAAACTAGGTTGGCCTTGGATTAGTCAGAAATACAAAACTCAGCTGCCGTTAGCAAACCCTTAAAGGAAATCCTGGTGTAAGTTTTGAGTGAGCCTGGTCCTGTTTAGAGAGTTTCATCAAAACCACATGAAACCATGTGACATTCAATGCTTTTCGCGGTGTTTTGCTTTGAATGTTGAGTTCATTTAAACCCTAAATTGAAAAGGAATCACAATGCTTGGAGTCTGTATGAAGTGACATTGACTGTAGTGGGCCCTCGAGTCAAAATGGTTGAGTCCCATACTTAGCCATGCTCGGTAATTCTGCTGATTCATTTTGCACGCAAACAACTGAAAGCCACCATGGTGCTTTCTACTGTCAGGAATGGAAGCCAGATTTGGGTGTATTTTGCTTGGTACAGCCAGACTTGAGTTCACTCCATCAGCACAAGACACTAGAAATACGAGGCACAAACTAGCCCAGCCTAGCTGGGGGCTAGCTGCATCAGCCTGGCACCCCACGTAAGCTGACAAACCTTCACCAGACTCAGCTGGTTTCTACAAAAAAAATGTGTCTACTACCCTAAGGCATTTCTTCATCTTTTCTTAGTGCACTTGCCCCGGCAACAGGAAATGAGCTTCTGTATTTTCCTAAACAAGTCACAAAGACTCTCCTGTCTTAAACTATCTCTGTGAAATGAAAATAATCGTATTTATCAAAGGGCTTTGAGATCTGTGGATGAGCAGTGTTATATCACTGAAATGCATCATCGATGATTAGATTATAAAACAAATCTGCAGTGCTGCTAATTGTAACACTGTGTATATAATTAGGAGGGCTTTTAAAAGTCTGTTTACCCTTCAAATGAATATAGAACTTCAGTATATTATGAATAGTTAATAGCTCATAAAATTTTTGCTATTTTATGTCCTGATACTGCTCTAAATTAATATTTTGACAAAAAACAGTGTTCTTACTAACTTACTTACTTTCCAGCAATTGAAGCAGTTGCAGTTTTACTAAAAATCACCACGCAACCATTTCCAGTGTCAGAAACTGCCTCTGATGAAAGACTTTGGGACAGCCTTTGGCCCACAGTGCCCACCCTGCTGGCAAAAGGACACTGTAAGGTCCCTTCAAGCAGTGATGCCACAGTTCCGCCTGAGGACAGGCCACGGCAAGGAAAGCTCCACATCTCAGCAAACTGGCTGGGGACACACCTTCCTGGGGACACCAGGGAAGGCCCTGCTTCAGCCCCGTGGCCATCCAGCGTGGCTGCTGCCCTGCCTCACTTTCTGGAGGGCTCAAGAGAATGAGGTCAGAGTGCTGGGCCAGGCCCTCCATGGCCAGCGAGGCCCAGCTCCTCACGAGGGGGTCCTCTCCTGCCCGCTCAGCCTCGGTCAGTCAGGTCCGGCCTCAGACCCACAGGCCTGGTGGGACCCGTAAATGAATTGTAGTCGTGAATTATAATTGGTCCTTTGACCTTTTTCTGGTATCCTCAGTGAAAAAAAAACATTATTAATTTAGACGACTCCTGCTTGCCCTTGGGGTCACTCCAGTTTGCGAGATTCCCTCCTAGCGACAGTGCATCACTGATGCGTACGCGTACCGACTTACGCCATTGTGAGACACTATTTCTGGCCTTGATCCAGCAAAACACTTAGGCACACGCTTCACTTTGAGACAGGTTATATGCTAGGCCCAAATCATATGATTACTGCCCTAGGAACACAGCAAGCAAAGCGGTAAAAAGAAAAATGTACATTAAAAGTCAGGGCTCTGCAGTTTACAGCACCGTGCTGCAGAACCTGGGCTCTGTGTTTGAGTTTTTCAAAAGCTAAAAAAACCCTATCCTCCTGAACATAAAAGACCCAGTGCTGTGTGAGCCCCTGGGGGCTCTGAGACAACAGTGGACCTCCATGAGAGGAAAGCCAGCTCTGTAAGGGGACTCTATGGATGTTAGAGCAGGTCCGGGGAGAAGCCATTGGGATTCAGCACATCCCTCTGCAGCTCAGCTGTGGTGGAGGGAGAGCTGGCATGTGATGCACTGGGGACATTTGGCAGATCCTCTCGTGTTAGCCCCTTTCTCTTCCTGTTGTGGTCTGAATGAATAGCCATTCTGCTTAATTTAACCTATTTCTGCCTAAGTACATACCCTGGCTATTTACCCTAAAGCTAGATCTGAGCAGTATTTGTATAACTAAAATTTTTCGGTATTTTCTAGCAGTGCTGATTCATTTGTGATTTCTTGGCAAGAGTTTAAATCCCTAGTGTAATTACAGTTGTACAACATTAATGTGCTTTTTGCCATCATGATAACTTATTTTGCTCTCCCTGGCAATATGAATCTGCAAAATCATGTTTCATTGATATAAATTATATCTGCACAAAGAGGAATTATTGCAGTAGCTTCATCCATGTAGATACAAGCAACTCAGTAGCCAAATTGCTACAAAGACTTCTAACATAATATAGCCTCTTCTATATACAGAATCAGGCTAGTAAACGGTTTAGGCTAGCATATCAGTAGAAGTCTGTTGCTGAAACCTGCATTGCATATTTTTCCAACGTGGTAACAGATCAGTTCCCAATTATCCATACTTTACATTGCAATCCTTAACACAGTACATTCCTTAATGAACAGCATAAGTACAGTAGCTCAGCGCCAGACTCCACTAGCAGGCGCCACCCTAAATAGAATTAAAATACCACAAATTAAAAGAAACTTTGGCAGAATTTAACAGTAAACACTATTCCAGTAAGTGCTTCTCTTCTATTCTGTCATGTAAATACGTTGCTCGTACAGCCTTTTCCTTAATCGAGACACAGAAATATGAAAACATTCAGTGTGGTAAGCGGCTTCAAGATATTACATATACAGGAAATTTTGTCAGCATTTCTTTCAAATTACATGTTTTCCAAACACAGTTTAATATTGTTTTTCCCCATACAAGTGTGTCTCAAGCTCCATCATGTCACTTTATTGTCATCTACTACTGCAGAACTCTGGTGAGGATAGTCAGAATAAAACAAGATTAATGCCTTTCCCCATCTAAATCCAAACAGGTTCTTCTTTGGAGAAGTCTTATTAACTTAAGTGTTTCCTTTTACACTAGATTTTCTGATTGCAATCAAAACCAGAAGTGGAACTTCCAGAAAACAATAATATATTCCAGAGAACTGTCTCCATGTCAAAGCACTTTATGAATGAAATAACCCTTATTAACTTTTTGAGATATCAAAGTATTACTATTCTCATTATTGGACCTAAGGTGACATAGTGATCTGTGAACAAGCCAGCAGTTCAATCCACATCCTCAGTCTCCTCTTGATCATAAGGCTTTCTTCTTCAAGAAAATTTTTGCCTACTTTTGAACACCACAAATATTCACATATTCAACAGAAGAGAAAGTAAAGATCAAAATATTAGAAGCTTACTAAATCTTATTCTTAGGGGAAAAAAATAAAGTATGCATGTTTTTTATTTTTATATAACAAAATTAATTGAGGAAGCATTAGAGCATTGGTACTGACAGAATATATAGTACATTTATAACCATCAAGGTAATCTAGTGTAATTTTTATTTTCAGATCATCAAGACAGCCTGGAATGTCATCCTATACAGGTAAAATAAATTTTAAGAATACACCAAAATGTAGCTTTCTTTTCTAAAGCTACCACTAACTTCGCTGACAAATTATGCTTGCCCTACACAGTCTTATGTATGATTGGGCAGTTCAAAAACCTTCAAAATCTTATTTTGTTTGCTATGAGGCAACACCTATATTGGCATGTTCATAAAATGACTATGCATACAATGTGCATTTCACAAGATTTTTTTTTTTGCTGAACAATAGTGGACTTGCTGTTGTAGCTGGTGAACAAAATCTCACTGCTATCCCACCAGGCAACTGGTGGTGTGAAGCGCAAGATACTCTTGTTATGGAGGAAAATATGAATAATGACTAGAGCTCTAAAAATCTCCCTCCCAAGGAGGGGAGTAATTTCACGAATTATTATCGGTATGGCCACATTGTTCTCCTATGTAGCCCTAGCCCGAGACATGTTTTTCATGAGTAGGGGGGTTTTAGTTTTACTGAGCAGTCCATTGCCAGTTAGTGCCTCTTGTGTTGTTTTTTTAGTTGTATTTGTATTTTTTTTTAAACAATGTGCTTCTTTTGGCTCGGATTCTCATTCCCTGCTAATACTGCTGCAGAATTTTAGAAACGTTTCATGGCATCCTGTGCTTTCCCTGGGGTTACCTATAAAGGCAATGGTAAAGTTTTGTCACTAGGTGGGGCTTGAAGCTTCAGTCCTCAAGTGCTCATCGGCTTCATTTCCTGTCACTTTAGCAGGGAGTTCCTCAACCTTTCCAATCCCGTAGCTAGGCAACTTCTAAACCATTTGAGGTAAATTTGGTTGTATAATCTGTTGTATGTTATAAATCCTATTAGAAGCGGTTTTTTTACATATTGAGTCATGTTTGCTGTGACTGAAGTTGGATAATGATCAAAGGGAAAAGAATAAAGACTTTCCACATGTGGGCCTGCAATGTAACTTGGGTAGTAAATTGCTCCATGTTTGGCTCTTCTACTGCTTTACCAGAAAAGCAGACTGATTGCAAAGTAAATATGGCAGTGCCGGTAAGAGAATGGTATTTTATATTATCGTCGGGCTGTGGACGTTAATCACCTGAATCAGTACTCTCATATGCTGGTAGACTGATAGATATGACAACTATGCATCAACACGCACTGGCACACAGCTGGGGCTTCATCAAGTCAACACAAACAGTCCTTATGTCCTAATATATTTAATGTGCAGTAAAAAAAATATTTCCTTTATGCTGCAAGCTGCACCAGTTCAGAAAGCTCTTAGAAATACACAGCCTCACATATGGTAGCGTGACATTTACTCTTCCGGTGCCACATGGAGTGGAGGAGGAGCTGCCTCATGCTAGCACAGAGCTCTGTTGTGGTAATAACTTGACCTCACTAGAGAATCAGGAAATGTCCCCTGATTATTGCAAGACTCAGTAGGGCACACACATCTCCTTTCCTAGCAGGAAACCTCTTTCCCGTGCTCTGTTCAAACACGGTATGAGCTTCACTGTGTGAAAAATATGGCATATTGAATCTTGAACTAAAGCTTGGCCAGAAAGACCCAATCAGAGCTCTTAATTTGTGCCTCTTACAGGTAGGTTGAGTTTTTTGACCTTTTAATATTACTGGAAAGATAAGGGAAACTTTCAAGAAAACTAAACAACATCTATATTTAGGGCAGTAAATAACGTGCAGTGGTAAGATTAGGACTTTAACCCAGAATGTCCCGGCTACGTGCTATTCCCAGGGAAGACTTCTCCAGGCAGGTTCCAGAAGAGGGAACGCATTCAGTGCAAAGGGCGGAAGCCTGACTGGCACAGAGCTGAAAGCATCCCATGAACAGGGAGATGGTCAGAAAAACTTCTCAGAAGAAAGCAAGAATGTTTAGCTATTTGTTTCAAAGCTGCTACTTTAGCCTAACAAATAGATGGAACTATTCAGACAGGGGAAATCCTGACAGTAAATAGGTGTAGAGGTAGTAGTGGGAAAGCAGTGCCTGGAATTACACACTGTTTATGTAAGCATTTGGGGTCATATTTTTGTACAACAAAAATATCGCAGCAGTCAAGCTTGTAATTAAAAGGTTTTCATGTAATAAAAACTGACCTGAAAGGGAAGCAGCTCAAGTTACCAGGCAACAATTTGCAATGGATGAAGGCAAAACTAGATAGTGCCTATCTCTGGGGAGGAAGCTCTGCTGATCTGGCAACAGATAAATTGGTTCTCAGTGCTCTTTTATAATCTTTGACCACTCCCTTTGTCCTGTCAACCATTATTTCAATTAGAGAGTAAGAACTGCTTCTTGCAGTAGCAGAGTAAGGTGTATGTCCTGCAGAACCTTTATAAATTTTATCCCAAGTGAACGAGAATTTAGTCTATTCTTGAAACATCTAAGTGCACATGCTCTTTTGAAACTTTTACAGAAGTTAGTGTCATTGCAGAGCGAAATTTCACCATGACTATTTTCTCTAATTTACTAGCTAAAACAATGTAAATTTTGCATAACAAATGAGGCCTATGCTGCATGATTTTGTACCTTTGGCATATGTTGTACTTATATACAGGATTTCCTTTGACTTCAAAGGCCCATGGATGACAGTGCTCTCAAGATTGGACTTGTCACTTAGACTTTCATCTTTCTGTACTCTCTACTCTAATATGATATCAATGATTGTGGTATAATTCCCTGACAATATGAGGGCTGCTTTTAATTGTTACAAGGTCTGGTACAGTGCATATAGAATAATTAAGTAGTAGAAGTTCTCCCTTTTTAAGGAATAAATATCTTAGCTTTCAGGAAACATTTTGTTTGTAAAAAGCCAAAGGCATCAGTACATGCGAGTGCCTAAAACTCTACCACTTTAAAAAAGAACAATTACTTTAGAAGTTAGTTTGGAAGCTATTAAAGTAGCTGGTCCATTATACAAAACCAAGAATAGTACATACAGTAAGATCCAGGCACATTAAATTATGTTTAGATAGGGCAGATTTTCCTGAGACTAGTCTTGACTGTAGTTTGAGCAACAGAATTAACGCAGATTATGAAGTGCACACTTACAGATACTGACTTACAAATAAAGTCAAATGTATTTCAAGCACTTCTTTATTTACAAGTCCACGAGTTTTTCCACTTCTGCTTTCAGCATTTTGCCCATCTACCTCCAGAAAGGTTAGATAGTCTTAATGTTTGACCGCAGAAGGGGGTAAGTATATGTCCTTAACATAAACAATACATTTTCTTCCTTTATCTCTGTGACATTTGGCAGCAGAGGTTCTGTTGTTTCTTGAATCTGTTGTATTAATCTTAATATTGCTAAGTGCATGCCTGAATTGCTTGAATATGTAGTACATTGATTTGAATCAGGTACTGATTATAGCTGTACTAGAATGCTGGTCACTAAATTTGGGAAGACAACTCTCAGCACTCTGCAGTTAAGTATGAAAACATTTATCGTTCAGATAGTAAATGGCAGTCGATGTGTTTTATTCATGTTGCAAATACAGTCACTTATTGAATATGTTGAAGACGTGTCTTAACAAAGATATGAAGGTATCTCTTTCAGGGAGCAGAAATTTGTGATAACATAGCAGTGCATGTGCTATAGGTCCTGCTGGGAGGCTGATGGAGGCAGCTGTTCCCTTTAGTTTCAGTCCTCAGATTTTGATTGAGCTGTTTTTGTATAAACTTTGTACACTGTGAACACACAGACTAAGGGGAGACCTTCCTTTCTTGTGTCTTTTGCAGTCTTTTCCCTATTCTGAGATTTTCTGTAAACCAACACTTTAGCAGGAGTTGAAAGCCTTTAAGATTCAACAAGGAGCCTCAGTAGCTCCAAGCTGAAGCCCTAATACCTCTGCCATACTACCAGACTTTCTCTCATTTCACTGTTCTTTCATCTTCGCTAGTTTTTCCTTTGGAAAGACTGACTACTTTTTCAGCTGCATTAATTGACAAATTTACAATCCAAGCTCCAGTTGTCACATTTTCACTTATTGTTTTAATTCTCTCTCTGTTGCCTTTACAACTCTTCCCATAAAAAATGAGGACAATAACAAAATGCAGAATTACCTTCCCCCTTTCCTTGGCCTAACTTCTCACCATACTCTTTCTACACTTTCATCTTTTGTCTCTCTTGTGCAGAAATAGAAGTCTGATACCTGATTGTCTCTTCCAATTTCTCTATGCAGCCCAGCACATGCATCCCATCTGCTTCCCATCCCACCTATTCCCACCTCTCTTACTTCTCTATTTCTCACTCTTGTTCAGTGTCTTGTACACAATATAGTCATCTGTATGTTTCCCATCCAAAAAACCTGTTTTGTTCCTAGTTGTCTTTCCAACTGCTTGCTGTCCTTCATCCATTATTGCTAAGCTCAACAAATACTCATGTATTATATCTAAACAACTGAGGCTTTATACTTTTTCTTCCAGTTCTGTGCTAGATGTTCTCTAGTTTCTTGCCATGGCACTCTGGTGAAAGTGCTCCCAGGCAAGCCTATACTTCCATCTTCCTAGCTAAAACTCAGGATTAGTATTATAACTTCATTCTTTGTGAGTTGGCAGCCATTTTTGACGATATCACCCATGTGCCTCTTGAAATCCTGTCCTCTCTTTGCTTCTTTGAGGCAAGTATAATGAGAGTTCCTTTGAACTTCATGCTCTCAAGACATTCTTCAAATGCCCTCACCAACAGCCTTTTCAGAATTCAATTTCTCTTCTACTTTGCACCTTAACTAATGGCAGTCTAACACATAAGCACAAATTCAATTACTTTGCTTCACTGATGCTTCATACTGATTACCTGTCTTTTGTTTACTACAAATTTATTTCTTATCCAAACTAAAATTTCACCTTGATGTATCTACAGAGGTTCAGCTCAAGCTCAACATGATCAAACCAGAATTTATTATTCCTTCCCCACAGCCTTCCTCACTACTTCCTTTGTCATTCATCCTGAGCAATGCCACATCCTGCCTGTTCAAGCTCTTAACCTGAGCATTTTTTTCGATACTGACCTCTCTATAAGTTTTCATATTAGTTCAGCGCTTAGGTTTTGTTCATTCTCTCTGCATAATTAACATAATTCTGTCCATTCACCCAGCAAACTCTTGCCCTTATTTCCATCATGTTGTATTCATTTTTTGCTTTCAGCCATCTCTCACGCTTTTCCCTATGCAGGTTTTTACAGCTGAGCACCTACACAGAATGTTTCTGCAAAATCATTTCCCTAGTTCAGTACTTGACCATGTCTAAGCTTCTGTACCAACTCAAATAATTTGCATGCAGTTTTCAAGCTCTTCGTAAGCTCTGCCTCACAACTTGAGGATATGGGATCCTGCCTTTAACTGGTCCATGACATTAGCTTCCATTTGACTCAGAAACCTTTTTAACATATTTACATATTTCTGTTTTATCTCATGTTGTTTCTCATGCTCGAGTGGAAGTCCCCACGGCCATCCAAAAATGGTCATATATGCTAATATATTATCCTCTTTCAAAACTAGAAAAGGTGGGATGTGGTTCAGTGGCTGAAACTACCATCTGTCTTTCTGAAGAATATTGTCTGATCGTTTCACTTATACTTTTGTTATCTCTTATTTCATCTTTACATTGTAGGCTGGGGAAAGGTATTGGTTTGGGTTTGTGTTTGAACAGCATCAAGCACAACTGGGACATGCTCTTAGGCTAGGACTCTTACATGACAGCATTACAAATAAATAGCCATATTTTTATGCCAGAAAGTGGTCTCTCAAGCCTAAGTCCATCTCCTTGTGGGGCACTATGTGCCATAAATACAAATGTGAAAACTGGAGAGTTTTCAAAAAGTGCTTAGGAAATAGAGTTTTGTCCTGAGAAATCAAACAGAGAAGCATCAATTTTGTTTTGTCGCTATATCTGTGTTCTGCATATTTGAAATTGCAAGGCTGCAGAGGAAGTTTAGCTTCCTTTGTATTTCCTGTTGTGCTGATATCTCAAAGTGCATAGAGTAGCAGACCTGACCAGCAAAATATAGCGGGAAGAGCCCTTTTCTGGTGAGAAACGTTACAAGCATTCTACTTTCCAGGAGAAAAACTAATATTTAGATTGATTTATTGTTTTCTGAGCTTTTTTGTATACACCATACATGTTCTAATCAGTATTCATGTTGCTATGATTATTAAATCACAGTGTTAAAAGTTAATTTTGCATTTATATTTGCAAGTGTTAGTTACACAGATCTGATTCTAAAACAAATGAAAACTGACTAGCTCATACAGATGACTATCCTATAACCTGTAGAATCAATCATTTTAAATATAAAATATCACATACTCTCAATGAGCTACATATGAATGATAGATCACCAACTATTCATAAAAATGCGTCCAGAGCAGAATTTCAAGTGATGAAAAATGTTTAAAGTTGCGACTTATCTACAAACTAAGAAAATCAGAGATTGAATGTATGCATATCTGTATATGTTTTTATGGTTTACATAAATTCTTGCCAATGAGGTTGCATTTCTGAGAAATAAGAATAATCTCAGCACTTCTCTCCAGGTGGATTTAAGCATGCCATCTTATGTTTCGACATGTTAAAGACTTCTATTTTAAGGATTGTAAATATGGAAAATCCATTATCATTTTTTATATATTTATCTGTGATTATGGGGCAGTCTAAAGTAATTTATTTTTTTCCAGAAAAGGGCAAAAATACAAAATGCTCATATCATTCTCTTGGCCTGTTTCTGTGTCAGAGCTGCCCAAAATACATACTGCATTTGCCATCATTTATGCTGTTAACATATTTATACTAGGAAAACTTTGCACTTGTTAGTCGCGTCTTGCACCAACAGGACATGCTTTGGCAAAGGCGTTTCTTACAGATAATATGGAACTGGCAAGCATCGTGACAGAGAGGCATGGGTTATAGTCAATTGCTTTTGAATTGCTCCTGCATCTTCTTTATGCACTGTCGTCCCTAGATCCAAGTGTAGGAGTGAGTGGAAAAGAAGATTGTAGCTTCCTTTTGTCTATGACTTAGAAGCCCAGCTCGTGTTTAGCTGTCGTATTTCCTTCATATTCCCTGCTTTCTTATAAAATATTTTCAAATGGTAGATTTTGAAAATATATAAACAAATGAAATCATGCCCAGAAATTACCAAGCTCCACAATTTTAGGCATAGCAACCTTTAATTAATTGTGGGTAGACGACTTGGCAGAAAATAATAGCTGGTTTGGGTGTTTCAGGAAGAGAACCAGTATTCTAGGTCATTGCTAAATCAGAAAAGTTGTAAGCAGGATTTAGTAGAAAGGACAACTGCCTTAAACATAAAGGACACATCTATTAATCATTTTAATGTCCTTATTACAGTGACAGGAGAAGTCGGTGTCATCATTTTTCCTGTATGAGAAGACACTTTAGTCAAAAATTTTAGGGGAAACTAATTCTCAAATGTTTTCTCCCAAGTCAGATAATTTCTAGAAACCAAAATATAATGTTTATCAGAAATTCTTTCAGTTCTCCTATTCAGCCAGTTTTCACTACCATTGACTAAAAGCATGAGAAAATCACATCACGTGCCCTAGTGTACACATGAGTTATTAATTTGGTTGGGGTTTCAACCAGGGAAGCTTCTGTCTGCTAGACTTTTGCTTTTACCAGGAGATCATATGGCATATGATGCGTAAACAGTCTATTTATCAGGGGGCTCTCTCACTACAGGAATCCTCTCTTCTGAGGAGCACTTACAAAAAAAAACCCAGAGACTCTTTAGCATAAATGCCATCTGAAAAATCATCTACATTTTTGGTTATCCCAGCAAATTAATTCAGGTTGCTTGGATACCTTATGACGCCCTCACTATCATTTACAAATATCCTAACAAGTTTGGAAAGAGATTAAAAAGGGATAAAAATGATAAGTGATAAAAATTAGATTAAGTAAATCAAAATAAATCTTGTGATGAAGTGAGAACTTTTTTTTTACTGTAAATGTGGTCAGAGCTATGCTTAAACTATGTTTAAACTGTATTAGTTTAACTGCATTCATTTTTGCTGTTATATCAATTTATGGGAGATGTGTACCATATTCACCATACAGTGATATTAGACCAGCCTATGAATGTATTTTTTAATACACTAGTCTTGTAATACTTCCACGTTATTTCCCCCAAATATAGCAATGGACTAGTCCTTTTTTCAATATTACAAGTAACTCCAATCAAAGTACACACATAATAACACAATATTTAAAGTATGACTGGCAAACTTACCCTTATGGTTTCACTCGCTCTATAACCGGTACAGCTGTTACAGGTGGAGGGGAGGGGTTAGGATGTAGATCACTAGTGTGCCTGTCCTTGACACTAAGTAAGGAAAATGGCTCCTTGTTGAGGAGTGTTGATAGGCACTAAAGATCCTAAATGAAAATTCATCTTTTCTTAAGCCAAATTGAAAGCTTGTTTTAAGGGGGGGATGGAGGATGGAAAGACTATTGTAGATTTTTGGTGGATTGTGATCCCCTCCAAATGTCTCTGTATCTGAAGTAGATGCCAAAACAGAAAATAAGTCAGTGCTTTACAGTTTTAGAAGATAAAGTCTGACCTGATCTGACTAGATCTGACAGCAACCCATTGCTGTTAAGACTCGTGTTACATAACCTACAATTGCGGATAGCGATGAGGAAGGTGAGTAGTGTATCATTAATGGTGGACGGTATGGATTTTCTTTGACATCCACATACTATAACAGGACCTACATTTGTTTTCAATGGTATAAAATTTTGAAGCTACCATTAGATCATCAAGTCTGAGCTCTTATCATCAAGACATCATAAGGCTCAATTTTTATGCATGTATTTTCACCCTAATATTTGTAAATTTTTTTGGAAAAAAGAGATCTATAAGAAGTGAGTAAGTTTCTAGCTTAATAGTCCACTATTTTTTTTATCTAGTAATTATTTAGCTTTCTTCATCAGATTAAATAACTGTTTATAGTTAGTATTGTCTATCAATGTACTTTTTACACATCATAGTCATCTCTTCTCTCCAACTTCTTTCTGATAAGCTAAATAGATTGATAGATTAAATCTATTATTGTCAGTCACGTTTCTTACCCCTCAGCTAATTTTTCATGGATTTTCCTCTGTAGCCTTTACAATTTGAAAAGATATATCCCACAGTATACTATGCATGGGCAAATAGAGCAATCAGATGTGACCTAAAAAGGCTCATCTATGAGCAAGCAAGAATTAAATGTAGAGCGTAACAAAGATGGATTATAACATTAATATACATGTTTCTGATTTCAGAACTCTCAGGACTGAGGGAGTCTTTTATCATTTAAATGGATCTTTTGGAAGAAAAATGCTGTGGTTGGCCCTCTTGTAATTCAAAACTTGGAGAAAAATGGCATTAAGGTAGCCATTGTAGGTAGGGAAAAATGAACCAAGATCTACCAGTGAAGCTTAAAGCTTGAGTGAAACACAGGTACCCATCTGCCCATGGTAAGGGTGTGTCGTGGTTTAACCTCAGCCGGCAACTGAGCACCACACAGCCGCTTGCTCACTCTCCTCAC
>NW_008794230.1:312010-317342 GCF_000699145.1 Aptenodytes forsteri
CCCCCAGCCTTCTCAGTCGGTAGAGCATGGGAAGCTGAAAAGTCCTTGACTAGTGTAAGCACTACTTAGCAACAACTAAAACATCAGTGTGTTATCAACATTGTTCTCATCCTAAATCCAAAACACAGCACTGTACCAGCTACTGGGAAGAAAATTAACTCTATCCCAGCCAAAACCAGGACAGTATCCACCCCTTATTCTATACCATCTACGTCATGCCCAGGTCCCCCACTTTCCAATACATTCCCATTAATCACCACCCCTTTTCCTGTTTTTTGATATACATACACACAGATATCATTCCTTTAGTCTATGGGCCATCGCTCTAAAATGTTCGCTGAGTTCATTTAGTCCATGACTTTGGGGTCCATCTGTCATAACAGTCCTTCAGGGCAGGAAAGATGGGGATGCCAGGACAGGGTGTAAGGGATTTCTGCGGTCCAGGTTCCTAAGGAAACTATGTAGATCCCAGAACATTCAAATCTGCCAAAACTGAACCAATAGTGCTATAATATGATGAGAAGAGACAATATGAAAGAGTTGGTATTTTTTTCTGTTCAGTTCATCTTTCATAACTGTATTCTGTTGGAAATTCATCATCTCTTCACTTACTTGATCACTGGTGGTTTAATTTCTTCCAATACTGGGATTTTTTAAATATCTGCTCACGTTTACTGTGGAATTTAATAACCATAATAGTGTTACCAGTAACTGGTGGCTTTGCAGACTGCTTTCATCTAAAATGAAGAGTTTATCCAGGATCATTCACTCTCATTGAAGCCATCGATGTTTTACACATGTAAAAATTGCTTTTGATGGATGATCTGAAATAGTTCTGTTCTGTTGGTAACATTTGAGAAGAGAAACATTTTACTGGCATCTAAAAGATATTACTTACTGTATGTTCAGTGTTAGTGAAAGCAAGGACAAATTGACAAAAAAGAGTATCTCAGAGTCTATCAGGGCATCAAGGTCTTACTGGTACAAAGATGGATTTGCAGTTTTGATATGTGTGACTGCATAAACTGGACCCTCCAAGCAAAAGAGGAGAAACAGATGGTGTATTCTGAAAAGTAAAATTGCTACCACATTGTGAGAATATTGAGAGCAAACACATGAGAAATAATATTTTATTCAACTACACAATGTTATACATGAAGATACCAAAATTATATAAAAAAGATTAAGTAACATACTTAAGCTAAGATAAGTCTAAGAGAGGTAGAAAGAACACCAGAAGATCCTACATCTTCATGTTTGGCTTGAACAAGAAACTTCACTGCATCTTTGAGAGTATAGATGTTTATTTTATTTTATTCTGAGTGATGAAGATCATGAGGCTAAAAAAATACACGGAATATTTGTGGCACCTCTTTTAGAAAACCAGCTGTCTGTGGTAATGTAGATGCTGTGAAAAAAGCTCAAGAAAAAGATCAAAGAAATGGGAGACACTATCATTAGCTAGATCGCCTATGTAGCAGAGTAAAGAATAAATGCCAAGTAACAATAAGGACCACTAGTATAACAAGGCACGAATACAGGCCTATTATGATTATAGCCAACTGTCACTGTAATAAATGTGTTCTAACCAGTTTTTGAGTAAAAGTAAGCCTTATCGACCAAGTTGATTGTTATCAGATGGTCTTCAAGATAGTGCTTTTAGCGGCATGTATTAGATTTGACAAAAGATTGCCTATGGCTCCATTGTAAATGTGTTTTAATGCCACTCTGCAAATGATCCAGTGGTTTACACAAGCTGTCTGCCAAAATGCAACTCTTCTACCTTATACATTCTGAATATTTGGATATTCATAGCCATTACAAAGAAAAGATTCAGACTGACATATACACTATGCCTCTGTCATTTTGTTATTAATCTTGATTTAAGCAAATAGTTTGACATACTGGTAGAAAAGGATCTGGATATCAGAGGTGAAAAAATAATATTGATTTTTGAAGATAAATACCATCCAGAATATATTTCTAACATTACACTAACCAACAGAGAACTGTTATATTTCATTTGATAATGCAGCCCCTATAAAAACCTATGATCATCACCATTTGCTCTTAAAATCAAGCATTAATGTAATGTTTCCATATGTTGGTATTTTGATAATCTGTGCAAGTTATGCTTACTGTGAACAATTTAACACACACACAAAAAAAGATTAAAATGAAACAGAGCCAGCTGTAAAATTGCGTATTTGAGAAGAAAAATATTTCTTTTTATGACTTTTCATCAATATGGCATGCAGCAGCCTTGTTAGTTTGGTGTGCAGTAGACCGAATTAAGGATGCAGATGAGTAAGGCCAAAATGTCTTCACGCACCTGTTAATTACCTCTATTATATGTAACAGCTTAAGATGAATATTCCACTAATGTTCCAAAATATCTTCTATATAGGATAGCAGGAAAGTGCCTGGCTCTCCTCTCTCCTCTCCTGAAAGGAATGAAACTCTGCTGTCCTTATTGGAGTTATTAATTGAGCTTGGAATTGGCATGTATAGTTTGCATAAAGCTCATGCACTTATATACATGTGTATGTACACTTACATACAAACACACACAAACTCATATATACACACACGTGAAAAAATGGAGGAATGGGACGGGTATTATAAATCATAATAATTCTGGAGGGGGATTGTGGCAGTGCAGTACTCTTAGGATTTGTCGTAAATCTCCCATTTAACCCAAAAGACTTTAGTTTATTAGATCTCAAAATCTTGATTTAATTTGTTGCCTTAACATTGTTCTGTATTAATAACTGGAACAAAGATCCTGAAAAGCACAAAATACTTTTTAAAATAGGGTAATTTCAACTATTTCCAAATAGTATTCCAACAAACATTATTGCTTTAATGTGGGGATGGGAATCTCCTGAGTTTGACTTTAATGAGTAAACATTGTACCACCTGGCATGAGAAGGCACGTAAACAGAAGATATGCTGCAGCTGAAGGAGGAGGAAGAATGGGCCAGTCTGCTAGAGCATAGATGCGCGTGAACACAAGGCTATAACCTATCTGCAAGCTGCAGGTAGTGCGTGTACACTTCTGCTTGCTATAAAAGATGCGATCAAAGAGCAATAAAGGTCTTTGGCTACTGCCTGCCAGAGTCCGTGCCGCTTTAACCCCCACACTTTAATAGCTATAGCCTTGTTTTATAGGACTTCATTATGTTATGAATTTACCAGACACATTCTCAAGGAGTAATGAATAAGATTCAGGAAGCCATTTGCTCAATGTTAAATATCTGTGATTAATAACATCTATCCATTGCCAGAAGTTAAATGTAAATCATAGTGAGATAACTCCCTTTTTTCAAATCTGAAAGCATAATACCCTGTTTTCCAAAACCATGAAAATTATTTTTTGCCACAGGTAGCTTTAGAATAAATACAGGTTAGTCTATACAGCAATTTTTGGTTCTGTAAATGCAACACAGTGGATTTCCTGGTGTCATCAGGCTTCTAGCATTCAAGTGGGGGCTCAAGATTTTAAGCTGACTGTAACTACTTTAATGAATGCTGAAAGATTAGTAATCATTTAGATAGCTCTAGTCCAAGCCATTGCAAGTATGTTTATAGCAGAACAGAACTTTTACATTATATATTATATCTATTTGTGAACTGAAATACAGGGGCTCTGTTGAAGAACTGGCATGTTTTCTATGCTGCCAAACAGGCTATCGCTGTCCTTTTACTCTGACACAAAGTTTTACCGTAAGTTAGAGTGATTCACATAGTCTTTCTGCATCCTGAATTCCCTGTGTGTAAAACAGTGATGATACTTCATTTCACCCACACATTACTTAAACTCCAGACTGTTCAAGGCAGGACAGTATTATCACAGCTTTCAACAAAATTGCACCATTTTTTTCCAGTACAACTAATAGATCATTCTTTAACTGGATTAATTAAATGAATGAATGAAAGTGGAATGCATCCCATCTAATTTTAGCAATCTAAATTTAGGCATTGAGTCTAAGCTAGTCATCTGCACTTCTGTAGTAAACGAAGAGAGGTAGAGACTCCCAGAGGGTGATTCATCCCATCCAAAGATAAGTGTCTAGCATAGATGGAATGAATTGCCATCTCTCCCTTTCCCTGCCCCTACTGTGAGCAGAGACAGCTGGTTGACTACATACGTACCTCTTCACAGCTGAAAGTAGTTGAAATGACTTGCATTTTTGAGTATACTTTTTAAAAATACTGTCATAATCTTTCTCAGATTCATTTGTAGTAGATATAAACCCAAAGAAGAGATTCACCAGCTTAAGGTTTCAGGCAACACATGTGTAATATTTAAGTGTATCAATGTTGACAGGAGAAAAGTATACTGCTTTGTTGAATGGGATAGAATTATTTGAGGGGCAAAGTTAAGCATGATGAGGCCTACCTTATCTTCACTTTTGCTTTTGAGAAACAGAAGTCAGTACATGTTAGCCAAGTCAATACAGAAGCCAAGTACATGTTAAACTTTTATTTCTTTGCAGATTTATTTAAAACACACACTAGTTTTAAAAGATGAAACTACTAGCATTACTGAAAATCTTCACCTACTATATAGCACTGTGTTAGTCAATAAATCAAGGTTAAAAAAATTAGCTGATGCATCCACCTGAGGTACAAAATTTGGTGGTGCATTTTGAAGATGTCTGCTTGCAGGATTTCTTAGTTGTAATAATTTTGGCTGAGTGTTTGCTCAGTGGTAATTTTGACATTAACAACAACAACCACCTATCATGCTAAAAATGTTTTTGCATTATAAGAAATAAAGAACTAAAATATTTTCATTGTTTAACTGTACCAAAAGCTATAAATACATAACACAATATTATCACATCATAAAAGCGCATTCAATACACTAGAGGACAGATTACTGCAATTATTGTGCTGAACGTATGAACATGTGCGTTTTCATCACTGATATGTTGGTTAGTACAGTTTTAAGCTCATACTTTTCTGTACATTTCAGAAATGTATTGCTTTGAAAGGAATGGACACAGTTGCGTTTCTAAGCTTCAGGTTTGCTTTGGGTACTGAAAATTCAGTCACCTACCACATTACTGAAATTCATTTTTGCTTGAGTTATCCAGCCATATCTTGTGTATATCACTGCAGTGATTGTCTCCAAATTCCTGCTTGAGCTTTTGCATAAGTGCATGGTAAAATAGACAGTCTTTGCTTAGTAATAATTATGTGGAATCAGTTTCACATCTTCTGATAATAGCTGATAATGGTATACTTTGAATCAGTCATCAGACCTCTACAGGCATGCTGAAGTCATGTTGATGCCTGTCATAGAATCATAGAATCATAGAATCAT